>NC_030853.1:24569700-24650741 GCF_000208745.1 Theobroma cacao | reverse complement strand
GGGGGGGGGGGGGGGGGGGGGGGGGGGGGGGTTGTGTGGGGGAACTCGCTATTCTATAGCATCGCCGGTTTGGTTCGTATTTGACTCATTGCGGCTGGAACTCCGCAGTCGAGGGAATCCTTGGTGAAGTGTTGTTGCCCGCATGGCCCATGCAAGTTGCCACTTCGACAATACCAAGCTGTTACTTGACGAATTGGGTGTGGCTATCCGAGCTTGCGAGGGTTTAGACAGTGTCCCTGATGCAACCAAACTGGCTCGGATCCTGTCGAACTCGAGGAGCATGGATCTGCCCGAGAGAGTTCGAGCCATGAAGCTACGGGAGAGCGCTCTGGCTGCCATGCTAAAGGGTGGGAGTTCATATCAAGCTTTGGACGACATAGTAGAAAATTTGTGCAGTTTAAGTGCAACGACAGATATAAACGCACAAGAAAAGGAAATAAGCAAATAAATAATCATCATGAGTGTTTCATTATGCATTTACTCTTAATTTGCTTGCTAATATCTTGTTTTAATTTCCAGATTGTTAGGATGTTGTTGTAGGTGTTTGACAATGCTTATTGTTTGATGAACCGGTGAAGCATGCCTTTTGTTGCCGTTAAAGGGAAGGAAATTAGCAAAGCTTGCTTTAAGTTATAATGGTAAATTGCTTTGAGAATGCTTGTAGAACAAAATGTAATTTACAATCGATACCTTAAATTTCTACCAACAGGATGATGAAATTTTGGTATAGCTGAAAAATGAATGAAAGGTAAAGCAACAAAAAGATACAAGAGAGAGAAAGAGGAAGCCATATATAGGTCTTGAATTCCATGGCAGTATTGTGGGAAACAAAGGTAAATATAAATAGAAGAGAATTTAGTCGCGGAGGAGTTTGTAATTGCGTGGACTTGTAAAGGTTGTGTTTTCGTTATAAAAGCGAAACTTTGCAAAAGTGGAAGCCGCCCAGTTAGATTCCTAATCAAGTCGTTTACCTGACTCATCGTAAGAATTTTTCAAGGTAGAAATCTCGTAGCTTTCGATCAGCCATTGTGCCTTTTCTACCAGACGCGAAAAACTCAAACGTGCACGTATTACGACTCATGGTTTAAACAACGGAAGAATCTGAAAGGGTATACGATCCCACTGGATAAGCGTCTTGCTGCTGATGGAAGAGGTTTACAGGAGGGACAATGAAGGCAAGTGCAGGCTCTTCAATGCGATGAAGGAGGCTCTTGTAGATCTCGCATTGGTTTCGAAAGAGGATACTCAGTACCCATGTATTTCTTTTTTGCTTCACCAATGCTATAAGGCCATGTAGCTTGTTCATTTTAGTCATCTTTGTTGCTCATAAATTGCAAGTTGACTTCTCTCACAGAAATTCAGCGCCGTCCCGCATCGCTAAATTAGGGGTCAAACGATCCATTTATAATGTCTTTAATTTGCTGGCATATGCGCCCCCCAGACAGAGCTCAGACGCGCGCGAAGACTAAGCACAAGCCACCGGGGGCACCGGTTGCATGCGGCTGTGGTTCAACACGTTCAGTTACTTGGTCGGGTTTACATTGGTAGGCTCGGACATTGTGATAGCCCTTAAATTCTGTATGAAAGCCAAACATCCCATGGATCTGGCCGGTGGCTCATCAAATCCAATACAAAATGAGCCCTCGAGTGATCTCCATTAGCCATGGCCGGTCAAATTTTCTGTTCAAAATTTTTTCAAATAACCCAAATTAACACACAAAGAAAAATCATAAAAAATCAATTATTATCAAAGATTTTTCTGCTTTTTTTATGTAATCAGGTAGTTAATGACCTTCAACATGAAAATGCTGAGTTTTAATTTCACAAATTGAAAAGCAAAAACCCAAAGAGATGATGTTGGTGAATGCTAACCATTCACACAAGGAAAATAATTTAAAGTATGTGACTGACTAGTGATAGTGATGAATTGTATGTTTATAATTTATTGAAACTAGAGAAGTTGTTTAAGTTATATTTTTAAGGTAAAATATCCTTATCTCTTAAGTTTTGATTGAAATTATATAGAGATTTATTAGTTTTTGAAATGAACACTCCATCTAAAAAAATATTTTTCGCTAAACATGTAGGTCTAGCAGTTAATCAACAGTTAGTATTTTCATCAACTTACTGACGTGGCAAAGGTAAAAAGATAATGTTACCATTGATTAATTTTTATAGTTACTATTATATAATTTTATTATTTTTTATTTTTTTATTAATTAAAAAAAAAGCTCTCCATCTGGGGAGGATTGGTGCTCCCTTCCCCTGGAGAGCCCGATTTGGGGCTCCCTAAGGGAGCATCGATGCTTCTCTTTCTTGGTGAGCTAGGGAGCACTGATCGATGCTCCTTATTTTTTTTAAATATAATAATAATTTTTTTAATTAATAAAAAAAGGTATTTTAATCTTTTCATAATTTCTGTTAATGGTGTTTGTACTCTTGGGGTGAAGTATACATTTCGAAAACTAATAAATTTTCATGTAATTTCGATCAAAACTTAAAGAGGTAAGGATATTTTATCCTATTTTTTATTATATTTTAATGATCATATTATCTTTTTAGTCTATTTTCGTAATTGATAGAAATTTTAGTTACCCATAAATTATTAACTTCTAACCTATAGTGAAAAAAATATTTTTAAGAAATAATTATAATATTTGTTTATTTTTCTTAAAAAAAATAGTGCTTAAGAAAGCCTATAAACTATTTAAGAAAATTCAAATAAACCCTAATTTTTTTATTACATTTAATTAAATCTTTGTACTTTTTTTTTTTCAAATAAGTCTTTATATATGACTAATGGTTAACTAATTGCAATCAATCAAAATCTTTGTTGTTATTTTTTGTCCATATGGTGCTAACATGGCATTGATATGAAGAGTAAAAATATAATATGATCATGTCATCATGTCACATCCACATGTCATATCATCATCCATTATAATATGTCAACATGTTATGTTAATGCCACGTCAATGCCACGTAACATACAATGATAAATGATATTTTGAATAAGTCAACCATTAAAGGCTTAATTATTTAACTAAAAATAAAAGTATAAGGATTTATTTAATTCAAAATAAAAATATAAAAACTTGATTGAACGTAATAAAAGTATAAAGATTTATTTGAATTTTTCTAAATAGTTTAAAAAAATTTTAGATATTATGTCGAAAAAAATTAAACCTGTTGCACTGCAATCCTTTGCTTGTAACGACGAAGAGTATTTCTCCACTTACTATCTATTCCTTCAACCAAGCCTAGAGAATAAGCATTTTGGAAAACCCTTACACCTTCCACCACCGAATTAAATAGAAAGTGTGATACATATACAACACGTTTGGTATGGGGAATAACTTAGCTATTCCCTCTCTATTCCCAACTGCTATTTGCTCCTCTTGTTTGGTTAGCAATTTGATAAGAAATAGCAATTCTTAAATTTTATTTTTTCCTCAAAATCAATAAAAAGTCATCTTTAATTAAACCTAATCTCCCATAGTATTAGCTATTCCATATATGATGGAATAGCTTTCAGAATCATTAAGACAAAATTATTCATCATAAATTTAGAAAATTACAACCTTACCCATATAAAATCATTTTTTCTCCCTCTTCTGGTCGCATTGTTCTCTTCTACTGTTTCCAACTTCACCAGCCAACATCGCCTCTCTCTCGTCCACCTTTCAATTGTGTTGCTCTCATCCACCATCCACTTTTCCAGCTCCGCCTATGATCATGTACTTATTTGATGTAAAGGAAAATTGATTAAACTGAGTATGCTCAAGTGCTCTGGTTTTTTTTTTTTGTTCATTGTATGTTGTTCAAGGTTTAGTTTGTTGTTGTTCTATTTTTTTGTTCTTTGTTTAATGTTCTGGGCTTGCAACTCTTTCATTGAACTGACTAAAATTATTAAAAGGTGTATAACATTCAGTATAATAGGTAAAAACTTCTTCCTTGATGAGCTTTCTTTTTATCAAATATTAAACATCAAAAATATTATTTGAAAGAAAATATTAGTTATATAAGTTTTTAGAAGCCTTAAGAAATATTTCTTTCTTTTTGTTTGTGCCAAGGCTAAAGTTTGCATCAAAATTATATATACAATGTATTATTTTAATCAAAGTAATACAATATATATTATTTTGATGAAAATAATACAATGTATTATTTTGCTAAAAATAAATGCTAATATAATAAAAGGTATTTTTATATTTTTATTATCTATTCTTTATTTATTTCAAGGTTATTTTTACCAATCAAATACTGCAATTAATCATAATAGTAATTTTTGTCTTATTTTTTTTCACTGTACCAAGTTACATAATAACTGTTATATTATATTATTATCTTATTCTATTCCCATAGAATAACTATTATATTTCATTTTTATCTATTTTGTAAACCAAATATACCCATAGAATAACTATTCTATTTCATTCTTGTATATAGATTAATGACTTATACATTCCAATGTGCAGAGCCAATTAGTCATAAATATATATTCACTAGATCCTGCAAAAAAAAAAAAACTATATATTCACTAGAACAAATTAAAATAGAATGAAAATGCACTGAGAGATCCATTAGATTAACTCCCAATTTTATATTTTTAATCCTAAACAAAAAAAAGCATTTTGTATTAATTACTGTATATTGGTGTGTGTCTCGACACTTCCCACACTTTGAGAAACTGGAGATTATTTATGCTATTGTAGTAAAGGGCTTTGTCTATAAAATTATCGGAGATATTGGGATTAAAAATTATGTCCGGAAAGTTCCAATATTTTATTTTTCTCGATTTCTTTTATAAACATAACGCGATGTGAAGTTTCTTAAACATTTTATTTTAACAATATCGTTTAGAGTAATCAATAAAAAAATACTTTATTAATAAATAAAATTAAAAGTTCATAAATTTTTAAACATAAATATTCATAATTTTAAAATTTTAATTAATAATATATTAAATAAAAAGAATTTTAAAATTTTTTAACTCTTTATCTCTTTCATTTTTTCAACTTTCTCTTTTTGGAATTGTTCCAAAGACAAAATATAACAATATTCTATTAATCGAAGAACATTGTTTCTTGGTTACAAGCACAATATCTATATGGGGTCATTTTAAAAAGTAGTCCTTAAAGATAAGATATTTTTAAAAATGACCCTCTTTATAGTTTTAACTATTTTTAGTCAAGTTGGACAAAATTACCCTTAATGAAGTTACACACTATGATGTTACACGCCATGTACAAAAATCTGTAACAAGCCATGGTTAGCGTGTTACACGCCATGTACAAAAACCTGTGACCAGCCATGGTTAGCGTGTGACACGCCATATACAAAAACATGTGCACGCCATATACAAAAATATATAACAAGCCATGATTAGCGTGTGACACGTCATGTACAAAAACATGTGACACACTACGTACAAAAACCTATGACAAGTCATGGTTAGCGTGTGACACGCCATGTATAAAAGCCTGTGACAAGTCATGGTTAGCGTGTTACACGCCATGTACAAAAGCTTGTGACAAGCCATAGTTAGCGTGTGACACGCCATATACAAAAACCTGTGACAAGCCATGTACAAAAACCTGTGAAACTTCAAATCCTCTCAACTTTTTTCTTTTTTTTTTTTGACAATTTGGCATAGATTATAGTGTTTCTAACATGTTTTCATAAATCAAAATATAAATGTTTTTTTTATCTAAAACACCCACTTTGACTAAAAAAAAAATTCTTTGAAAACCTAGATTTATAAATTTTAAAATTTTGAGTTTATTGATATCTAGGTCTTGAATTGATTCAATTAAAAGTTATTTCATACATTTGTGATTATTTCTACCATTTTAGTTTTATTCAAAATACCTAAAAATCAAAATTTTCAAACAGCCACCCATCCAAGCATGTCAAAACCATTACTTGGTGTCTTGAAAGCGTAAGAAAGAGAAATATGAAAACGTGAGAGAGAGAAATCGAAAGCAAGCAGACGAATGCCGAACAGAGAAATCGATAAAATTTAAGAGACTGGGATGGTGAGAGAGAAATCCGAAGCACAAATGAGGAGAAATGGGGAGAAATTGTGATGAATGGTTTAATTTATTTGAAATAGTTTAAAAGGTATTTCCGTCAAGTCATGACTAAATATGGTTAAAAACAGTTAAATTTATTTTGATAGTTACTTTTAAAATATTTTTATCAAGAAAGATCATTTCCCACAATTTTCTCATATTTTAAAATATATGGAACTTAGCAAGTCTTGCTTTAAGTTATAATGGTAAATTGCTTTGAGAATATTTGTAGAACAAAATTTAATTTTCAATTGATACCTTAAATTTCTCTGATGAAATTTTGGTGTAGCTGAAAAATGAATGAGAGGTAAAACAACAAAGAGACAGAAGAGAGGGAAAGAAGAAGCCATATATAGGTCTTGAATTCCATTGCAGTATTGTGGGAAACAAAGGTAAAGGATAAATAAAAAGCGAATTTAGTCCGAGAGGAGTTTGTGTTTGGGTAGACTTGTAATGGTTGTGTTGATTCCCTTTCAACAGCCGTTAAAAGCGAAATTTCAATTGCAAAAGTGGAAGCCGCCAGTTGGATTCCTAATCAAATCGTTTTTCTGACTCATCGTCGACAGCAGAAATCTCGTAGCTGTCGATCCGCCATGGTGGCTTTAAGGGATCTTTCACCAGACGCGATAGTTAAAGATTTGATATCGAAAATTTTGAGGAACGAGGAAGAGGGGGATAATGAGGAGAGGCAGAAAGAGATTGAGGAAACAATGCAAGAAACTAAGGCTGTCTTAGCGAAAATAGTGAATGTGAGAGTGAGTGCTGCACAGCCGAAGAATGTTACTAAACAGTCTTCTGATTCAAAGTATAAGTATATTAAGTATAAGCCTTCACAGCGATCGGATGCATTTAATTCAGGTGATAAAGCGAGGATAATTAGAATGGTGGGCATGTCTGTGGATCCTCTTGAGCGTCCCAAGTTCAAGCGTAAGAGGGTCCCGAAGGCTTCAGGGTCTCCACCTGTGCCGGTAATGCATTCCCCTCCACGGCCTGTGACTGTGAAGGATCATCAGGACTGGAAAATTCCGCCTTGTATTTCAAACAGGATGAATCCTAAAGGGTATTCGATCCCACTGGATAAGCATCTTGCTGCTGATGAAAGAGGTTTACAGGAGGTACAGATTAATGACACCTTTGCAAAGCTCTCTGAGGCTTTGAATGTTGCAGTGCAGAAGGCTAGGGAAGAAGTGGCGATGAGATCGAAGTTGCTGGAAGAGATGATGGTGAAGGAAAGGAAGAAGCAGGAGTTGCGAGCTTTAGCCGCTAAAGCTCGTTCTGAGAGAACTGGGACAGTGGCGCCTTCAGCTGCTGTTCCAATGTCATCTGACAGAAAGGCGACGGATACTGATATGAGAGTGGATTATGAGCCAGTGAGGGAGAGAGAAAGAGAAATGCCAAAGGAATCAAAGGAAGAAAGGGAGAAGCGGTTGCAGAGGGAGAAAATACGTGAAGAACGACGTAGAGAAAGAGAGAGGGAGAGGAGGTTGGAGGCCAAAGATGCTGCCATGGGTAAAAAGAGTACGATTACAAGGGATAGGGATAGAGAAATCAGTGAAAAGGTGGATCTTGGTATGGCTTCTACTGGGGCCGTAAGAGGTGGGGAAGTGATGTATGATCAAAGGTTATTTAACCAGGAGAAAGGAATGGATTCTGTATTTGCAACTGATAATCAATACAACATCTACGACAAGGGTCTGTTCACAGAACAGCCAACTCTCTCAACACTTTATAGGCCAAAGAAAGACATGGATTCTGACATGTATGGTGGTGCAGATGAGCAGTTAGAGAAAATGTTGAAAACTGATAGGTTTAAACCGGACAAGGCATTTGGTGGAACTTCTGCGAGGATTGGTCCAAGGGATAGGGCAGTTGAGTTTGAAAAGGAAGCTGAGGAAGCTGATCCATTTGGTCTGGATCAGTTCTCCACAGATGTCAAGAAGGGTAAGAAAGCCATGGAAAAACTGGGTACTGGGGCGACAATGAAGGCAAGTGCAGGCTCTTCCATGCGATGAAGGAGGCTCTAGTAGATCTCGCATTGCTTTCGAAAGAGGAAACCAAGTACCCATGTATTTCCTTTTTGCTTGACCAATGATATATGGCCATGTAGCTTGTTAATTTTAGCGCGGTCCCACATCCCTAAATTAGGGGCGAAACCAGCCATTTATAATGCCTTGAACGTCATGAGACGTATGCCCCATAGACATAGCTTAGACGCGAGCAAAGACTAAGCACAGACCATCGGGGGGCACGGGTTACATGCAGGTCTGGTTCAACACATTCAGTCACTTGGTTCGGCTTACATTGATAGGCTCGGGAATTGTGATAGCCTTCAAATTCTATATGAAAGCCAAACATCACCGTGGGTTTGGCCGGTGGCTCATCAATTCTATACAAAATGAACCTAGGAGTGATCAGCGTTAATGGTCGGGGTGGTGGCCGGCCAAATGTTTTTCATAATTTTTTTCAAATTATCTAAAATTAACACACACAAAAAATCATAAAAACAAAAAAAAGCATAAAAAACCAATTATTATCAAAGATTTTTTATTTTTTTCATGTAATCTTGTAGTTAATGACCTTAAGAATGAAAACCCAGGGTTTTAATTTCACAAATTGAAAAACCAAAATTTTTTTCTTAATTTTTTCAAATTATCCAAAATTAACACACAAAGAAAAATCATAAAAAACCAATTATTATCAAAGATTTTTTTACTTTTTTTTTCATGTACTCCATGTAGTTAATGACCTTAAGAATGAAAACCCAAAGTTTTAATTTCACAAATTGAAATACCGAAACCAAAAGAGATGATGTTGGTGGGATATACTAACCATTCACACAAGCAAAGAAATTTAAAGTATGTGACTAGCTAATGGTAGTGATGGATTGCAAATTTATAATTTACTAAAACTAGAGAAGTTGTTCATTCTATTCTCTTATTATATTTTAATGATCATTCTATCTTTTTCATCTGTTTTTGCAACCGACACAAATTTTTATTACTATCATAAAATATTAACTTCTAACCTACAATGAAGAAAAAATATTTTTAAGAAATAATTAAAATATATGCCTATTTTCCCTTTTTTTAAAAAAAAATTAAACCCGCAGCATCGTAATCGTTTGCTAGTAATGACTAAGAGGAGCTCTCCACCTAGTATCAATTCCTTCTACCAAGCCTAGAGAACAAGCACTTTGAATAAATTAGTCTGCTGATTTAGGCCTTCCAATGTGCAAAGCCGATCGGTCAGAACTATATATTCACTAAAACAAATTAAAATAGAATGGAAATGCAATGAGAGATTGATTATGATCAACTCCCAATTTTATATTTTTAATCATTTTGTAATAATTACTGTATATTAGGTAATCATCCACGTACCACGATATAAAGTGAAGGTTGTTTTTTAATTTCAATATTGAAATCTATTAAAATTGCATTGTCAAATGTCATTATATAGAACCACAAGCAATTAAAGGAAAAAAAAAGAAAATTACCTAAAGCACTAATCAAATAAAGATAATTTACCTATAAATGGAATGGTTATGTAAAGAATGGCTTGTTCTTTTAACAGTTGAAATCGTAGAAAAAACTCTGGATATTAATTAATAAGAAAACTAAATATTAAACCCTAAACCCTACCAGAAAAAAACACACACAAAAAATAAAAAATAAAACAAACCCTAGCATCAATAAGTTTGACGCACTTTATTGCAAAATAAAACAAGCCCTAGCATCAATAAGTTTGACGCACTTTATTGCTTATATATTAAGTCTTATTATTTCGATATACTAAGGGAAGATAATCTTTGTACTAGTACATCCAGAGCCTTGTGGGAACTCCCACCCTCTTTGACGGCATCCAAGGCAACTCGCCGCAACTTCAAGGCTTGAATTCTCTCAGGCCGTACTGTGTTCACCGAATCAGCGAGGATTTGAGCCAGTTTGGTTGCATCAGGAACGCTCTTTAAACCCTCACAAACTTTGATTGCGGCTCCCTGTTCATCGACCAGGAGCTTGGCGTTGTTAAAGTGGTCAGCTTGCATTGGCCACATAAGCAACAATACTCCACCAAGGATCCCTTCCATGGTTGAGTTCCATCCGCAATGAGTCAAGTAAGAACCAACTGCACGGTGTCCGAGGATCGCCACCTGAGGAGCCCAACCTTTGATGACGAGCCCCCTCCCTGCCACACGATCTTCGAACCCCGTGGGAACCACGTTTTGGTCGTTCTCCGCATTTGGTGGATTCTTGACAGTCCAAATGAAACGAACTCCGCTCTTCTCCAACGCGGACGCCACTGCCTCCATTTGCTCATTGTTCAAGTAGATTTGAGTCCCGAATCCCACATAAACCACGGACTTATCAACGTCACAAGAGTCAAGCCATGCAATGACTTGATCTTGGGGAATGGAACTTGGTTTCTGATTTTTCTCTGTAAACGTCATGTTCCGAGCTTTGATCCGTGGCAAAGGACCCACGGCCCAAAGCCGATCGTGCTTGGTGAAATCTTCGCTGATGACTTTCATTTTTCACCATCCAACTCACTAAACGAGTTAAAGATGATTCCCCAGCTCTGCATACACGCAATGAAAAGCTCTCCGGGCATGCTAGTGGCCGGGTCTTTGCCATTTACAAACCATGACGACATCGTATTTGCGTTAACAGCACTAAAACCAATGTTGGGGATGTTGAGATGAGAGGCCAGCTTATTGGCCCAACAACAAAAAAACGGATCGGTGACAATAGCCACAGGAGGAAATGGATGACTCTTAAACCACTCAACCAAAGGATCGAGGAGTTTACTAAATGCAGTCACAATGTGGGGAAGGAAGGATATGGGGACATTTTCCATGTCCTCAACTCCAACAGGGATGGGAGACTGAGATGGGAAAGGAAGGACTAGTGGTTGAATGTTAGAAGAGTCAGGCAAAGAAAGAATAGGGTTAAGATAATGAAGCATTTTGGGTGTGACTACGACGGACGCCGTCAAGCCACGGAGGAGGAGCTGGTGGGTTAGGTCCAAATGGGGAAAAATATGCGCCCCAGCTGGGAATGGGATGATCAAGATATGGGCGCCATTGCCTTGGGCTTTCAGTACGGTCTCTCCCTCTATCTCAGCCTTGGTGTGTGTCTCGGCACTTGCCACTCCGAGAGATTGGAGATGATATATGCTATCATAGGGGACCCCAATTTAAGACAACACCGTACAAAGGGACAGGGGTCGTTTCCAATTTAGTAGAACACCGTAAAAACGAACATGGGTGGGTCTTCACTCACGTAAACCCCATTGACTGCCCTCTCCCTCCATTTTCACAACGTATGCCGACGTGGCCTTCCCTGTACCTTTCTTTTCTTTTCCTTTGGTTAAGACAACCCAACATGCACTCTTGGTTCTTAAACACTGTTTTTGCTCCTGAAAGATAAAAGTCCAAAGTGTCAGTTGCTCTCTTTACCACTTCAAAGAGAAAGTTATTAATAGTCAATTTTCTGTCTTTCCAATTAGTTAACGTTGTTCCCCAAAAGAGCTTCCTGTTGTCCTGCTATTAATTCATTTTGTGCCCGCACTAATAATTTGCTCCTTAGCCCTAGGCCTACATTTAACAGTCAAACGAAACTAATACAATATATGTCAGAAAATCGAGGCGCAGATAATTGAGAGGATGTCCGAACGTTCTCTTTGCCAAACAAATTGAGGAGACAGGAAAAAGATTTTTTCACATGTACAATTATCGATCAACTAACTTAACTAACATTTAAAATAAGCTATAAACAATGGTTTCTTGAAACGACTGTGTTTTGGTATTTCTTCCTTTAAGTGAAATGCTACGTTTCTGTCTCATCTCTTCCATGACCGAAGTTATGTGTTTTATTCTATTTTTTAATGTCCAGCTTTTACACTATACTTTCTTTCCTTCATGAATATGCATATTTTGCTTTGTCTAATCTTTTGGACTTATTCTTCATTATGTCTGCTAACAACATATAACATAATGAGACATAATGAGAGATACTACATGAGTTAGTGACATTAAGAGCTTGTTGACCTAGTTATGCTCTTATGAATAAAAAGAATTTTTAAAATTAAGTTAAAATTATTTGGTAAAATAAATTATATAAATTTTAATTTTAGTTAAAATTACTATAAAGGGTATTCATATTATCTTCAACTACTTAATAAATTAAAGCAGAATAAATTTGTTTCGAGTTTATGTACAATTTCAAATGTTAAAATCAAACAAATCTAAAAAAAATGAAACAACTCTCAAACTTATATAAACAAGTAATCGGACCATGATGCTTCAATTTTTCAATAAAAAAGAGAAAAGAGAAAACTATGTATTTAACATTAAAATCCTTTGGTGAAGAAGAGAGAAAACCTTTAAATACTATTTGAATGTAGCTTTGAATTTTGAGTCTTTTTTTCCCTTAATATTTGTAAGAACAAAAAAATCTTAGATTTTGCTTGTTGGGTCTTTTTTTTTTTTTCTTTCTAATAGTCTTTGTAGAGAGATGTAAAGATTTTTTTTTTTCTAGTAATCTTTATAGAGAGAGGTAAAGGAGAGAGAGATTACAATTTGAGTTAAAGAAGGGTGATTTGCAGAATGAGGGAGAGAAAAGGGAGGTTGATTGAGAGAGAGAAGGGTATTTCCTAGAAAACTGACGTGTTTTTAAAAAAAGAGAAGAGAAAGATCCCACCTGAATTTTTTTTAAGCTTTTTTTAAAATTTTGTTCTTAACAAAGACTTTTTTTTTTTAAGAGTTTCTCAAAAATTTTGTTTGCCTTGGTTTTTACTTTTAAGAGGTAGATAAATTGAAAAAAAAATCATGTTAAACAGGCACTAAATCGCCAGAGAACTAAAAAAATTACTTTTTTGGTAGCAAGGCCTTCTCTTTATTGAACAATTTGCACTAATTTCTTTTAGAGAAAAAGTTTGTCAAAGATAACTTCAGGTAAGACTTGTCTCAATTGTATAGTAAATAATCGGTGTATTCACTAAACCATTGTCAAAATTCAAATTTCATTATCGTTTATCCAAAATTGATGTTTCTAATGGAATTACTATCTTGTCGGTGCATAATGAACAAAACAAGATGCTATAAGATCACGTTAATAAAGATAATTTGAAATCAATACAACCAAATAAGGGTAGATAGCTCATTAAGTTAGCAAAATAGTGAGCGAGTTTTAATCAAGTTCCTAACCCAATTAAACGAGTACCCGATCTGATTAAATTCGATTAAAGCAATTTTAGATAATATTAAATGGATACGGGTATCTTATAAGTGAAAACACATTCCCTGCGATGTACCCTATTCAATTACATTACAATGTTTATTTTGTAATAAACCATTGCAATGTAAGATTGCAATGCAATCACATTACAACTAATGTATGTAATGTGATTGCAGCTCAAAACTAATGCAATCAAATTACATTGCATTCTATAATATTATTAAAGATATTTTTACCCTTCAATTTTGTTACTTTGTTAAAAACATTTTATAATGTTATAATTTATTTGTTTATATAAATTTCGAGAATGTCTTTTTATTATTCTTAGTAGTCATGGTGACTATAAAAAAAATTATATTATTTTTAAAAAAAATTAAAATAAAATATATAATGTAGAAAATTATATTAAGAAATGAAAATAAAAAATATAAGATTATAATAAAAAAATAAAAATAAAATATATGACATTAAAAATATATTTAAAATATGATATTATATAAAAATTAACAATAAAAAATATAAGTATATTAAACTTACATTTTAATAAATAAAAATAATTTTAAAAATTTACATTATATTATACTTGTAAATCAAGTGTCTTAGTATTATTTTTTCTATATTTTAATTATTACTTTACTTATATACTAAATACTACAATGTTATCTTTGCTACAATTATATCACTTATAATTATATTACGTACAATCATATTACATTATAAAATATCAAACATCATTATATAATAAAATTAATACCCGCTGTGATTTTGGTTAAGATTCGATTACAGCTGCTACATGAAACCGTTTATAGCTTGTCTGACATTGGTGCATGTACCCATTTAAATCTTGACATTGATGCGGGTACCCCATTTAAAAGGTGCCGACTTGTCGACATTGATGCGGGTACCCGTTTACTTAAAAAAAAATAATTGCAAATGTAAGGATTCAGGCATTTATCATTTCTTTCACTCTTTCCACACCTTAACCAACAAGTCCAAATTTTAATTTTGTTATAATTTGATAAAATAAAATTTATAAGTTTACTTACTTTTTTTATACATTTTTAATTTGTAGTTTCCTTTAACAAAACGATTTTTCAAGTCAAGTCGAGTCAAATTTAAATTTTTAAACGAATATCTACTAATTAAATAAGTTTTGATAATTATTATTAAATAATTTTGGTTAAGTTGTGGCTAGTTACAATAGAATTTAAATGAATTCGATTAGATTTTAGATATCTTAAAAATAAATGGTTTCGATTTTGGGTATAGATCAAATTAAGTAGGCATTGCCTAATGCCGTCTTTAAGAGCAGGGGCGGAGCCTCATATAGTGGCCCCCTAAAATTTTTTTAAATTTCTCTTATAGTATATAAAATATTTAAAAATTTTTAATATATTCTCTTAATAGTTCTCTCAATAATTTTTTATTTAATAATTGATATAAATAAATAATAAAAAATTCCACATGCTTCATTCAATTTTTAAATTTTTTTATTTTTTATTTATATTATTTACTTACATGTTATAATTTTTTATATATTTATTTTTTAAAATTTCTATTAACTATCAATCATTTTTTTTGTTATATCATATATGAGTTCTATTTTCTGCTTATCATGTTCATTTTTTTCCTATAATTTGGATTTTATTTTTCGTAATTTTAATCTTTAAAAATTAATAAATTTTTATATAATTTTCAAATATAAGTTGTAGTGTTGCATTATTATTTAAAATTTTATCAATATATCATTTTTTAATTAATCTTGATTATATAAGAGAAAATTATCTTTAGTATATCTTTTTTATATGCTTTACTTTTTATATTTAATTGAAAAGAAATTATCTTGAATATATAATCTTTAAATAATCTTAATTATAAAAGAAAAAATCGTTAATCTTGTATAGCGTATTTAATTATTTATATTTTATATATTATAATTTAGTATTATAAGTTTAGATAGAAATAAAATAAGAAAATTGGATGTTAAATGCATTATTTTTTTTTTCAAGTTTAATTAAAGTATGAGTAGGTTAAAAACATTTAACAAATTCTTTCAAAAAAAAAATGCAAATTGTCCAAATGATTTTCATACACCTGAACTATTAAGTCTCAATGCTTCAACTCATGAACAAAAGTAATGTGAATTAAAATGTCAAACACTTAATTCTAAAGAAATGGATTTGTTCAGTACATAATTTTTAATTGATAAATTTGAATTCAGAAAATATAATCGAGCATAATTTTTTAAAAAAATTATTGTAAGTCTTTTTTTTTTCTTGATTTACATATTATATAAAATTATTCTCTATTGATAATTTTTTGATTATTGATTAAGTTTTTTTTTTTTTATAATTAGGAGACGGAGATTCGAATCCTGCTCTATAAGCAGGGGATCATGCACCAACCAATGAATCAAATACTCGAGTGCGATTATTGATTACGTTTAATATATGAATTTTTAAAATTTTTAGATTAATTTATCTGACTTTGACTCTTTTAATAAAAGTTGACTGGCTCCGCTCCTGTTTAAGAAGAACTAAAACTATAAACTAGTAAAAAGATTTGCAAACTAAAAGATTTCCTATAAGTAAACCACCTCTGCAAATGTTTCTAATGACAACTCCAGCTGTACTTGTTTTTAGGGCATTTAAAATACCATTACTCGAAGGCTAGCTTCCGAGCATATCATGTGTAAACCATCACACAATGACAATTAACAAACTTCAGCTAAACTCTCAAACTGCTAAACTATAACATATAGACTATGACCAGAATCAGAGACGCACCCCTAATTCATTGTTGGAATTAGAGAAGCATACTCTCAACAAGGAATTAGGGAAGCTATACTCGACAAAACTTTAGGAATATATTCAACACAGACCTTAACATGATAGAAAAACTGAAAACCTTATGTCCAAACAGTTTCAAAATATATACAAGATTGGTTTGAATTATTTCTTTTCAAGATACTTGCAGCTGCAAAAACTGTCCATTCAACATTCAAGAAGAAAAGCAGACAAAGAATGCTAATAAGCCAAACATAAAAACTCCAACATATATAAAATCAAGATCCTTTATTGCACCCAAATTGTGTTAAAGCCATATTATGAATAAATCCTCCATCAAGGTTGGTCATTATCGACAGTAAATTAAAACAATAATTCTATAATTCTAAGTTAATGTAAATGTGAGAATAAAATCTAACTTAGTATACAAAAATATCTAAATCACAAATCCATTTAACACTAACAATAAAAAACAATTGGATAAATTGCAGTGCCATTCATTCAAAAAAAAGCTACACCAACATGCAACTACCAAACAGTCAAAATTTATTGCTAAAGAAATGATCATGACTACTGATCACATAATTACAGCATCATGTTACATGTCATTAAGCGATGGAATGATTGATTTGGAATCCTTTGAGGTAGATGAGTAACCAGTCGAGCAGTACCATAATCACCAGTCCCTCCCTGCAAAAAAAATGGAACCTGCCAGCGTGAGGATAGCGGTCCAAACAACCCAACAAATATGCAAGGCAAGTTAATTTTCAAAAAGAAAAAAGAGAAATGGAAATGTTTATGGAGGAGGATTGTGGGGTCAATTAATTAGTGTTTCTGCAAGAGAAGAGAACTAAAACTTCTAAGAAGATTCAAATTCTGCTATTTAAACAAAAAGATCATTTACTGTTAATTTAACCATTTATATTCCCAAAGTTTTATATACCTTATCTTCAATTGAAATTATTACGTGGCAACAATCTATTGGCTTTTCTTTTTTTTTTTTTTGAAGCAATCTATTGGCTCTTCATAATTTAATTAATAATTTGGATTAAATAAATATAACAAAATTATTAATTTGATTCATTCAATCTTAGTTACTTTGAGTCTAAATATTCCAGCTCACAAATATTTAACAGTTCAAGCGTTTAGTCTTTATACTTGATTACTTACTCTTTATAATTGTTTGTCAAAATAAATAAAGGCCAAAAAGGTGAAGTAGAAGTTCCCCTAATCGGAGATCATTTAGGTTTAAGACAATCTACCAATTAAACCATTAGGGAGAATTGTACAATTCATGAATAAACGGATGTAACTCATTTCAATAGTAATTGATGATTAGTATAGTGAACAATTATTAACAGAAAAGTAATGGATAGCATAGCTAGGCTTCACAAGCATATTTACAAAGCCACTAACAATGCTGTATTGGTATTATTCGCTCTGGTTTTATTGTATCTCATAATTCTATCACATAAAAGCGATCTCACAAGGTCAAAATGATATAAATACTTAAAACACTTAGTCTCATTGTAGTACATAGACAATACGAGATTCATGACTCCCTTCTAGATTCATAACATCCCCCGCCCCCCCTCCCACTCCAATAAAGATCCATTGTCTTCAGTGGCACGTTGCTAGTACCCCAAGATATTGTTCGCTTTGGTCTTAGCTAAATTTCACTATTTTATCCCGCAAAAAAATCTCATAGGTTGAACATAATGTGAACACTTAAATATTCAATTCACTTTAGCACATAACCAATATGATTCATGACTCCCATTTGGAACCATGAACAGCGCATCATGCAACATGTATTTCACTATCCATTGACCATTGATGTTTAACATTTCAAATGCCCCATATCTTAATGGATTCCAAATTTTCATCCAAACCAAATCCCCATATTTTATCTCAGCTTCATTTGATGTTTATGATACCAAATGCCAACATGATACAGCATTTCAGCTTCTACCTAGTTGGAAATAGAGAGTATCCATCAACACAGATCCAGTTAATTAGGTTTCTCTGACAACAATAGAATGCTGCCCTACACTGGTCTACTTGAGTAGACAATATTTGTGATGCAATTGAAGGAAACATACTTGGTGATGTAGTTGAAAAGAGTGATATTAGAGTGCCAAGCAGATGCATACATGTACACACAAAAAGAGGGAGAGAGAGAAAGAGAGAGAGAGTGAATATAGGGAGATTTCAACATAAGAAATAATTTGCAAATAAAATATTTAGAACATGGAATAAGTTTCTTCTTAACCTTACTGGTAAGCATATTACATCATGACATACATAAATCTTTAGTGTACCTTCAAGATCCAGAGTTGGGACATGCAACAAGCACTGAAACCTGGAAACAACAAAAATGTAGTAAGTATACTATAACAAAAACATGTGAAACTTTCTGCAAATTTTACATGACCTAGACAGGGTTAGACAAGAGTGGGAAAAGATCAAAATGACTCTGTTAGGTTCAAATGCAAATTACAAGAAACAAGCAAACACAAATGCCCCATAACTATTTTATTAATTTATTATGCAGCATTCTGATGACAAAATGATAACACCAGAACAAAATCTGTGTTAAGTAAATTGCTTGATCCTTGGACACAATCAAGAAAACAAGATCGCAAATATAAAATAGCTATACATCATACAACTAAAACCAGAAATCCTATATCTTTGAAATCAAGAACACAATTTATTTCCTGAAAGATAGTACAATGAAAAGAAGATTTCAAATTCCAGTACTCCATCCAAAATGTGATGAAGAGCTGAAAAGTGAATAATAGGAAGACATACCTATTGGGATTTGAGAAGAAAATAAAAGATAATATTTTCTTTCTATTTCTAAAGAATACAAAATGATTTACTTTCTGCATAACACAACTCAACCATGACTTGATACCAAACTCAAAATTTCACTTGACAATCACAATGGAAGAAGGGTGTTAATCATTCCAGGCCGCTTGTTAAGAGAATCCATTTCAAAAAACCAATAAATTAAGGGCCCAACTCGTCCCCGAACTTCATGAAATGTTCATTTTAGTTTCTATACTCTGAGAATCGTTATTTCCATCATTCAGCAATCAAAAAAAGAATTGCAAGTTAATCCTTTGTCTAATTCTGTAAAGATGTTTCCATTTGCTAATGTACACATTCATATGGTCAAAATTCATTGAATTTCACTTAAACCGCTTCCTCTTATACATTCATGTGGTCATTGGTCATTTAAAATTATTTCACTCTTCTCTTATACATCTCTCTAAAACCAGACTTAATATGTTTCAAAAATCTAATAATGACAAAGAGGTCTGCACTTGTCCATGAAAATGGCAATAGAAAGTAGCTAAAATCACCAAGACTAGGATTTGTCTCTATAAAACCCACATCAATTTAATTAACACATTTGATTTTCAACAGCATTAGCATAAGAAAAGGGGAAGCAACCATTGTGATACTAAACATTTTGGGCATAACTGCATGACCATGAGAGCAAGCCAATGTTTAACCCAATTTCCAGCCGAGCACGAAGAAGTTCAATGTAACCAAACAAATCAAAATAATGATTGAACTAACAAGAGTTCAAAACCAAAGACTGAAACAATTTCTGTGAAGCTGTTGGTATGATTAGGTATTCTGTTTAGCTAGCAAATCCTCAAGCGTTATGTGAATGCATTGACCCAAAATGTTGAAACAAAGATACCTAGCAGAAAAAATTTGCAGAAAAAGGAAAATCCATAATAGAACTACAGAAAGCTCCATAATCAGAAAGCAAACCACAGGTTTGAATGGGATGTTATGCTATCAGTTCAAGTTCATCCTTAAACTTTCAAATTTTCCATCTTCTCTTCATTAAAGGCTCTCTTATCAATCTTCTCTCTCCAACTTTTTTTCTTTTCTTCCTTTCCTTCTTTTCTTTCTATCTTTCCTGAAAAGGTTCTAACCCTTTTCCTATACTTCCAGCAGACAGATACATTCAGTATTTGGTGTCATGCTGTACAGTTTTTGTTATCAAAATGGAAAGCCCAAATAATTTGATGACATGATGCTGTTGTTAACTAAACCAAATATACCCAAGTTAATAGCACTCACAATATTTAAAAAATTAGCTTTCAACGCCTCTAAAGTTAGCTTTAATCCATAAGGCACATAGAGGCCCAACAATATGCTGTACTCAGTACAGGTTTGGTCACAAGTAAAAATGACATGGTACAAGTTCAAAGAACATGTCTATTTCCATTTAGGGCCTATAACCATGGTTAAAGGTGAAATAACGGATTAGGACTCAGTTGAATATGCTAATCTCTGATGAATAAAGTGGGTGAAATCAGGGATCCGTCTTGCCAAAATATTCTGGCAGCAACATGTATCTGATTTTTCAGGTTTGCAATGGTGTAACAGTGAAGAGAGGTAGAGCATCAAAGATTGATGGAAGTTTAAGCTCACAATAAATAGGAACTGCGATGTAAATTTATCGCAGAACTCAACAAATAACTCAATTACATAGAATCAAACTCCAATACTCTAAGAAAATACTAATTGCTTATAAGTTCAAGAAATCTCCTAATTAGTCTAGGTTGGACAACTACTAAATAGGAAACTTCTGAAACTTGAAGGTTGACCACCAAAACTTTCTAAAACCACACCTTGGCAACTATGTTGAAAGAAAATGAAACCATGGACCACAAATTCTGCTCATTCCAGCAAATTTGCAGTTTACCATAATCAAAATATGCACAACAAATCATGAAAAGAAATATCAAATTAAATCCAGCAGAATAATAGCAACCTCTTAACTACCAGTAGCACATTTTTATTTAACTCAAATTATTGTTTTGTCTTTTAGAAGTCAAAAGAAATTATGGGCCAGTAACACTGCATAATTAAGCCAATTGATAAATTCCCATGATATACCAAACCTCAGAAAAACAAGAATAAAACGATAAATAGACCAAACTGACAGTATAGTAATATTCTGAATAAGTATCAAGAGGATGGAACTCAAATGACTTCTTTATTGAAAACCCACGATTCTAAAATTTGGTCTCAAAAGAGTATAATATTATCTAAAACCTTTTGATGTGTTTTCAAAAAAAAAAAGTTCATAAATTGAATTTATCTTCAATGTATGGCTTTGCTGTTTTTGTTCATATTAAATTGATAAATTTTTAGTTCATTTCACCAAGTTAGTTTTTGCGAAGTCGAAAAGGATAAATGTATAATTAAGGGCAGAGATCAGAATTCATGTCAGATTGATCATAATTCTAAATGCTTCTAGTATCAATAACTGCTCAACAGAAACAGTCACATCGCTTAGGCTAAATGAACTTTATAGCTTATTTTTTCCACCCTAAATGGTTTTGAATAATTTGCCCGTACAGTCTAGAGCCTAATTTCAACATTGAGTAAAGCGAACACCTTTCCATATCCACCAGTGCAAAAGAAAACATCCCCCAGGCATCACAAGCAACCATGGAAAGCCCAAATACAGCAAATCAATGCGTAATATTTTAAACAATCTCTTTCATTTTTTTTGTATATGTTAAAGCATTAAAGAAAATAACATTTAGAAAAACATACTTAATTTGTTTTCTTCTTTAAGTGAAAGTTTTCAATAACACCCAAACAGCGAATTCATCATTTATTTTCCCTTTTTGGCAACACCAAGATGACCATACCTTAATAGCAATTTAAATTCATCCCTCCACAAGACCATTCATGTCACCTGACTCATGTTTCTCCCTCCAGATTGCATGCACCTCATCAGTCCGAAAACGCTGGGTGAATGTCGTCTCCTCAAGTGGTGTTGATGACCCATGAGCAAAGGCAAGGAGACCTGTATATGCTATCATTGCTCCATTGTCAATGCAGTACCTGTCATCAGTTGCAAACAATCTACCACCTCGTTCAGAACACATTGTCCTCATCATCTCTTGCAAGCGCTCATTGCAACCCACACCACCAACTATGAGAACATCTTTCGTATCACAGTGAGCCATAGCACGCTCTGTAATCTCCACAAGCATTGCAAATAGAGTTTCCTGCAATGTAATACAATATAAGTAGAAAATAATCAGAGCAAAAGACAGTAGCACACAACATTTTAATGCTAATACATTAGAATGGTGACATAAAGATTCTTTTCCTCTAAACCTTTTCCAGCTATACTGTCCAGTAAAGAACGCAAAAGGATCCTGTAAGTGATTCACCTGAAGGGAGTAGCACAAATCTGCAGGGGTGCATTCATTATTTTTTAGCTTCTCCTCTGCAGTAGCTTCAATGTAGCTCAATATTCCACTAAAGGATACATCCATCCCTTTGACCACGTATGGAAGATCTATAAACTTTTCTCCTTTCTTTGCCAGCTGGAAAGGAAGAACTCATATCAGGCAGGTTGAATGGAAATGCTTTCTGAACATGAATTAGTTTGTGAAGCTGTGAGAAAAAACTTTGTCCTCAAACAGGAGTAATAAACAAATCTAGTAACATGGAAGCTCTGCTAGAAGCATCTAATTTGTCTCTTGAAGTGCAGAAGATTTGGGGGAATAGACAGACATAAAGGAGCAGAACAAAAAGAAAATAGATAAAATGATAAAATTGAACGTCAGCAAGATGTACAAATTTGAAATGGTTGAAATCAGAACGCGTAAAATTAACTAATTTATCATCTATAAAATTATAAAAGTAAAGCAGTGGCAGAGAAGGACTGAAGGACAAAAGGACAAAATGGGGAATCAAGGATAATTGAAATTAGGGTCTTAGAGCTTGTTGTATTGACTAAAATGACATAGAAATAACAAGTGGGAAAAGAGAGAACTATTAGTCTCAAAATATCTAGATTCTATGGATTATTCCTAGGAGCAGAAATATTAGCATGCTTTATGGGTTTAGTAGTATTCAATTCGCTGTGAGGAAAGCCAACGTATGGCTTCCTTCCTGAGTTTTACAGTTTTGATTTGATAAAATATAAAATCTTAAATCACTTAGATATGCACTGCTATTTGAGGTATGATTACTTTAGATCATCTAAAAATATTTAAACAGAAGAAAAACCTCCAATGTTTGACTATCCAAAGCATGAAAGTAAACTGAAAGAGGTTAAATATTAGCATTATAAAAGAACTTTGTTTTCCTCCCATAGATGACAATGTAAAAATAAAGGAATCAGGTGTCTTGAATATAATATGTTTCTGAAATTGAAAATTACAGCATAACCATCTTTACATACCTGCTCAATGTTATATCCAGGGCTTGGATCATTTGAGAGGGTTAAAACTCTAGCAAACCGATCCAAGCAATTCCCAACAGCAATGTCAATAGTCTCCCCAAAGATTCTGTATCGCCCTTCACTATACGCTATAACCTGAGTATTCCCACCACTAACATACAACACAACTGGATCATCTGCACCAGTTACAATCCTTCCCATCTCAATATGTGCAACACAGTGATTAACTGCAACAACGGGCTTCTTCCATAGCAATGAAAGAACCCTAACAACAATGGCAGAAACTTGTAGCGGTGCACCCATACCGGGACCCTTGGTGTAACAAAGGCAGTCGATTTCATCAGGGGTAATTTGGGCTGTTTTTAAAGCCGATTTAATCAGTGGAAGCACATGCTGGAGATGGTGTTGAGCAGTTTCTCGTGGAAGGAATCCTTGGCCAGGTGGTGTAATGTAGGTGTGGCGTGGGTTTGACAAAATGGTGCCATCTAATGTCACAACCCCAACACCAATCTTGTTGGCTGATCCTTCAAAACCAAGGGCTATCATTTTCTTCATTTTGACAGAAATGTTGTGTCAAGTACCAACCTTGTGAAACAAAGCAAACAAAGGATCTTTCTTAGTAAATAAGACAACATAAAATATACAAAATTCACTCACCTACACATATATTTTAGGATATCCAAATGCATTAAATAAGAGCAGCATCTATCCAAATTCAGAAAGCAAGTTATACGAGAAGGTTTAAATTGTTCGTAGAGCCTGTAATTTTACACAAAACCCCACCATAAATTTCTAATCTTTTGCTACATATTCCATTCCTCTAGCCCAAAACCCATGAAAGCAAGTTATTCAGGAAGGTTTAAATTGTTCTTTCATTATTCTTTTTTTTAAAAAAAAAAATTTCATCCAATCCTGATTCTTCAAAAGGACCCAATATTGAAAAAATTATATGTCAGACAAACTAAACAGAGAAACATGGAAACTGAGCTTACCAAAGATAAGTAAAGATTGAGGAGAGACTCAACAAGCAACTGGACAAGCAGTAGAGAAATGGTATTTGAATAGCTGCGCCGCCGGAGCGGGAGGCAACGGCTACTGACAGTGGAACAGAGAGACAGAGAGAAACAGAGTAGGGTTTTTGCTTTTCTTTTGTCTTTTTTTTTAATCTTTATTTTTCTTACAGTTTCAGTTTGACTTATGAATTCGTAGCTTCAATCGCCAATGCTAATCCAACACGTCAGCAAACGGAAATCCGTCAACTTTAACTAACTTCTATTTCATTTTTTCTCTTTTTCAAAATTTTGGAGAAATTTCACATTGGTATACTATTTTTTTTTTAATTTCGTGTCTAGTTGTTTTAAAAAATTTCAGTGAAAACTATTTTTCCGTAGTTCAACAATATATATTAGTGATATGAAAATATATTATTATTAATTCGAAGGTCTACCTACATATTGACATATATATTTATATATTTACACCACAATTTAGATAAATGAAACATTTATGTTAAAATTTAAGTAAAGAATAATAGTTTTTCGGTGAGATAATTACATATGTTTATGGTAAAATCTTGATTAATTATATATAATACATATACTTTTTAATATATAAGAGATATATCATAAAATCAAAAGAGTTCTCAATCTATCAATTCTTAGTATATCTCAAATTGATAAATTTCTTTTTATTGAGTAAAATTAAGCTGCCTTTTTAATTTTTAATCTTGTGACCATGTTCTTATTATAATTTAAAGACTTCTTGTAAAGTGTCAGATGGAATTGTAAACCTATCGTGGATAAAAGTAATTTAAATTTTAAAAATAAAACATCTTGAAAAATGGTAATAATCTTTTAAGTTAATATAAATTATTATCATAGTTAATTATATAAAAAATAACATTTAGTCAAGTTTTGTTTAGTAAGAGAAAATTGAATTTGTGAAATGTATTATATTTAAACAAACTTTTATTTCAATAATTTGACTTTTCAATTATATAATATACATATAATATGTATCCTATGACTTGGTTAATTAGTACTTTAGCCCTCAGTTTTTACACATAATAAAAAATCATTAATTCCTAATTTCTTTATAGACAAAGTATAAATTATCTTATAATAAGTGATCAAATTATTTAATTACACAAGTGAATTAAATAATTGATATATATATACACGCACGTGCTGAAGCATTAACTCTTTATTTTTTTTGTAAGGAAATTATGAATTAATACTTTAGGAATAATGCATATTTAGCAAACCAATTTTCATAGTGACAAATCAAGTGATTAAATTTTTATTTTTCACCCATTTATTCTTTAATTTTTTGTTTAGGGTTCAAAATATTTTAAAATTCAAAACACCGTTTTGATTCAGACGGAAAGGATTTAAACCGGAAACGGATGCCATGAAGCCAAGTGAGTTTACATGGAGAACGTGAGAGAAGTAGTGGCATCAACACATTTTCATGGCCATTAACTACCTCCATTGATGGTAGCTGCAAACGAGGTTTCACTACAGTACAAAACAAGAAACAAACGAGTACCCAAGGCCACACAAAAGGAGAAGAAACACCCCCGACGATGGAAGGTGGACTGGAAGAGACCTTATTGAAAACCTAAAGGCCAAAAATACTGGGAACAAAGATACGGGGCACGCATTGCATTAAATCCTTTCCGTGAGCTAGCAAAGCTTAGTGCAGAAGCAGCGGTGACGGAATCCTCGACATCTGCCACCTGAGAAACCTTCGTTTCTGCACACCAGCGCACAGTTGTGGTCACCCAAACATGGGCCCTTGAACTTATGGCTCTTTGACTCGCAAACTCTACCCTCCGCTGGCTGCGCCACCCATTCTGCATCAAACAATTAATTAACGTTTATTCATTTCAATCACATTCACAAATAAAAGAAGTTGCATCGATTCCGAAGAGAGCAGCATGAGATTACTTACGGAAGGCTAAGACAATGAGCAGCAGAAAGAAAATCCCCAACGATCTCTTCTCCATCTCTATCCCCTCAATGAACAACCTACTAACCTTGGCTTTCGTAACACTCTATGATGCCCACATTTATAGACAAAAAAAGGGCGGTAGCTATAGCCCATAGCAATAGTACGTGGAAATTCTGTATGATTCACCCACTAGGATTGGCATCATCAAAAGAAAAAATAATAATATTAACATGTGGGAAGAAGAGAACAGCCATGAAGAGCACTAGTGTCAGAGTCTGGCTATCTGAGAGATCGAGCAGATTGAAAGTGTTGCAAGCAAGAATCTGTTCACGTGGTTTATGCATAGACTGCTGTGGCCGCCCATCTCGTCCACATAATATCATTGTCGTAACATTCTGCTGTTCCTTGCTTCGGACACTGCGTCCAGATCCTAAAGATTAAAAGAGCATTGTTTCATATCGATTCTTTCACCACACATGTACAAGGAAACGACAACTAGAGAATTGAGAGTGCATAAATTCAAGTATGGGATCATTTCACCCTTTTATTATATAGATGTTTGCATAATGACGGAGTAATTAAGCCCGATTTATATCAATTGTTTTTTTGGTACGTGGGAGTAGGTAACTGTATGCTAATGAACTAAGTCCATGCGAGTTAATAATAATATACTGAAAGCAATCCCTTCTGTCACACACAGATTCTTTTCACTTAGAGAAAGATCTAATACGATAATGTACTTTAACTTTAGAATACTCTACTTGATTAGATTTCTTTTCTTATTATAATTATTATGAATATTCCTACATTAGCAAAAAAAAAAAAACATTATATAATGCTTGGTGCAACTCAAATTATATTGTTTATTTTACTTGCTCTTTTGTATACAATTGAAATTTAATCGTGCTTAATTATACAAACGAAAACAACTTTCCTTCGCACCATAACATATAAATCATGTTGGAAGTTAAGATCTTTAAGCTGAAATTAATCTGAAATTATAATTGTTGGGATATTTTCTTATCCTGGATTCATAGAATAGCATTTGTTGATTTGGAAATTTAACTTGGCTTGTCTGAATAAATTGCTGGCTTTCATATCTGGGGCTAGAAGAAGCATGAAACAATTCAAATGAGGAAAGGTCATAATATTAATTCAGCCATGTTTATGCTCCTCAACTAATTGACAAAACAGGCTTACCCCTAGCAAAGAACCCAAAATAATGTTCATATACAAAATGTTCTATACCTCCTAATTGATTCCACCAAAGAGCACCTTGAAACTCAACTTATATAAGCAATAAACCATTGCAACAACCCAATCTTCTAGGCTCATAACTTCAGTCTCATTTAAATAGTTGAACTTGAAAGGTAGATGAAGATGGAGATGAAGAGGAAGGTCAATAAGCTTCATCGATCATCCATCAAGTACAAACAGACTAATACCGGATCCAATTGAATGCCTCCATATCTTCAAAGTCTTCGTCAGCCTGAGAGAAGTGCGTTTTTGATGGAAATATGGAGTTAGATGAGACCATGCCAGGGTCTTCGGAGAGACTTGACAGGGAGCCTTGATATAATGCCAAGCTTTATCTCCTCAGGCAGGCTAATTGACTTATGGTACTTAAAATGGTAAGAATGATGTATGGTTGTAACAGATTCTAAACACAGTTGTACGGCTAAAATCATGGGAGTAAATGAAGTGCAAATTACAGCAGTATCCAAAAGTCTCAATATAAAATGTAACTGAATACAAATAAAATCATTTGAATGCTATACAAAGACTGACAAAGTTTAAACAAATTGTAAGAAAACCTTTACCCAAAATTACCAAAAAGAAGTACAAAAAACTTAATGGAATAATTTAAGCACCTAATGACGTCCCGATTGCCAATTACCTTTGCACTCTTCACACAATTGCACAAGGCTTGCCCCAAAAGACTGTACATTGACTGACCTAGTTTATCCTACTAACCATGTGGTTCAATTTTGAAAGCATAATCATACAAGGCATTCCAATGAATGGCATAGACCCAAGGATTCCCACGCAACAGAACTGACAAGATTCTAACAAATACCTAGAACAATATCAGGATGTAATTTTTCTAAGCAAACCAAATTATAGAAACAGTGACCTTTACCCAACAGCATACTCTATACCAGGTTTTGATCCTATATTTTGATAAAAACATGAAAAGCTATGCTGGAACTATACATGGCTCAGCTGCTCTTTGTTGTCCATTTCCCGCACACTGTCTACTATGTGTTGGATCTTCTTTGACAGACTCTCATTGTGCTCCTCAATTTGCTCAAAAATCAATTCTAGATGCCTTTTATAGGTTGCAGCTCTCTTTTTCTCATTGGCCAGCTGCTGTGTTAATTCTCGGATTTTATTATGTTCATTCTGCAAAAACAAGATAGATAAAGCAAGCTTCAGTACAGAGATTGAATAACAATAATGGAACTCAGGACTCCCAGGTAAGAGCATCTAATGTTAACTTGTTGGGACAATGTTTAATCCAGAGCCCATTGTGTAAAAACAACAGCACACATGTATGACACAATGACAAAATAGCTAAGGCTAAAACAAAAGTTGCTGTAATTAATACAAACTGAATGTAAACATGGCCATTTGACCAATTAATACACACAACACAGCATTTGCATCTACTGAGGCAATTCTGAATACTTGAGCTAGAAGCTATAAGAGTAAGACGAAGAAGAAGGCATGAGGCTAAATAAAGCCCTAAGCCTAGATTCAAAGAACTTTTAATCTCCATCCTTAAAAAAACCGGTGTGTTACCCCCAAAATGTCAAGAGTACATTAAAGCAATAACAGGAAGAGAATGGAGAGAGGTATCCACAATTGCACATTATGACACGTCCTGTTAAGATGTTTCTGGAGATTATAGGCTCCAAACAACATGTGTCAATCGCAATAAACAAATTCCATGAAATATGACACATTAATACTGGCTTCCCTTTGCTCAGGGAGAAGCCGTGGACCCAGCTGTTATTTATTCATACAGGATTCATTCAGTGCTCACCTGCCACTCGCACTAAAATTCTCTTTAGACCACATCTTTCTCAATCTTGCCTTATTTTGCACAATTTCTCAGCCATATCACTAGAACACCTTTGTTCAGGGGGAAGCCGTGGACCCAGCTGTCATTTATTCCTACAGGATTCATTCAGTGCTCACCTGCCACTCGCACTAAAATTCTCTTTAGACCACTTCTTTCTCAATCTTGCCTTATTTTGCACAATTTTTCAGCCATATCACTAGAACGCCAAATAGAGTAAACCTCACATATCCCAAAGGAAATACACCATTGAAAATCTTAAACGGAACTAAGAAGTTCATTCAATTTGCTATTGAATATCCTCACAGAAACAAAACCACTGAACATAAAAAAAAAAAATCAAATTTTACGTAAAAACCAAAAAAGAAAATAGAGTCATTTCATTGAGTAACTCGTCTTTTGACTACATATTTAGGTTTCTCACACCATGCACCAACTCCAAAAAATAATGTCTTACTTAGCCCAGACTTTAACAATCCAGAAATTGAAATGCAATGAAAAACAAAATGAAATATATCCAAAAAATCAAATAAATTAACACATTAAAAAATCTCATACTGTGGCCAAGGCAATAGCCTTATGGTAGCCATACATTACAACAAAACTTAGATCCCAATTGGCTTAAACCCTAAAAAAGCCCATGTACTATGGCCATTTATTCAACTAAGCCTCTCACTTTTTATTGCATTTAAATAAGCACTTAAACTTTGATTTAGGACCAAACAAACCCTTAACCCTAACAGAAATTTAAGCATTGGTAGACTTAATCTGGCCGGCCTTTTTGCCCACATGGCATATGACCTGATAAGCTGACATGACCACATGACAGCTATGTGGCAAAATGTGCCAGTTTTTTTTTGCCCATGTCAACTCATCAAGTCATATGTCATGTGGACAAAAAAGGCCAACTGCCCTTGGGTCTAATGGCAGTTAAATTTCCGTTACAATTAAGGGCTTTTGGCCTTAAATCAAAGCTTACTAGCTTGTTTGAATGTAATAAAAGGTGAGAGGCTTAGTTGAATAAATGGCCATAGTACAAGAGCTCTTTTAAGGTTTATGCCATCCCAATTTCATCCTACTCAAATCCCCTCCCCCAACTTGACAGCAAAAATTTAGTAAAGAAACCCAATATTTCATTGATGTATTAAAGTGGCCCCAGTTTCCAGATTTTTAAAATGCTATAACAACTTTCACAACTTACAATTTTCATTGATAGATACGCATGAAACCAAGAACAGAGTTGTCATACTGCCATAATGCCATTTCTCTTAAGACAATAAGCCATATTGAATATGATAATTTGATTTTATACCATAAAAATCTCATGTAGAATACACATATTCAATGTCCACAATCGAGACAATTATCACAAATGAAGAAAAATATTCCATGTATAGCATGACACTTTCATTCAGAAATAGGAAAATAAACAGCACAAGAGATACCACAACAGTAATTGGAATGGTGTTGAAATTTACTTGCTTAGTTGCTACAACGTAAGGGTGAATATACATGCACAAATACTACTCACTTCATCTTTTACATAAAGAGACTGAACCTACTAGAACTGGGCAAAATGAAAGTGAAAGTGTAGCGTCATTACATATGGTAAACAAGAACCACCACCACATAGTGCCTGCTTGTAAAAAGATATTTTTAGTTTTCTATAAAGGCTGAAAATGAGTTTTTTGAGGCTAAAAGCTAAAGCTGAAAAGAGCTATGATAAGAAGTTGATAGGTAAATTCAACGAAATGGCAAAAAAATATTCTTGGTTATGTCAAATAATTTCGATGGGATGACACTTTCCAAAAAGCTCTACTTCAAAAGCACTTGTCACTACAGCTCCAGTTACACCCAATCCACCGAATAAGAAAAAGTTCAATCTGCAATCAACAAGAATGAACTGGTCTAGGATAATACAAACTATTATCTTCATTGCTAATCCATCATCATTTTATCTTAACAAGGAGATTCTAGATATCTTGGTGAGAAGTAAAGGAAAATGCTTCACCTCCGAGTCATTTAACTTTTCCAATACCAAGACAAGCAGAAATTGATATTCTAAGTCCAGTAATTTTCAGTGTGAATCAAATGTATAGAATTACAACATCTGGAAAGCATCTGTTTGCATGTAATTCAAGCTACTCCTACCTCCTAACAGGATGATATAAGCTTGCTATACGCAAATAATCAACTTCAACTCGCTAGCAAATACAATGAAAGAACATATATTGACAGGCTTGAGGAGAAATGAGTTTATGACAATAGGGTGAGAACTGACCGGGTATTGATCATAAATGCAATCCCTCCGACCTTTTCCAGGTGTCAGAGGATGAGTGTGCTCCTTCATGAATTTTGTAACAACCCATTTACCAGAACTTACTTTCCTCACCAAAATCATTGCCCTGCATCCAACCCTCGTCTCTGCCCTTTGCCTCACAATTTTTTCTCTCTTGTCAGGCATTCTAAAACCTTCTTTGTTACAAACAAGTGCCCTACCAATAGCAGATCCGTCACGCCTTGAACGGGAAAGTTTGCTTACACGAATGATGAATCCAACCCTAGTTGCATATGCATTATAAAAAGCATGTGCAGCTGCCTCAGATTCAAACTCCTGGCCTACATAAGGCTCATCAGCTGGAATGCCCTCCGGGATGTCATCCCTTTCTGGAGAAGTTCGATCCATCTTTTCATTCACACCCTGTTGAAAAGTTTCTTCAACAGGACTTTCCACAGCTTCATTTTCGTTATCCATGCTACCAGCCTCCACTTGGACTGAATTCAGTACCATGCCACCATTAACATCACCATGAACCCCAAATTCCACTGCAAGAAAAAACCTTTTTTTATTAATTATTGCTAGAAGATGAAATGAAACGTATGCAAAGAAACATATTAAAGTTCATATTTCCTATTGAGTTACAAAAGAACTTGACAAGTTCAAATTAACAGCGCTAAATTAGCACCATATTGGCATCAGCATTAAATGCTGTTTGTCAAGAAATACACAACAAAACATTATATAACTAATTGATTTCAATTTACTTTTTCTTGTTCCAGTTTCCCATTAACCAACTGGAGCATATATATTCAAGCCAAGATGAAAATTAAGGAAAAGAAAACTAAAACTTACTTAACAAATTGCTCTCAAATGGAAACTACATGAGACTGATTCCGACGAACTCTAAGGCAAAAAGGAAGAAAAGAAAAAGGAAACGTATTTACGGTTCTGCTTCTAATGTTAAGTCTAAATTAGAAACTTCTCAAAAATGAAAGAAATAAAAAGGGAAAAAGGAACATAAAACAAATACAAAAGTTTAAAAGCCTGAGTGAATAAAGTTAATTTTTAAGTCCTAGTTGAAGTCAATTCTAGAATTCAAAATTTGCTCTTTCTTTCTTTTTTCACTTTAATTCTCCTTTATTTTCTCATCCACCAATCAGATTCCCAAAGCAAAATTTTTTTTTTGATATCATCAAGTAATTCTACAATCCGAGGCCCTGATGCTATCATTTACTTGCTAATTACATTCTTAAAAAGAAGGGGGAAATAAAAGAAACAATCAAATTTACCAGAATACGAAACGAAATAAAACCTAACAAAAGTTCAAACCCTACAGTTTCTCGCTTAAAACTACATTTTCTCGACAAACAAACAAAGAATGTAATAATAAATCAAACGAAAAAATATGTTGCAATAATTGGCTCTTTGCATGGAACAATTAATAAATTTTTTTTTAAAAAAAACATGAATTATATAAAACTTATAGAAATTAACAAGCGATAAGATTGAATTAAAATAAAAAACTTACTCGAAAATTTAACGTTTAATGGAGATGAATTTGTGATGATCGATTAGGTATGAAAAAAGGGCGAGACTTTGCGTTGCGAGTTCAGCGTTGGGAATAATAGGGGCGCAAAGGGACATGACATGGCAAGAGTAGATTGGATTAATTAGGGACCAAAGTCAAACCTTTTTTAAAAGCCAATTGCATTTTGACACGTGTTAGAAGGAGTGCACTTGGCCTCGGTTAATCACCTCTATGCGTTTGGTTGGGGCCCAAAAGACTCTAGACTCCGACCCACTTTTTCGCAATGGTTTTTGCCCCGTTTGCCACATCTAACTAAACCTTGAAAATCCAAAGTCGCTCCTTCAATTCCAAGCTCTGCCATCAGCCTGTCACTCCACCGTAGCTCGCCGCGGCTCCTCCACTCTTCTTCTTCCCCGCCGTAAATGATCAGCCGATCAAGCTTGCTCCTTTGTTGTGCCCACCATTTCTTCAACTCTGTAATCGGTTTCTTCTCCAACAGCCACACCTTCTCTTCTCCTTAGTTGCCCCGTCCCGTCGTCCATCCTTCCTCCTTCTCCACTCCGAATCTGTCGGCTCAACACGCACATTGTTTTGGTACACAATTTGTATGTAACTTTCTTTTGTTGATTAGGCTTAAAAATTAACTGTGCTGCTTCCATTCTTTGTGTATCTTTTTCCGTTTGGAATGCCCCCGAACAGATTGATGCAGTTGCGAATTGGTAGTGGTGGTTTAGATGTTTGCCTTGTTCTTTGTAAATTGCATTTGCTTCTTATGTTTGTTTTGTTCCATGTATGTAATGCTGATGATCTGATAAGTTTGAATTTTAGCTTATTAGCTTATGCTTCTTGAATTTAATTAAATTTGGTAGTGATTTGAGAGGGAAAGTGAAGACTTTTCTTTATTATCTTCTATTAATGGAAAATCAGCTTATATATTTTACATTCCCTTCTCTCTTCTAGCTGTGTGGAATAATGTGGGAAAGGGGAATTATAACAGTGGCTGGGTACGGGTCGGGTCGGAGGTGGCTCCCCCCTGTGATATATCCAAGCCCGGGCGGGGCGGGTCGAGAGATACATGATATGATGGGGCTTGGAAATATAGTTACATTACTTTTTTTTGGTTTTTGACAAAGCCCAAGCCACTCGAAATTGGCGCCGGGTCGTACCATTTGTTGCTTCTGGGTAAGATTAAACCCCATTAATTTCTGGGAGTTTTAGAGCTATCCTGGGTTTATCAAAAAAAAAATTGATCTTTGCCCCCCCTCTCTCTTCTCTATTTCTGATGCAACTGTAGTAATGGCAAAAGCCCTATTTTGTACCCTACGAAGAGCTTCTCCACTTTTGAATACAATTCCTCCACATTCCTTCAACGTCAGCTCAACTTTCCTAAATGAAGTACCAATTTTTTGTCCACTAAAAGTCATTGTTCCACCAAACGCGAGAACCCCTTCATGGGTTTTGCGGAACTTGAGTCATGGTACGGTAAGCCTGGTGATATCACAAGGAAAACCCAAGTTTGAAACTCATCAAGTTGACCCTCCAAAGAAGGAGAAGTGGAAGACCAAGAAGAGGCTCAAGTTGCAAAGGAAGAGAGAGAAAGCGAATAGGAAAGCTGCCAATAAGAGAGACCCACGTCGGCTTGGTCTCACTGGGAAGAAGAAGAAGTTTGCTAATGCAGAGGAGAGGATTAAGTACAAGCTTGAGAAGGTAACCATAATTTCATTGTTTTCTTTTCCTTCAAGTTAGGCTGGCTCCATTTGCTTGGTATTTTTGTTATTTATTTTTTTCTGTTTCCTTTAAAATTGACATGATGAAAGCAATTGGTGGAGAGCAGAACACAATTGATTAAAGAATGAACAAATAACTAAATGTAGTGTCAATTTTAACGTAATTGTTATACATATAAAACTATGATAACTACCTTTATTGTCTAAAGAAATTACCTTTTAAAATTTTTAATTCTTCAAAAATATAGTTTGCTTTTGTATGAATGTACTTTTAACTTTTTGCTTCTAGAACAAAAAAGGTAGTAAAATTATTAAGCAAAGAGTAGCTTAATTGTTTGCTTTTGCTAGCAATTGGTGTAGCTTTTAAATGGCAGAGCAACAAAGGTTAAGATATATAAATGACATTGGCATAACAGATGTTTCACTTAGGTTGTGATAAATCATCTTTGTTAAATTTTGAAGTAATTCTGTTTTCTCTGTTCTGTTTGATGATACTTTACAAAATCAGGTTCATTGCATTAATGCTTGATTAAAATATGCATGTTCTGATGTAAACTTAAAGCTTACTTGGTATGTTTTGTTGGATTGGATATATGGGACTTATAAACAACTAGCATTAACTGTATCTCATGTTGTAAAGAATTTCCTTCATATCATTTTACCGCATTTTGTTGGAATCTGTTATGTGAAAACTGGTTGGCTTGGTTTAAGTTTTGAGATTTTCTCATTTTTTAATGAATTAATTAGTCTAGAATTGAAATTGTTCTACCTTATTGTCTTTTTCATTTATCTATTCATTTAGTTCCTTTGGCTTTATATATATACATATATACACACACGCATATAATATATATATATAATTGTTCTACCTTGTTTATTCGATAATTCTCATTCTCGTAACCCTTTAACATATGGTGTTTGGTTTGTTATTCTATTTTCTCAAGGCCAAAATTAAGGAAGCGTTGCTGCTTGAAAGACTTAAGCGCTATGAAGTTCCCAAAGCTCAGGGGCCTGTGGTGGAGCCACATCATCTTACAGGTGAAGAACAGTTCTATATGAGAAAAATGGCGCAGAAAAGGTCCAACTATGTGCCAGTTGGCAGAAGAGGAATATTTGGCGGGGTTATTCTTAATATGCATATGCATTGGAAGAAACATGAAACTGTTAAGGTAATTTGCAAGCCCTGTAAGCCCGGCCAAGTACACGAGTATGCTGATGAAATTGCCAGACTGAGTGGTGGAATCCCAGTTCAGATAATTGGTGATGACACCATAGTATTCTATCGAGGGAAGAATTATGTGCAGCCAGAAGTTATGTCCCCAATAGATACATTGTCCAAGAAAAGAGTGAGTTTGCTTCTCAAGTGCAGTTCTGTGTTCTTCTCCACATGCACACATGCAAACACAAACAATATGTGAGTTTGTAAGTTCTGATTAACTTACCAAGGAACATAAGAAATATCTGCCCTGCGACCTGTCCAATACTTCATATCCTTACGTATAAAAGTCCTTTCCACATTATAGTTCCAGCAAACTGGACTCTTGGCAAGGGTAATTCAGGATAATCCTACTCTTTAGCAGTATTTAAAGTGGATAGGCTTTTGCACTTCTGAGTTAAAAACTTCTTCCCTCTCACAGTCTTCATGCACACATGCACAACCATCATTTTGGTTTGGATTTCCCCACAGCATCATCATTATGATCACATTATTGTCATATAGATGTCAACCAAAATGATATCATTTTAATTGCTTTTTTTTTTTATGGGCATTTTAATTGTGTTGTAGTGACATGTTTTGGTGTTTATTTTATAAATTCTTTTCCAACGTTCAATTGGTTTTGGAGGCAATTCTTTTAGAACTTTGGAACCTAAGTATTTAAGAGTATTCTGACCCTTGAAGTTATTCATTAAAACAACCACGTGCTTCTTTGTTGGTAGTAAGGTTACTCTCCTGTCCTGAGTTGCTCAGGCTTTTCTGTTTATCAAGTAATATGTTCAGCTTGTGGAGGAACAGAATTTCCATAGCTTGATTGGTCAGTAATTAGGTGTATGTTACTTTGCACTGATGGGTTCCCCTAATTCATGAAAATGTTCCTTGCTTTTGAAATTTTTTTTGCTTTTCCTGATTTTAAGGTAAGTCTCCATTCAAATGGTAGTTTTGAATAGTAGAAGCATGCTCTGATTTTCTATAGCATAGTTCATAAGTATGATACTAATAGCTGTTAGACTACACTGTTTCCCTTTGGTAAACGGATGAGTTTTCCTTCTTTGTTCTAAACTGGTCCAGCATTGTTGTTCTTTGGCACAGTGGTCATGGAGCTACAAGTTTCTTTATGAGTAAATTTCTTCTCAATGTACATAGCCAATGGCTCTGTTCCTACAGAGCACGCACACTTTTGAGTAGGTTCCATGATAGAGGATCTATTCAGCCTTTAAAAAACTGCGAAATAGACACGTGGTTGACTTTACAAGTTAGATAGGCTTGTAATGATGTGAATGCTTTAACCAATAATACTACCATGTCTTTTTTCATTTGTTGTCAGTTAGGACCAATTGCATGAGTTTGGTATCAATTGCCAATCTGCTGGAAAATATAGTTATGTTATTCTTTTACCCCTATGTTACTCAGACTCAGGGGTGAGTATCAGATACGGGTATGCGTCCAACATGGGTACGTTTAATTTTTTCTAAGTTTTTCTTTATATTTGAAGGGTCGGTCCTCCGAATCCACGTTCAATGGACATGTCCCAGACATAGGTACTTTATGGAAAATGAAGAGTTGGAGCAACATAGGTTTTTCCAATTCCCATAATCTGGAAATTGTGTGTGATGAGTGATAAGAAAGAGAGTTATTGGTTCTGGCTTAGCATTGGAAACATTTGATGTGAAACTACAAAATTTCAAAGTGCCTACTATAAAGGGGGTCACAATCAACTAGATTGGGATAATCTTCATTCTGTTTCAAGATTTCATGTTTCATCCCATGAGATGATCACAGGATTTAACAATTGTATGTATGATGCCATGAAAGGTTTCAGATGTGTTAAAGATGTCAGTGGAATTTCTCATCCTGATGGGCTGCTGATATTGTTCATTAGTTTTATTTATTTCTTGAAAGTGATAATGTTATTTTATCTCATCCTACTTTATTTGTGAATTTGAGGATGGGAGAAAGATTTCATTGGCATCTATTTGAACCATTTTCATTGTTCTTGCTCTGGCTGCTAATGCTCATAGTGATTTATTTTTTCATGAATATTCTTATTGAGCACTATAAAATAGTATTCCACCACACCGATTTTGTCTTTTCTTTGCAGGCTCTTGAAAAATCAAAGTATGAGCAATCACTCGAGTCGGTGAGACACTTCATCGCTATCGCAGAGAAGGAATTGGAGTTGTACTACAGACACATTGCACTCTATGGTGATCCAAATAATAGGAATCCCATTTCAATCTTGGATACTCCAACTAAAGACACCCGTGAATCAAGGAAACTTAAGATGCTCGAAAGAGAGAGTCATGATTTGACATGTGAGGGCTTTTCTTCATGTACTTCAGTTGCAGAAGCTGATTCCTTAGGTGAAGAACTATCAGAAACTGAAGATGACTTAAAAGGTGGGGACTTATCCATGAGAGAATCAGATTCTGAAGATAACGGTTCTTATTTTGCTAAAGCAAGTGAAGGAAGCTCATCTAGGTAGCATGTGAGTGATGGGGAGGATTTGTCTATAATTGACTCATATTCTGAAGATAAATGTTTCCTATTCTGATGAAGATGGTGAAGAAGAAAGTCCTTTGGGGTCACAAGGAGATTCCTACCCATCATTGATGTTTGACAGTGGATGTGATATTGTAAAGAAATCTTAAGAGACCAAGTAAAGGAATAAATTCATATTGCCCAAATCTCTGTTCTCCCTTTCTCTTTGGAAAATGCAGAAAGGTAGGCCTCATTGAGTGGCATGAAATTCGCATGGGTGATTGTTAGCAAAATGTTGTTCAAGACTCAATAAACCAAATTGATTTATTCTTTAAATATCTGTGAGGTCTTAGGTTTCATCTCTTCTTAATCATATGCCACGTGCAATGCTACCCCTCTTAGCTTAGCTTAGATACCTGAGCCAATGATTTTCATGTATAAAAACTTTTGAGTAAAGAAGAAAAAAAGAGTTGGTGTTTTGTGCTTAGACTTCCCAGAAGTGGCACGTGAATTAGCCCGCTGTCTACCTAATAGTTTATCACCCACAGTTTCCTACTTTAATTTAAAATTATTTTATAAAAATAATATTATCAACTCCATTAGGCCAAATATACTCTAAGAAAGTGCTTTAATTATTCAACTTAAGAATCAGACAAGATTAATTAATTCAAGCAACTAATGAATGTATTGATTCCCGCTGTGGTTTTTTAAAACACAAGGAATGAAAGATGTTCTTCCTTTTATTATATATAAAAAAGAAAAGAAATTATTTATGAAATGGCAGATGATGATTGGTTGAATTTTCAGTGGAGACGGCACTTCTGAACACACGGCTAACATACATGTCACTTGGCAACCTCACATAAGCAAATCAACACAAGTTCCGGCCTTTTTTTTATTATTATTATAATTTAGGAGAAAGTGGCATTGAAATTTAAAAGTCTTGATTATTTGGATAAATATATGAATTTATTATTAAATTAAATGTTTGAGTATAAGTAGATTTGCTCGAGAGTCAAATTTTAAATATAAAATTTTTAAATTCGAGATAATTTTAGTTTTAAAATATATTTAAGATATTAAAATATTTAAAATATTTTAATAACAAAAAAAAAAAGAGTTTCAATGCCTTCACTTTGTATTAGTTTTTAATAGGAAAAATTACTATTTGTCCAACCCTTGCTAACTGAAATAAAGGAACAGAAACTTGAGAGAAAATTATAAATCAAATCAAAGAATGGAAAATAACTTTTCCTCTTTATTTATTTATTTTCACTCATTTTCATCCTCTTTTTATATTCCCAAATATACAAAGAGAATATTTGTGTGCTGGAAGGTTTGGCATGACTACGTCACCTCCTTATATAGCAACAAAAAATCTTTTCACAACAAGGGTAGCCCATAAATTATTTAAGAAAAGAAAAACATTTTTGCCAAAGTGCATAAACAGGATGGAACTTGTGCAATTATAAATAGACAACTCAAGAATTGCTTTGCTGTCATAGATGCACTTAATTATCATGTAACTTACTCTAATCTTTTTTAGGTAGTAAATTAATATCTTTTTCTTGTTCTTATCATATCAATTTAATATAATTTTAATGTCTTGAGTTCATGCACCATTAGTTTAACATTTTTTTTTACTTTTTGGGTCAAATTTTTGTACTTTAAAAGTTTAAATTTAAGTTACTAATAATAAACAATTTGAATCCTTTTTTTTATAAGCCATGTATTATATATATATACACACACACACATTTAAAGAAAGAGAGATTAAAATTTTATTCTTTTTTAGAGCAAAATCATGCATTAACTAATATGTCGAATGCTCGGAGAAAACCACGTATAATTAGAATCATTGATATCCAATTTACTACTCAAATCATTGATATTCGCAATACATTATAATTAGAAATCATAATTTATATTCATAAAATCAGAAATATTACATCAGCATAGTGTGAATTTATACTAAGTTGACACAAATATTTTTTGACATCAAATATAACAACTCGAGACCGAGACCAAACGTTATTGGTTAATGATTTTCAAACTCAGACTATTCATTCTCCAACACTTAAATTCAAATTTTTAGTAATAAATAACTCAAACCCTTAAATGGATCACTCCAATCACATGCATGCATGTTGAATGAGATATCATAGTAATTATATTACCTTTTATTTAGTAATTAACTTGAGACCTCTGTATTTAAATTTTATCCTCAAAAGTAAAAAAAATAAAGAAAAAGAAAATTATTAAAAGTCAAATATTTATTCAAAGTTTTTTTTTTGGGGGGGAGAAGAAAAGAGGAGTAGGACCACATGAGAAGAGAAAAGTGGATGTAATAATGTGTATAGCTTTCCTTCAAAGTCAAGGTAACTGGGTAAGGAGTTCCAATCCTCAACATCTACGAAGCTTAGTCATAACTGCATCACCTCTATTATTTTTAGATCCATTTAGCAAAGCTCAAACGTTTTCAACGCCTGAAAATGTGTTTCGTGTGATCCTTTTTTTCGCCAGAAATTGTATTTTTTGTTTCAAAATTAAAGATTTAATTCTCATAATAATGATAATATATATATATATATATTATATAAAATAAAATTAGATCTGAAACCATTTAACACAACCCATCTTAATAAGCATTGTTATTATAAATACCATACCTAAATTATTATGTTGGATGGCAAATGCAAACAGATGGTTGTTGCAGGTACCAACGATAATGAACTTTCAACTATTATGAATAAATGTATGTATCACAAGGTTTTATTTTCTTTCTTTCCTTTTTTTTTTATATTTAATCATTAAAAATTAAAATCTACGAACATTATAATGACTTATCAATTAGGCTGCAAATCGACAATAAAATTTGCATAATATTATAAAATACGAATTTTATTAGTCATTTTCTCCCTCTTTTAATGCTTAGCTAATAAAATTTAAATTTTGTCGTCTTAATGTCTCAATTGATCATGATAAAGAGTTTGAAATTTTTTTAATTAATCTTCCCTTTCTAATCATAGTCTCTTTGGCATCATTTTTCTCATTCATTTTTATTCTATATAATAATTGTCCATAAAAACGAAAATATAAAGATTAAGGTAAAAAAAAAACCCTTTTTATGAAAGTCAATTTCCATATATATATAGAGAGAGAGAGGTATCATAAAATTACTTTTTTACCCATAGTCAAAATATATCAGGAGTATTAATACTAACCAACCACTATGCATTGCATTGGACTTTTAAGCTTTGATAATTGTTAGCATGAAATATTTCTATGTTGTGTCAGTACTGACATACAACCACTTCATTTCTTATTACTTTGCATTGACATATGCTTTTGTTTTTCTATCAAAATAATAATATTTGGTTCTACGCATGAGATCTTGCGACATGACCTAAGGTAAAGGCACGAGTTTCATTTCCCTTTTTAGTATTAAAATTTCAAATTAGACAAAAAAAAGAATAAATAAATTATTAAGTTGTATTCAGGATTTCATATAATAATACTATTTCACATATAAAATAAAAGGAAGGCATGCCATGTGATAACTTGACTGCCATTTCACTCAAAATTGGACAAACAATGATGATCCCATACAAAAATTACATTTTAAAATCCCATTTCACTCAAATCTGGTAATTCTTTTATTTATATTTGTTGGTAGTATTTTATTTATTTATTGTTAAATACATATTAACAGGGCGGCTAGCTGGGAATTTTTGGTAATAAAGTAATTAATAACACACCAATGACCAACCCTTCCTTCTCAAAGCCATGCATAAAAACAATGGGTGATTATGACCCATCAAAAGGTTCAACCAATATCACAAGACAAATGACAGTCTCTTTCCTAAATATATTAATTATTAATTATAAATTGCCCCATTGGGCATCCATTGGATTACTTCATTTGTTAGTTTTTTAGTGAGGGATCAATTTTGTCATATGGTATCATATTTGGGCATGTTTCATCCCTTTTTTCCATGGAACAAGAACTAGAAATCAACAGGTTGGGAGCTCTTTATAATTGGTCAAATTTCTCTAGTGATTGTTCCAAGAATGAGAGATTTGCTATAACTATTGAGCCATTGGACAAGTTTTGGGCATTCAAAGAATTTTATTTAATAAAATTTTGTGTAAAAAATAAAAATATAAATAGAAATTATAATTATAAATTACAATGAATCGATCCTGAATATAAACGAACATAAAAATGAATAAAATCAATACATTCGGAACGGAGCTAGAATCAAGGATTTTGGATGCCCTTTGAAAAAGGGACCCATGTTTACGGAAATGACAATTAAGGGCAAAACGTATATGTACGGTGTACCACACTCCAATCCCATCTCTTTGGTCTCTAAGATGGAAGAATCGACAAAATGGTAAAGAAAATTATTTCATAAATCCAAAAAGATATATATGGAAATTATTCTCCTATAACCAACAAAATCCACTTTTTGCTCTTCCTTTTTCTGCTTTTGAAAATTCACCGCCTAACTGTTTCCTAATTTTTCATTCGTGTCAAACCCATTAATTCCTTGAGATCTGCAAGTGAGGGAATTATAATTAATATTTATTAATTATGACCCTAATTTCTAGAAAATAATGTTTCAATTCCGAATAGTGGTGATCAATTAATATTAGACACAAATGCTAATTAATTAAAAAAATAAGAAATTATTTAAACTTTTTTTGAAAACGAAAATCCCTACATAAAGTGATGTACTGATATGGCTATCTCACCCGTAATTATGAGTTAAGAAGCTTCCCCGGAGTTTTCTAATCAAAGCGAATAAAAGATTATCCAGAAAAAGAAAAGAAAATAATAATGGATATTAAAGAATTTTGAGAATAATTAGGATATAATTGAAGCTATCCAATTCCCTTTGTCATAAAAAATAAAAATAAATAAATAAAAGATCAACCAATGGGGAGTGCGACTCTCCCTCTAACAGGGGTCCATTATTCTTGTAGGTTAACGTTGCCCATCAAAAAAATTGATTAAATATTGTTACAAATAAGGTGTAAGGATGTTTAGTATGAGCAGAAATTGAGGTTAAATTTATTTATTTGAAAATTTATCATATTTATTATAAAATTAATTATATTTTATATTTACTATTAAATAAATTTTTTTATTCATTTAATATAATGAAAATAGAATATATAATTGAATATTAAATTTGTAGTCAGAAAAAAACAAAAACGTGATTCCAATTACAAAATAAAATGGAATTGAAAACATTTTGTCTTATTTTCATTAGATTTATTAGCATAATAATAATCGAAATGGAAAAATATATCCAGCGTCAGCAAGTGGGTCCATATACCCACAAAAAAAAATCCAGAAAGAACACAGTTCCCTAATCCGAGTAAAATACTAAATTTCCAAAATCAACATTAATTAATTTAATTAGGAAAAAAATCTAGTTTCCCATTTTTTCCTCTTATCATTTTTCCCTATATAACAGCCCTTCTCTTCTTCCTCGCCTCTCCTCTTATACTCTCTATTCTCACTTGTCTCCTTAGAATCATAAATCTTTTTGCCTTTTCTCTTTTCTCGAAGTTATGGCACCAATCGGAGTCCCTTCCGACAAGAGCCTCATTGTGAGCTTCGGTGAGATGCTCATCGACTTTGTCCCCACCGAATCCGGTGTTTCTTTAGCCGAGGCTCCGGGATTTCTCAAAGCCCCCGGCGGAGCCCCAGCCAACGTGGCGATCGCCGTCGCTAGACTTGGAGGCAAAGCCTCCTTCGTCGGAAAACTCGGAGACGACGAGTTCGGTCACATGCTCGCCGATATTCTCAAGAAAAACGGAGTCTCTGAGGATGGGATCTTGTTTGACCAAGGCGCTAGGACCGCTCTTGCGTTCGTGACTCTACGCGCCGATGGAGAGCGTGAGTTCATGTTTTACAGGAATCCTAGTGCCGATATGCTGTTGAAGCCGGAGGAACTGAATCTTGATCTTATCAGATCTGTAAGTGATCTTATCATTTTTTTCCTTGCACTCAACAAATCTATTATTTTTTGTCTTCTTTTTTCTTTAATGCAATTTCATTAGGGTCTTTTTCAAATGTTGACTCAGAAGAAACAAGAAAAATTCACGATTTTTTTCTAATCAAGATACTGTAGGAGAAAAGCGGTGATTATCACGCGCCATAATGTGATCGTAGCCTTTCATTTGAAGGCTGACCTGTCAGTCAGCTCTATGGTTGTACGATCCCGGGTTCTTTGTAGGACCCACTTTGAGTATCTAAGCACCGAAAACTCTGTCGTTTATCTTGGCGATTTATTTTCTTAAAAGCACCGAACCCTACGGTGAGATTATGGCCGACGTAATAGTTGCAGTAAAACTTTTTCTTTTCTATAGATCTAATCTGAAATAACAATGATTCTTAAGTTTGACTAACAACTTCCGCGTGGGAAGTGTTTCTTTGCATCTAATGTGATCCGAACTGGGTAAGTTGGCCAGGTTTTGCGGGTTACTTTTATTTGAGTTAGATATGTCAACTTTTTTTCACACTACCGTGAAATTTCTGCTGTCTGGCCACGTGGGATTATAAGGTTTTGTCCACGAGAGGGTCCCAAGCCCATCGTAGAGCGCTGGCTAAACCCTCGTGCGGTGGCGTTTATCACGCGAGTTCACGTGCTCCCGTTTGGTACAACAACCGTGAATCCGAAGGAAATCCCGTAGATCTCGAGTTTCCATTTTCGTGTCTTTTTTTTTCCTACTATGAATTATGAATTTACAATGATGGCGTTGTCCTAATTGAGAAATCATTTTTTTTAAGGATAGATCTGGAATTCGGTTTTTACAGATAGTGATTCCTTGTACCTTGTTCATAGCCGAATAAAACACGTAATTGCAGTTTGAATCAAATCACTAGCGTTCTTATAAAATTTCGTAATTATAGATTGATGTGATTTGGGCATTTGTTACTAATAAATATTGGTTTATGATGGTCAACGTGACTTAATTCCATAAGCTTTGCTCTACTCATGGGTTTGTCCAACAAAAATGCATCTGGATCATGCTTGATACGTCGCTGGATATGGTAAATGGGAGGGAGAGTGAACTGAATGAATTTATAAATCATTTTTCTATTTTTATGGCATACATAAAGAAATTGAATGTTTGGTAGGTGAGAATCTGAAAATGTCCCATATGATTTTTCTTTGTTTGTTAGCTTATGGACCATAATGATTGGCCTACCTAACAAAACTGCATTATGTATCGGTTTTATTTGAAATTGGCTTGTATTGCAATTTTCAGAACAAAGTTGTCTTAATTTATTGATTTGGTGGATTTTTTAGGGTTTATTTAAATTGATTTCTGTTTATAATTTTGTGCAGTCCAAAGTGTTTCACTATGGATCCATAAGTTTGATCGTGGAGCCATGCAGATCGGCTCATTTAAAGGCAATGGAAGTGGCCAAGCAATCAGGTGCTTTGCTCTCATATGATCCAAACCTTCGCCTGCCACTTTGGCCTTCAGCTGATGAGGCAAGGAAACAGATTTTGTCCATCTGGGATAAGGCAGATGTTATCAAGGTAAGTGATGTTGAGCTAGAGTTCCTCACCGGTAGCGACAAAATCGATGATGAAACTGCCATGAAACTCTGGCACCCCAACTTGACGCTACTCTTGGTCACTCTTGGTGAAAAGGGTAGCAGATACTACACCAAGGTAATGCTAAATTCAGCCTCTTGTATTCTCAGTTGATGCTTCATTACTTTTAGTAATTTTGACTCTTAGCTGTCATGGTAGGTGATGCCTTTATTTTGCTGGTCGATAATGACTTTTAGCTGTCATGAGGTTTCATTGATCTAAGAATTTAAATTTTAGATACTAACCTTAATTACCCATCCTATTTATATATATTCATTTGATTTCTCCGTTCTATATATAGAGTTCTAGTGCTAGTTAAATCACTTCATAAGCATATCTTTACTTATAGTATTATGTAATGTAGAATCGTCAAAGTATAGAAAAACGATTCTAATATATATTTGAACCAACCCACTGTAAAGGATGTCCATTGGTTGATGCCAAAGGACGTGGGTTTTTTTGTCTCCCCAAAAGCTGAATTTGAACTCAAAAAGCATGATACTAGTCTAGTCAGCCCTGGGCCCAAACATGGCAACTTGGGACTTTGATTAATAATTATACAGGGTGGGGTTGGTGGGTTTTTCAACCTGAAGTCAAATACTATGCCCATTGGATTAAACTAGTTCTTAAAAATGGGGTGCAAAGTTCTTGTTTTGGCGTTGTAGGTCTAAAATAATTTATTTTCTGGTAGTAAAACATTTCCAACGATAGAAAAATCGTCATTCTTGTTTTGTGGAATGCAGAATTTCCATGGTTCAGTGGATGCTTTTCATGTGAATACTGTGGATACAACTGGCGCTGGGGACTCCTTCGTCGGTGCATTGCTATGCAAGATTGTTGAGGACCCAACCATACTTGAGGTAATAAATAAGCCATTTTGTTACAAAAATTTTAATTATGCTAGTATGGCCTACGGCATTAAAATGTGTTCTGAACGTGTGTCTTCAATTGGCAGAATGAATCAAAATTGAGGGAAGTACTGAAATTCGCAAATGCATGTGGAGCCATCACGACAACCAAAAAGGGAGCAATCCCTGCTCTTCCAACCGAGGCTGATGCCCTTGCCTTAATCAAAGGAGCTTAGGAAAATTTAAATAAAATAATTGGACATCGTTTTGCCTTTTCCATTCCTTTCTTTTCTTTTCTTTTTTTTTTTAATTTCTATTTTATTTTCAAAGAGGGTTTTCAAAGATTTTTCTCCCTCTTCTTTTATCTTTCATATTCCCCGGTCCTTTCTCTGTTTGCTGCGTGTAAGGATGGAAGACTTTGTGCTTTTAAGGGAATTAGGAATAATTTTTTTTTTCTTGGGCGCTGAATAATTTGCAATTGATAGTTGCGTGCTGCCATCATTGAAGTAGTGTTGTTTATAGCTTGGTCCTGAAAAGTAAAGTTGAAGCAGGGAAAGCTCATATTCCAACCAAAGTCTAACATAACAAGTATTTTAACTAAAGCTGAAAATTAAATCACAGGCATGTTCCAGGAACTCAACCACTATTCTTTCAAGACTTGCCACTTTACTGGAGATTTTCATTAGGTCTATGCTTAAACCTCCCAAGTGTTATCATTGTAATACCCTTCACCATGGCTTGCCTCTTCTCGTGTCAAAGCCTTTTCATCTTTAGCTGCAAGTAGGTGGTAGCCGGAAACCAGAGTTGAATGAATGCGCTGTGTTTTACTAGTTCACCTTTTGAAATGTGAAGCTGCTAGGTTTTTAATTATTAAAAGCTGGTGTCGATGCGGCTGATGCTTGATATTTATGTTAAAATCCTTCTCTAAAAACCATTCCCGAAGACCATTAGAGCATATAAAAGGCTTCTGACTTCCTCAAGCAATTGAATACGGTTGGGTTGGATCATTTCTGGTTTAGATCATTCATGCACGAGTCATTTAAGTCAGATAACCTTCTATTACTGTAATAGTGGATGGGGAAAAGCTGACTGGAAGGGATTCTATAAGCATTCATTCCCATTCGGAAACTCCAGTTTTATCCCTAAGCACTATAGCAACTCAAGGCAAAATTTAATTGAATAGATATAGGAAAGTTATTCTATTCATAAGTGCAGCTTAAGCTCATGTGTATCATTCTACAAAACTCTGACAAGATCTAATTCCAAACTAATTAAGTCTTCCAGACAGAATCTAATTCCAAAGCAGTCAAGTCTCCTGAATATTTCTCCATTGCACATGATCTTAAGGCCATATCTTCGAAAGATGTAAAGATGCAAACCATCTTTAATTCCTTGAATCATGTTCTTTCAACCTATATCCATTCCTTCCCAGAATATACATCATTGAGGGTTTCGGGGTTGGTAGGAGGTCCTTTTTATCATTACCTTTTTCGCTATTATGGGTTAGATCAAGGGGATGGCAGGGTTCATACAATCATGGTTCTGAATGGTGTGCACAAATGGAATTAAGTGCCGGATCACCTTGATCATGTTGACAGATAGTTCCAAGACTGTGCTAGGAAATCAACAAAATGTCAACCCATCAAAATGCTTTATCATTGCTGCCATGATAGATCATCATTTGTTACCTATTTAATATCTTTCATCAAGATTGGAATATCGTGTAGGCCATCTAAAGTAGTAAGTATGCATAATGGAAACAAGGATTTTAGCATCATACAGCATCTCTTCCGGTGGAAAAGCTGAGTGGGCAGAGGTAGGGCTAATTAGCATTAGGGTAGAGCATCTTCTATAATGCAATTGCCTGTGGGTAGCATTCGCTAACCTCCATTTCCAAGGAGCTCCAAGTTTGTTTGCATCTTCCCCACTTTGACTGCAAGTGAGTCAAAAACATCTCTGCCCATGGCTCATTGCTTCCCCTCATGCTCAAATCATAGGGCACTGAAAAACTGTTTAATAGAATGAGAGAAACGAATAGATATCATAATGTAGTCTATTCAATATAAAAGACCTAAGAAACATAAAAAGGAATTACATACTAATTCTACTAAAAGAGTATTGTGTGTGTGTGTACGTGTGCACGCGTTGTTAGTGCAACTAAGGTTGGAGCTTTGGAACCTACATTATAGTTATTAAAGTTTACAATTAGTAATATTTGGCTCAAATATTGTAAGCTTTCAACTGCACCAGTTCAGAATTTGCGGAAGCCACTACTTATGTAGTTCTATACAAATGATAATTACAGAAAGGAAAAACTAGTAAGATGGTTCAAACTACACTGACAATAATAGTAACACAAAATCCAAGCACTAGAGTTAATGATCACAAGTGGGTCACTCTAGAGCCCTGAGTCCTGAATGTGACCACCTACAAGCACTTCTTACACCTCCCCAGGTGGCACTGGTAAAATGTAATGGGCTCACTCTCTCCAAAGAAAAACAAAGAAAAAGAGTGTAATCATTACCTAAAAGCAACTTATATGGGGACTCTTATAGACTACTTCAGGGTAGTTACCTCATCAGTTCTTCCGGGGGAGATCCTTTATTGGAGGTACTATTCCTGCAATAATTTGAAATTTTGACACAAACAAACCACTAGTTAAGCTTTACACTGCTTATAGCAATATAGCAGATAAGGGAACTGACTTCATTTGGCCACAAGTTTGAAACATAAAACTCAGGTCATGACCCTTGAACCTACATACCATGCATTTCAACAGATACCACCCAGATATTGAGGAACATATTTCCTCTTAATCAGATTCCTCAACATTATATTAGTTACTTTCCTTTCTTCCTTCGAAAAGCATCATCAAAAACTTGCATTCAATATAATGAACATCTTTTTATTTTTTGGTTTTGAATATTTGGGACCAGATCAACCTTCTTTTACTCTGAATGATGAAAATGCAATTTTCCAAAAACATAGCTACAAGATTTAACAGAAACAAAAAATATTCAGGAGTACTCAGCAAAAGCGGCATTAAATATCATTCTAGAGACACGTGGACCTTAATTCATATAATTGGAGTTAAACAAATCAAGAGTCAGGAAGAACAAACCTGCATATCAAAATCTTGTAGATACGAAGAAATTTGGTGGAAAGGTTATAAACAGCATCTCCAATATGATCCTTGCTAAACAAGTACACTACCGGATAACCAAGAAGCCATCTGCACCAGAATAGAAATTAGAGCACCATAATGGGAAGACATTCATAACGTATCACAAGTGCAGAAACCACCTGAAGAAAGTCAACATGGTTTTGGTATTATAGTAAAGACTAACTCCTTATGGTTCTTGAATCAATGTCAATATTCTCATTAGAGATACACAGGCAAGTTGCTCATTTAAGAACTTGGGACAGAGTAAATTGCCCCAGCTAGAGAGTGCCAGCAACTGGCTTCTCAGAATGGAAAAATCCATTTTGAACCTATTTAAATTGCCTATAATTAAAACCTTGTAATTGAGAGAATTACACACAAGGTACTCAAATTTTCTCACAGAGAAGCATGTGTGTGCCACAATATGTGTTGGCATAGAAGATATGATATGATATACTTGATACATGCAAAATAATCAGGTTTCAATGATTACCCATTTATAGTTGGCACAGTGACCTTAGTGTCATGCATGCAGCTACTGAGATCCATAAGCAAAGAAGATTTAGAATTGATTGGCTCACTTAAGGAATTGGTATCTGCCCTGGGTTCTGTCCTGTCAGGTGGCAGGAGATCATTTCTCATTCCTTCAAGAGGAAAATATAAAGAGAACAACTTCTGAATTGATATAAGCTGCATCCCTAATAAATTTTTGTCGTCTAGTGTTCTCATCTGGAACAAAAATGTGAGGTTCTTTATTCAGAAGGAAAAAGATGCATCCATTAGAGAGGATATTAACAAATTACAAAATTTAAAAGCATGAAGGAGGAAAAACCTTGGGAGGATCCTCTTCAAGATCCACAAGTAGCAGTTCCACTTCTGAGTTCAAGCTCAAACTAACATACTTGGCCATTTCTTCTACATGTATCAAATATATCATATCTTCTATAACCATTACTCTTAACTGTTCAAAGATGGGTGACTCCTGAATGAAATCATATTAGGTGATAGTATTTAACCCCATGAGTGACAACCTTTCAACAAGCATAGTAAAAAAAGAAAAAATAAAATACTACCAGTAGATATAACAAATCGGGGCAGTGCATCTAACACAGATCTTGTAAGAATTGGTATGTACACAAAAAAATAGATGTCCACAAAACTAGAACTGTCTATTGGACAAAGATGTACGCTCATAAAGAACAATACTGGATAAATGATAAAACCTTATCTTTTGATTATGCCTTTGGAGATTGTAGCTTATACTAAACCAAGCAGATTCCTATGTTGGAGCCGCAAAATAGTAGGGTTCAAGTTGGTATGTTTGCATGTACAGAACCATGATTAGCATGAATTAGTTATGAGAGGGAATTCTGATAGTTGAAATCCAAATACTCTAAATCATTGATAAAGATAATACATTTCCTGGTTTCAAAATTAAGCAGTGATTCAATTAATGTGAAAAAGGATTTTTTTTTTTTTAAAAGGATCTTACCACTTTGCAAGCTATCAAAAAGTATAAAATATAAGCAAACTTCTACCATTTAATTTTGACAGAAAGGTTTCTAATAAAAAAGGCTCTTCCTTCTTCTCTCTTTTTCCAGCAGAAGAATAAATGACCAGTTTTAAGTTCAACACTCAATCCTCAATTGATTGAAAATCAACAAAAGTTCTTTATGTGATTGATACTCAGAAGACAGCTAAAATAAAACTTCAACAAGTCCTAAAGATATCTCATTTCTACAAAAATCACCTTTAAGAAAGGAAGTTGATGACTATTTTAAGAATATTCTCTCAGTCATGAGGGTATGGAAAATCAGTACACATACTTTAGTGTGCAGAATGCATGAATAAACACAGATTTAAATTCCATAATTTATGATACAGAATACTGAGGACTAAAGCAATTCACATATATGTAAATGCATACTTATCAATCACCATGCACTTCAATGATATAATTTCATATAATTCAAACAAGTTAAGGCACAGAATGGAATATAGTGAATTATGAACATCAATCTAAATGTAGCTTGTTGAAGAAGGCATAATACAGAGGATCAGACAACTCAAATACAAGAAAACTAAAACAAACAATAAAAAGAGAGGTCGTAAGGATATATTCAATTCAATTCCCAAATAATCTTGTGAATCCATGCAGAGTAAGACCTTTTGACTGTGGTCAAGAAATGCACATAGATGTTCTTGTAATTCAGGCATCTTTCCACCATAGTCAATCATCACAACTGGCCTCATTCTGGAGCACAAGGCCAGAACATCTGCACAAGCATTAGTGCCAAGTTATGATCTAAATATTTCCATAAGACAGAACATGAGGTTAATTTTTAGAAATGCCTAACTTCTTCCAGTTTCAATACTCAAGCACCACATAAATAATAGAAGGATGAGAACATTCTCAGTTTTTGCAGTACCAATGTCAAAATATTGCCAAGTTACCACAGTTCCATCTGGTTTTGCTTTTGCTACCAGGCAACATTAAAAACCAAAATCATATTATATTAAAAGTAAACAATGAATTAAATATAACACACATTTAAACTTAATTGATCAATCATATAAAAGTAAAATCATGTATAAGTTAAAATTTTTTACTTTTAATTATTCAAATTTTGCTATTGTATCCGAAGTCAACTTTTGCCTCTTAGTTCTGAAAGCAAAAGGAAAGCAGTAAAAAAAAAAAAGCAGCAATCAAACAAAAGGTGCATAAGAATCCTAGGACTCAACCTCAAACAAAATTTTCAATTTATTATAGAACATAGCATTCATCACAGAAAGAAAATGGGATGTCAAACCTTGATGTTGCAAAGAAAATGTACCAAAGAACGAAATTCAAGCATTTCACAAAGAAACTGAGAAAACTAAAATCCTTCGTGCCTTTCAGCAATGAAAAAATTTTGACTTCAGCAGTTAGCTTACTTCAATTTTCATTCATATAAAAGAAACAGTATTAACAAAAAAAAAATCACTCTTTTCTGATCGAGCAAACAAAAGGGTTATACCCAAAAACATAAAGCTAACATGAAAAGTAGAGAAAACCCAGAAAGTGAAACATTGAAAGGAACCCAGAAACGTCTCAAAGGAAAGGACCTATTTGGAGTCGACGCTTAGCAGAAGATTTAAGACGCCATTTGATGTGTGAGAGAGAGGCGTCCAACACCTTCAATGCTTCCTCTACCTGTGCCGCTTCCATATCAAAGCTCTAACCTTTTCAAGAGATTCCTACTTTATCCTCTTACATAGAAAAAATGGTGAGGAAATGAATTAAGCAAGGACTAGGGACTTGGGACTCTGGACTTCAGAACTAATGTACTGTGCGAAAAAGACCCCACTCCATGACCATTTCAGTTGCCAAAGCTGGACTGGGCTTGACCAGATTTTAGTCTTTCGAGTATGATTCACATCTACCTTAAAAACTAATCCGCATTAGGAGTCCTTCAATATTTTCAGTGGACACCTAAACCCAATTAAAATTTCATTTCTTACTAGATCGTTAAGCCCCTCCTTTTTTGTCTTTTGTTGAATACAATGAGGTTATTGAGGGAAAAGTTAATTGACATGAAAAGGTAAAAGTATTTATTTTGCAATTTAAACAGTAAATTAATTCTAAATTATAATTGAAATGAAAATTAAATTCTTTTTTTTTTGATGTATTTTAATTATCAAAATTTTAAATTAATTTTATATAAATATGATGTTAAATTTTATTTATAATTAATTTGTACTAATTCAAAATTTATTGGTGTATTATTTTTTAAAATGTTGAATTTTGTAAAAAAAAGTTATGTTTAAAGAAAATTTTACGTTAATACAAAAATCATTTCAACTTTTATTTATTATTTAATGGCCAAATTATTAAAAAGAGGAAAGCTTCGGGTTGATTGGTCCAATGACGCAAAGCATCCAAGGTGGCTGCAGGTGGTTGACGCGTGCCTCATACGATTTTCCCCCTTTTTTTTTCTCATTCATTCTGTCTCTCTTTCTCTCACCGTTACTTCCCTTCCTGAGTTTTCCACTGCGGCCCTGCCCCTTCCACGTGGAAACCCTCACCGGAATCGTCGGAACTCTGATCTCGTTCGCCGGAACCCTCTTCGGATTCACCGCTTTCTCCTTAGTCGAAAGGTCCTTCCTTTTCAGATCCATATCTCTTTATTATTAATATGATAAGATAATTTTATGTGCATGTCTATTTTGCGTGATCTAATTTAAGTTTTGCTTATAAATTAAAATGAATTGGTAGCTGAAATTCTTCTTATTTGTTCTCATTCTTATTCTTATTATTTTACTTTGTAGTTGAAACTTGAAATGCTTTGATCGTTGATTCAGAATTGTTCATTTTCAGAATTTGATTTTTGCATGTGGAAAGTAGATATATAACTGAACATCTATAATTGAGTTGATTTTCAGTTGTTTGGGTTCAATTTGGGTGTAAAGATTATATGTTATCATCATTTGCTGTTGTGAAGTTTAAGTTCCTATTGCCTTCCTGTTGCTGTCACTTAGGAGCTTAGGGCTAACTTGATGCAAATAAAAGGGTTTTAAGTGATTGAGACAACGAGGCCATGTGGCATGAGTAGAAGTTGAAATTCTATTCAGGGTCATACACAATCTATCTGCTAGGTAAAATAAGTTGTTGAATAAGGGGGTATTTGAAACTGAGAGCCCTTATACTGCTAGGTGTTTTTTGGAATGATGTTGACTGAGGTGAGGTGGGAGAGGACTAAGGAATTTTAGAGATTATTGTATTTGTCAATTGGAAGGAATTACGTGAAAATTGAGTTCTTCAACTGTGGGTAAGAGAGCATCTAAGTGAGGGCTTCTTGGGTGACATGAAAAAGATGATTTATTGTAAGCTGATAAATGCTATGAACTCTTGGTTTGTTTAAGGGGCTGAACTGACGAAGGTGCAGTCTGAACTGGAATGATTATGAAGGAGAGAGAGAGATGGGAGGTTATCCAGATCGCTTGATCTGTTTCTTTTCTTGGTTCTTACAGTTTATTGGGAGAGTTAAAGATAGATATAGATTATTGACCTCAACCTGTGTTTTTGGATCTTAAAGCTTTGCATGGTTTGTGAAATAGGAAGAGCTTTGTTGATTTCAGAAATTTGATATTTCTCTTAATTTGAATATATTGCATAGGTTAAAGCTGCTTATAATCTGCATAATAAGTCATGTAGTGTATTAGTATTGAATCTTTTGTGCTTGAATGCAAATTTGAGGAGATGAGATTGACCAACAAACAGGAATGGTCGCAAAATTTGTAAAAAAACTAAATACTTTAGAGTAATTCTCCTTTGTTTATGAATTACTTTAGAGTAATTCATTTACACTACTGTAGCTTTTATCATTTTGAGAATGTGTTTGGATATTTAACAATAGCAGTGGTCATTAAGCATTGCTAATGATCTGTACAGATTCATATATATATTTTTTATAGTTACATCATCATATTATCAGACAGAAGTATTCAACTCTAGCTTCTGTTTTTACCTGGTAGGGTATAGATGGTGTTCTCTTAAAATTTGAAGTTTGTGACTTCCTATTCTTGCACCATTTATATGAGTTTTTTTTTTTTTTGAAGAAAAGTTTTCTCACCATTTTATTACACCTTTTGATTTCAGAAATGTATAATAACGTGGGAGCCCAACCTGGGGTACCAAGACCGCCAACAAATCCTCAGCCAAATCCATTTGGTAATGCATTTTATGGTGCTGGTTCTGGTCTTATCCGAGGAGGTCTGGGTGCATATGGAGAGAAAATTTTGGGATCAAGTTCTGAGTATGTGCAAAGCAATGTAAGTAGCATGCCTGGCACAGTTGTCTAAAGAAGCTTACTTTTTGCTATCATATATGCTTAAATACTGTATTCTTTCACTCCTTGTTGCATCATACTATTATGTATTTGAATATTGCTATCCCACAACAGTGCATTTGTGGATTTCTGAGACTGTTCTTAGGGGTGTATTCGATTTGTTTCAATTTAGTTTTTGGAAAAGTTGTCAGTCAAATTGACATGTGTACTTCTAAATTAGAATATTGAAACCAAAGCAAATTTCTTAAATTTCTAACCAAAATTTTGTGGTTCAATTTGATTACTTGGTTTTTTTTATTAAAAAGGATTCTTAATTTTGTAATATTTTTTGGGTCTACTTACTTGAACTTTAAGAAAATAACTATTAAATTTTTGCAAGAATTTAAAGTAACTAAAAGGAATATCAATTTGGTTAGGATTAGATTATTTTGGATTTTTAGTAGTGCAACCCAAAACCAAAATGAACCAATGGTTGTTACCATTACCTGAACTGAGAAAAATAAAAAACCATACCAAACTAACATCATGGCTCAGTTCAGTTTTTCAGTTTCTTTTCCCTTTTATTTATTTTGGCACAGCCCTAACTGTTGTGCATTATGCTATCTGAGGAGTGACCTTGAGAACTGTGGGGAACAATTGTATATGCCATGTAAATGTTTGGCATTATAAGCATGGGTTATTTGTGTAATAATGAGTTAGAAATGTTGGTAGAGGAAGTTGAAATATATTCCTATTACAAAGGTAATAATATGCCTTCGGTTTAAATAGTTATTAAGATAAAAAAAAGGGATGCATGTCATAAATGCTTCAAATTTATGAATTTTTTTCTTGCCTCATACATTTCTTCTTCTTCTTCTCTTTTTTTTTTTTTTCCATCTTGGAATGAGCAGATAAGTAGATACTTCTCTGATCCCCAGTACTACTTTCAAGTGAATGATCAGTATGTGAGAAACAAATTGAAGGTTGTTTTACTGCCATTTCTGCACAGGGTAAGCATATGCTCTTATTTGTGTAATCTTCCATTCTATTGTTTAAGTCACCTTCTCAGATTCTACCTATTCCTTCAGGGTCATTGGACAAGAATAACTGAGCCAGTAGGTGGCAGGCTGTCCTATAAACCCCCAATTTATGACATAAATGCACCAGACTTGTACATCCCATTTATGGCATTTGGTACCTATGTTGTTCTTGCTGGATTGTCCCTGGGCCTTCAAGGAAAGTAAGTGAATTTTTTCCTCAATCTAACAGCTTCGATTCCTACCTTCTATTTAGAAAATTTTGCAATGTACATTCTAGTGGTTTGAAACCTTATGCTGGACAGAGGTCTTCGTGCTTTGTTGTAGTTTTGATTAGGTTATTTCCAAACACTGGTTGCTAACAGTAACTTGGCAACTCTTAGGGGGCTGACTTCTGTGTTTTCCTCTATGCCCCAATCCTCTGCTCGCTATATAGGCTTACCCTGTGTGTTCTCTTGGGATCTTAATGAAGAAGCCAATAGCTAAACCAATTTGTGTGGCATCTAATGTTTTTTATTTGATAATTGAACAACCCTGTGAGATGAAAGCAAGTCAACGAGTTTTGCGTTGAGGCACGACAGACAGAATGAGTCTTTTTCTATATAGTGTCTACATTCTGAGGGAAAGAAATAGTAATTGTTATTCTTGTACCTTATGATTGGTTACTCAAAAGTTTTCTGTATTTTAACTTATTTTTGGAACTTGGAATGGTACATCTTGTGTCTCCTATGAGAAACTTAGCCCTCGATGCTGATTCTATTTACCCTAAGATCTGGCTTCTAGTTGTGTAGACTAATTTCTGGTGGTGACCACTCTAGATGTAGCATTGTGATTCATAATGCAGCGAACTTGACTTTTGTGACTTTTAGTTTTCTGCATATATATTACTTGGCAAGACTATTTATCATGTGTTCCTTTTTTTTCTTAACCTGAATGGTTTATATTCTCTTCTTTTCCTCCAGGTTTAGCCCTGAAGCACTTAACTGGCTCTTTGTTAAGGGATTGCTTGGCTGGTTTCTGCAAGTCATGCTGCTGAAAGTAACATTACTTTCATTGGGTAGTGGTGAGGCACCGTTACTTGACATTATGGCATATGCTGGGTATACGTTTACAGGAATGTGTTTACCTGTTTTGGGAAGGATCATATGGAGATACTCATACTACTTTTTGATGCCATGGACATGCTTATGCATGGGAGTCTTCTTGGTAAAGACAATGAAGAGGGTACTCTTTGCAGAGGTTAGAAGTTATGATTCCAGCAGGCACCACTACCTTTTGCTCTTTATCGCCCTGGCTCAGTTTCCACTTTTCACATGGCTTGGTAACATTAGTGTTAATTGGCTTTTCTGAAACTGCAGCAACATTGTCATAAGTTGCAACAGGAAAGGATTGTGTTTATATCAGCTTAACAGTGTTTTTAGGCAATTTTACCATAGAGAATCTCCTATTTGGTTAAATTTTTTGTTTATCATATTTGTTGAAATCAATCTCCATGTGCTGTAAAAGTCAACAATAGATTTTCTGTTTTTTGGAATCATTACGGTTCTTGAGTGTAAAGAAACTATAAAAGATCTAGAATTAGAGAGTTTTACAAATCACTGGGAAATTGTTTAGGAAGAACTTCACTGTTTACATTCGTTTCTCAAGGTTGAGCTAGTTTTTCTAGTCCTTTGAGGTGGATACCCACATAAGGGAAATGAATGGACTTAAGTCTCAATGGCTAGAATATGTTCACTGCTTTTTTTGTCGTCTTGACTTCTCTTTCACTAATTCCCATCATTCTCACCAACGCATCCTGAAGCTGGTCTCTGCCCCCGGCAGCAAAGTGGGATGTTTACTGGGTACCTGAGGCAGTTGTTTGCAAGACTGCCTCTGATCCTCGCTGCGCCACTATCGAACTGTAGTGGAAGACGACCTGACAGGAGGTTATGATCTAAAAACAAGGCTCTCCACGGGTTTCCTAATCTATCCCCATATTCCATGGGGATCCCACTGGGGAATCGATTGTGGGCTAGATTAATTACTGCTAAGCTCTCTTAGGTGACCATATTAAGGGGCAAGTGACCTTGCAGATGGTTCTCTTGTGCGTCAAGTACTTGAAGTGGGGACCCAATCTCATAAGTGTTGTCCACCTCCGTTACTGTGAGTTGGTTGAAGGAAACATTGATGTGATTCAACGGAGGCAACGCAAGAACTCCCTTGCTAATGGAACCCGAAAACCTGTTACAACTCACGTCCACCGATCTTAGCTGCTCAAGCGTCCCTAGTGATGTTATAGGCCCTGAAAGTAGGCTGTGGCACGAAGTCAAAGTTCTAAACCTTTTAGGAAGCATTGGCAAGTTTCCAAAGAACATATTGGAGTCAAGCTCTAATGTCTGGAGCTGCCATAGTCCATTAATGTTAGGAATTCTCCGCGAGAATCCATTGTTCGACAGCCTTAACACGGCCGATCTTCGTAGTGCAGAAAGTCTGTCAGGGATTTGACCCGATAGGAGGTTTCTCGAGAGGTCTATTGTTTCAATCTCCCTGAGTTGATAGACCCATGCAGGGAAGCTGCCAGTGAAAAAATTCCCTGCAACAGAAATTCGTGTTAGCTTCTTGAGATTGAATATGGTATCAGGTAATGGCCCTCTAAATCGGCTTCTGCTGAGGTCAAGGGAGGTGAGCTCAGTTAGGTTTCCTATTAAGGGTGTTAGAAAACCATCATATCCTGCGCCATCAAGATCCACTGATATTATTCGGCTTGTTGAATTGTCCAAAGGAATAGTACATAAAATTCCCAGAAATTTTGCCCCTGTACTTCCACATGGATCCGCTAAGAAATCCCAAGGACTGAGGTAAGATGATGGGGGAATCGTGTTGGGATCAATGGAACGTTTCAGGGCGCTAAGAACTTCGATTTCTGTTTGTAAGGTTAATCAATGAACAAGTGTAAGACTACAAATTAGAACTATAGCAAAGATCATGGAACATGAAGAGGAGGAGACCCTGGGATGTGTGTCTGTGGCCATTTGGTTTGAGGAACCGGGGTCACCTTTGCAGCTGGGAATAACGTATAAATAGTTATATCATCAGGATCTGTACATGGAGATGGTACTTTTAAAAAGTAATTTTCATGACCATGCCAAACTAAGGACTCTTAAAAGTCAGGTCGAAAGCTGGTGAACAGGTTTTAAGTAGGCAGACAGTCCAATGTTACCATTTCAACCTACTTTCTATTAGAATTAGAATCTAAATTTTAAACGGCCAAAAGGAATGATGGGAAATGACCATTCAATAGGTGCATTGCATTTCTTACCCCTAGACGTTCTTTACTTGGTCAGAGGGGAACCTGGAAGAAGACTAAACATTCTTGAACCCAGAGTTAACCTTTCTCACCACAATATCTAATTTGTTCTGCCAATGGTATTCTAAATATATCTTCACTGTTGCAAGAGGGGTTACTCCCACTGGAACCCTGTTTGTTATTTGAGTTTCCATCCCTTTCTCACTCCAATTATAATGAAATAGAAGGCATAACCACACTGATAATGTTGTTTTGTAATTACCTTCTCCCATCCATCAGAACTTCAGAGCACTTGGAAAGTTATTTTCTGCCTACAGCTTTTGCAGTTATCCAAATCTTGTCAGGCCTAAATACAAACATCAACAATCACCGACCAAGAGTTTGTTTGATCTGTTCTTAAATATCAGCTTTCATAACAAATATCAGGACAGAAACCGGGATGTTATCCGAGACAGATCCTAGATACGAGATGCGATTCATTGGCAGCACAACATGAAAGGAGTTGTACTGGATACAGTGAATAGGATGTCCTAAAGCATGGGGTGATGTATTCACCATCTTGGAACAAGCAATTCAAACATCCATTGAAGAAAATATATATTTGAGTATTCTCATGATCATTCTACCAGCTCAAAACTAATGCAATGTGAGTGTAGGCGCTTAAGTATACTTAAATATGAAAGTATAAACACGTAGTTGATCAACCTATCGACAAATAAGTCTAATTACACCCATGCTCAGCCTAGATCAGGGACTGTGAAGAACTCATCATCATCATCTTCTGGGATTTCAATTCTAGGCTTCTTAAGGGGCATGGAATATCTGGTGGGTCTGCATGAGTTGAAATTTGCTGACTGTGGTATTGGAAGTTGAGGAACTTCAGCTGCTGCTAAAGCCTCCTGAGGCAATTGCTCACCAAAAAGACCGATGTCTGCTAGCCATTCAAGCTCTCCAAGCTCAAGTTGCTCTTTCTGCTAAAAACGACGGGAAAACTTAGAAGAAGATGAAAATATTTTAAAGTAACAGCTTAAATACAGCTGATCAGTCGGTTGTTTCTGCATCAATTGGTCCTTCCAGATAGGGAATATAACCACAACACATTTCACGTTATTTAAGTTGGAAGAATGCCCAAAATGTTACAATGGTTCAAGTATATAAAAAAAAGGTCTCATTCAGAAAGAACTGTTATTGAACTTATTAACTTTAAGTTAACTTGGTTACATACAAAAATGGACCTTTCTTTTATTAAAATATATTAACTTTAAGTTAACTTGGTTACATACAAAAATGGACCTTTCTTTTATTTAAATAAAGCAACTAAAATCATACTATCTTTTGGTAAATTTTAAATTCATGCTATATTTATTCTTCACAAAGTTATGTGTAATTTAATTAATGATATTTTCCTACACGCGTCTTCTAAGTTATTATATCTCTAATATATCTGGCCACAAAAAAAATTCATAGATACATTTTCAAATAACTTGAAAGCAATTAACACAGGAATGTGTTTATTAGGGTTTTCCCCCTTTGAGGAACATAAGGACCTTGTTGTAAGCCCCTAGTTTTCATATTTAATCATGCTGTCCACATTCCCCAGCCATATTACATCTAAAACACTCCATTGATATTCATATACAACTCGATGTTCTACCAATGTGAGCTAATTAATGCAGTATTTGGATAGTATACAAGAAGTTCCTGACTTCTACAGACAACGTCATGTTTCGGAAATATTATAGTTTGCTAAACCAATCATGCATAAGCAAAAATAATAAATAAATGCCTTTAATCATTATATCTTTCTTACCTTTTCAGGAGATTCAATATCTGAAAATTGTAGCAGGTCATCAACAGCCCATGAAGATGTGAAGTTTGACTGTTGCTGTGCAGGCATTTTCATTGAAGTCTGAGGTGCACTCTTGTTGGGCGGCTCCAACCCACTCTTTTCAGTGTTCTTATTGCAACTAGAACTTAAGGCAACACGGATTCCTGTGGCTAGGAACCTTTGATGATTTGCAGAAAGGCTACCAGCTGAATGGATAGGTTCATCACAATCCTGGCAAAAAAGGGCTCTATCTTCAACACAAAAAATGAAAGCTGCTTTTTCCTGTGCACCATGTAAGAGTGAGAAGAGGATCAGGGCTTTTGATCATTCAGAAACTTTAAGCAATCATGATAAGTAACAACATTTGAACAATGATAGGAGCCTGAGTTTAAAGAGTTAGTGCTAAAATTAGTATGAATGTTGCTTTTACTCTCTCTCTCACTGAAGTCTAAAAGCATGGAGATAGCGTAACTATAACGTGAGGAGTGAGCAGATGTAATGCAGGATGATTCCACAATTTAAATTGGTAAAAGCATTACACTACCAAGCGACGTGGTTAAATTAAATCTCAATGAGAAAATGTTGAAGCTTGGGACCATATTCATATCATCCTAGGGCTCAGCGGCCAGACGAACTCTAGAAACTTGCTAATAGCCTTTCAATCAATCAGAAGGGTTGCAAACACTTTGCATATGCTTTAAATTATTTGTCAAATTTCATATTCTGTTTAATAACTAAGAAAGGGAACATATGTTTCTTGTTTGATATGTCTTCCCTCTCACGAAGGTGCCATTGAACTTCTCTCAGTCCTCTTTCTTGCATGCCAACAACCAATATAGCTGACAAAACTAATACACTCATGACCATACGCTTCACAGAGGCTTCGCAGCGCAAGCTGATTTATTAGAACATTCCAGATTTTAACATGTCATCAAGCTAATATACTAGTGATTATAAGATTTATGGTATGAGCCGATTTGTGAGAAAATTTTCGATTTTAACATGTCATCAGAACAGATCAATTGGGAAACAATTGAAAATTCCAAGCAGGGAGCAGTTGTACACAACTGCTGATCTGAAGCTACAAGCCATTTCCATAATTTTCTTTTTTTAATCTATTATTCTCACATGAAACATTTTATTGCCAAATTTAATTAAGGGAGGGGGAAGAAAAGGATGTCCAGATTTTTTAAGACCACAACAGAAGACTCAAATGGAAATCAGTGCTTTTGAATAATCACTCATTCATCAAAGATTTGAGGGATCTGAGGAAGAACCATCAGTTGTATTTCAAGTTGTATTAGAGGCTTCTAGGTTAATAACATGAACAGGCACGAATAATACATATGGAAGTTAGAACAAATCATTCATTTAAGCACATATTACAAACCTTATCCACCATTTTTCTCAACGTTATTGGCTTTATTTTTAATTTTCAGTAATAATTTCCACTCTTGCACAAGCATAACTCTATTGCTTCATCAGTTTCTGAAAAATGATCTTAACAATGAGCCATTCAGATCTATGTACCAGGTCTTGTTTCTGAACCCTAACTAAGTCCAAAAATTCAGATCCCACTCTTCCATTCGTATTTTCTGGTTGCATACATTTTTAATAGGTTAAACAACCAAAACCAATAGACAGATTACATAGGTAAATAAAATTAAATTACAGAAACCATGAAAAACGACTGAGACCTGTAAAATTAAAAACTAACAGCAAAAGGCTGAAGTTTTTTAGGAGAAAAGTAAATCAAGGGTACCTGGCATATGTCACAAGGAGGAACCTTGTTTGAAAGGCACTGAAGGAGGAGCCTTTGGTGCTTGCTTGCAAGCTTGTTAGCTGCATGAACTTCAACATCGCATTTTGCACAAAGTGCAGCCTCGTCTGCACAACAGATCACTGTTGCTGGAGCTCTTTCACAAACATCACACTGGATTTTCATCTTTATTTGATCTGGGAACTCTATTCAACCCCCTTTCAATATTTTTCACTAGTAGTTTCAACTTTTAACCAATATATATCCCTTTGTTTCAGAAATTCAGGAGATACCCTTAGTCTGAAACCTTATGAAAATAATGAAAAAGTGAAGCCAAGAAGTAAACAAGATCTGGGTCTAAAAAAGTTTTCTTTTTTTTTTTTATTTCCAGAGAAAACACCTGAACTTTCAAAGAGAAAACAAGGTTTTTGTGAGTAGAGGAGTACAATAATGGGGCAAGAGAGAAAAAAATCTGGAAAAATCTAGACAAAAGGAGATAATGAGAGTCAGAGAAACAGTGGAGGAAAATGTAGGTGAGGTAGTAAACACAAGTTAAGTAAGCTAGAACCTGTGGAGGATGCAAGAAGGGAGAAGCGATTGGTGCAGAATCCAAGAGAGAGGGAAGGAGTTGGAGATAAGGGAGATGAGATTTTGTTTATCAAAATCAAGACATTGAGTGCTTACAACAATGCAACTGGTGGGGTCAGTCCCCATGCATTGTGTGGTTCTGGTGCGTGCTACCAACCAAAACACGGTTTGTGGTCACTATTGATTTTGGCTTTTTCTTTTAAGGAGGTATGATTCTGTGGATTCCTTTGCTATTACCTGTTCAAATTGATGGGTACGATTAGGTGATTCTCAACCTTAGATGATGATCATGATGTAAAATCTAACGCTCTGTTTGGAGAGAGACAGAAATGGGAAAGACGAGAGCTTCAAAGTGACCAATCCCCTTTAAACATCCAATTAGTTGCTTTGACCTGCGACTCCCTAGGTCAAATCCCAGATTTTGCGGGTCGGCATGATTTTTTTTTTTTATAAAATTGATATATATATATCTAGCACTTAATAAAGAATAATGGAATGGTTTTCGTGTGTATCAACACCATTATTTTTAAGGATTTATTGATGCTCACCGTGATAATGTGTAAAAAGATTATGGACAAAAATTTTGAAAATATAATAAAGTTTAAATTGATTGGGTTTTTTTATTAATGAGATCATTTATTTAAAACTATCAAAGAAATTGTAGAGAAGAAATTCTAAAAAATATTAAGAAAAAAAAAGAGATATTGTTGTTTATTTTCAAAACCGACCAAGACTTCAAAAACCTAACCATAGTCCAATTTGAACTTTGACCCGACTTACTCCAACTACTAAAGATTTGTTCTCTTTTTTATTTAAAGAATTATTTTTTTCTCTTTCAATGTGAGATTATATCTTACATTTATTATTATTGAAAATAAACTTATTACTACAAGACTCTTGTTTAGATTCTCTTCAGCTCCCTGTTTTTAAAGGATCAATGGTGCGGTAGCAATGGTTAGAAGATTATCCAGCTTTAAACCTTTGATGAGATAAGTTATAGCTCGATTGTCAGACATGGGGAAGGGTAAGAGAGAAAAACGAAGAGAAGTATTGCATGGGAGTGGGACAACTACGTTAGAAAAAGATCATCGTAAAGCTCTTGATCAGGGATTTAAAGATTGTACGTGACACAATGATCTGAAAGAGTGTACCAGAATTTGCCACCCTGACCCACAACATATTCCTATTTGTAACTTTGCCCCAAAATTCTTTTACAAATATTTCCTATAAAGTGTAAATAGCTTGAGTGTGTATACTAAAGCCTCCCCATTCCCATTTGGTGACAAACACAAAGACAAAAGCTCTAAGTTGACCTTTAAGATATAAACTAAGTCATATGTCTTACAACTTTTAATTTTTACTTTCATGATGATGATGTGGCACTGCACATGGTTATAATTTTACTTTCAAGAGGTTCTCATGCTCACACAATACATGAAATTTAAGGGGGAGCGAGACAGAAAAGGGTAAGAGAGGAACAAGCTTGAGGGACAGATCATACTCGAAAGAGAAAGGAAAAAAAAAATAGCATATTGGGCTAAACACTACAAGGCCCAAAACACTCTCCTATGAACATGTGACCCATTCTTTCTTTGTTAAATTTAATGGTTATATGTCACTATTAGCAAACTGACATAAATCATTCATAATGCAAGAATCGTTTTAAACATTTGACAATAGAGAAATGAAAATGAATATCATATATGTGGCAATGTGCAGGTCCAAGAATTCAACTGTTGGATGATTAATGAGTTGTTTTTAATACTTTTTATTTAGATATTAGTTCATTATCAAAATGAATTTATCATTTATGAAAATTTTAAAATTGGTTTAGATTTTTTATAATTAATAAATTTTGACTTACGAAATTGATTTAGGATTTGAGAATATGATTAAACACAAAAAAAGGGCTGTTCGTAGCTGGTTAAAAAATAATACTAATTTATAAAACGTGTATGATGTGTTGGATAAAGGTTTGATTGGGAGATGACGTGACTTTCCTAAAATTAGGCAAGAGCAAGACGTGATCAAGTTTTCCTTGTATGCTTCTTAAGAGTTGTATTTCTTGCCAAATTTTGCTTTCAGGGTCTTCACCTTTCAAACCATGCTCCCTCTTTTAACATGTGCAGTGATGGCTATTTGCTCTTTCCTCTCTTCTTAATTGTCTTTTCCTTTTCAAAGGCATAAAAAATTAAATACAAAAGTAAATATTATCTTTTAGAGTTTATATTTAATATACTAACCAACCGTATATAATCTCTAAAAAAATTTAATTAGACAGATCTCCATTTGTTTCAAGTTTAATGTTATCTCTGCTGGAAAAAAATTAAGCCAACCATGGAGATGGAAGCATCATCCTCGAAAGACGACTATTACAAAAATGTTGTTAAATAGGAAAATTAAGTTTTCAAAATATATAAGATTTGCATTCACTCGAACAACACAACCCTAAACCATTATAAGATCGGGTTTGAAAGAAGAAAAGCAATGGGAAGAAGAAAAAGAGGAGACCAAATGGATGATGGAGAGTTGAGTGAGAAATAAACTTAGGTTTTATGTAATCAATATTTATTTTTAAGCCTTTAAAAGTTTTAATTTTTACTTTTATAATGAGATGACAGTTTATAATGATTTGACAATGCGTAGAGATTAGTTCTTGTATCAAATATAAATCTTATCTTTTAAATAATAAAAATTGGATATCATTTTTATATTTTGGTTATTTTTATTTTCAATTAATTATAAATTTTTTACAATTTCTTTTTATATTTTAATTATAAAGCTTTTTTTTTATCACTAAAGGTTTCATTAATGAAAACAGCACATGTCATTTTATACCATGTGATAATAACATTATATTAGATGGTTTTTTTGAAAAGCAAGGAGATTTCATTAAAAGGATGGGAAAATGATTTCCCCTGTACAAGAGGCACAGCGTACAGCCAAAGCAAAACAAAAGGAGTATTGGTTAGCATGCCCATCTCCTGTAGGGGTATGCTTCCCCAAAACTCTTGTTTAAAATTAAATCTCACATCTGGACTCAAAGGTTCCTCATAGACTTACAAAAAGAGTCAGCAAAAATGGGTCCTTCCATCCAGCATTCAGAACAAAAAGCATAAGAAAGACTCCAAGCGCAGATCAAGTCGCACAAAACGGTGAGCAAAAGCTTCCTCCAGTCAATCCAAAGCAACATGACTTTCTGGAAATAAAACTTTCAAAAAATCCTTGCCTAGAAAAGAACCACCAAGACCGGATTAGAGTCCTAACCTTCCGTCATTTGAGAATCCAGAAAAACATCTCCAAAAAGCACAAAGACAGCAATTCAATCCATCCCACAGTAGAAAAAAATGCACAGGAAATCCAAGCATAACTATGCAGATGGCCTTTTGAAAAAAGATAGGAGTGTCATCAACATAAAAAAAAGGGAGTTCTCACCTTGTCAAATGGTCTCACCAGATAAAGTAATGGAGAAAAAAGAGAAACGAGGAAGGCTACCTCTTTAAAGCCCAAGAAGCTTACATCGGGATATGAAATTCAATCAAGTCAATTTCTCTGCCCACTCCCTCCTTAGCCAAGAGATCAGCTTCCCGATTCCCTTCCCTCAGCGTGTATCTAATCTTCCAATCTATCACTCTTTTCTTTAAGACTTCTATGTGCGACATCCATTTCCTCAACCTCCAAGGTATTTTGAAAAGGTCATTAATCCACCTGATGGCATTTCATGAGTCACTCTCGATAACAAAGGAGTGGTTGTGCGCCCATTCGGAATTTGAGAACAAGATGAAATCTTCCCTAATGCCTAGATATTCTGCCAGATTTGAATCTCCTCTGCCTATAGCTTTGGAAAATTTGATAAGGACCTCTCCCTTTTCATTCCTAAGTAAGATGCCGATTCCCTTCCCTCAGCGTGTGTCTAATCTTCCAATTTGTTACTCTTTTCTTTAAGACTTCTATGTGCAACATCCATTTCCTCAACCTCCAAGGTGTTTTGGAAGGGTCATTAATCCACCTGATGGCATTTCGTGAGTCACTCTCAATAACAAGGGAGTGGTTGTGCGCCCATATAGAATTTGAGAACAAGATGAAAGTTTCCATGATGCTTAGCTCTTATGACAGATTTAAATCTCTTCTGTCACATTATATTAGATGGTGACATGACATATTAAGATGATTACGTAATATTTTTCACTTTTATCTCAATGCACATGATCATAAAATAATTAGTAAATTATCAGTCGATATATTTGACTCAAAACAAGAACTTAATTAAATATAATAAAAATAAAAAAATATTTAAATTTTTTTAAATAATTCATAAACTTCTTTAAATATTATACCAAATAATAATAATAATAGAAATAACGATTAAAATAAAATGAACTACATGACAAGAAGAGATGAGTATTTTATTTATCTCCTAATTTTTTTTTGTCTTTTTATTGGTAGTGTATGAATCTTTTTAATGTACACTTAAAACTCTGTTTAGGTAGAAGCCATTCTTTTTTAATTGAACAACAATATTCTCTGACATGGCATGTCTTTTATTCTTGACTTCATAAAGACAGAAACCAACAAAATGGGCCACGTGAATCAGGACGAGAACGAGGCAGACACCAAATCAGGAACTCAAAAAAAAAAAAAAACGAATCTTATCCATTAAAAAATTGAATAAAATAGTTACATAAATAGACACACACAAAAAAAGAACCGTTCAGGGACAAATTCCATCCTTTCTTTTCAGTTTCCCCTCTTAACCCGGCAAATCAAGCAACGAGACAAGGGTACAAAAGTAATTTAGGCACAACAGTGAAACGGTATCAAGAGTCCTTTTTTTAGTATTTTATTCTTTTGGCTATATTGGGAAAGCAAGTAAACACTTGTACACTCACACTTACACCTGTATTTATTCTTTGCCAAACCCTTTTGCATCTTGTCTAAATTGCAACAAGCAGTCTCATGTTTAGATCGTTGATCTCATTTCATATTGCATTTTGTCTATAGTTATATACTTATTTATTTAATTTGTTCATTAATTTTGTATACAGGATGTAATCATCTGTGATATATATTAAGGTTTTTGTTCGATTGATTGTAATTTTTACTTGTTCATGTAATGTTATGAAAAAATGTTGGTTAAGTTTTTTAATTTGGAATCAAAAATAAAATTCAGCTTCATTTGATAAATAATTAAGGATTTAATTAGTAATTTTTTTAAAACAAATAATGCTTATAAATTAATTTTTTTGTGATACATTATAATATGAGCTCTTGAATCTTGACCTCGATGGTAAGCATTACTAGATTGAGTACTTGTAAAGCCTTCAATCATCTGGAAAATAAAGGAACCACTTAATTAATACTAGCATTAGCGAGAATCATGATTGAAGTGATGAATATACATGTTAGTATTTATTTGTTCAATTATTTTATTGTTTATATATATTAAAAAAATTACTAGTTTCGAAATATAAATTACAACACGTGTTAAATATTGCATCTCATATAAGACAATAATGAAATAAATCAAATAGACAAACTGATCATGAACAAATTCAACATAAAAAATGAGTGTAATCTAAACAAAATAATTAATTACTGGAGCTAGATAAAGCAAAGAATCAACATTGAGTGCCAATTGAAAGAAAATAACATTACAACATGAATTAATATGTTTAAATTTTAACCTATAGAATTGAGGTAAAAACCTTCTATTCAAGTCGTAATGTTTTCTTTTGTATTAAAAAGGTTAAATGTTTAAATATTCTTTTAATTAAGGGCTAAATATTTTAATTATAATAATTAAGGATTACACGTTTTAAGTTCCTTACAATTAAAGGTTAAGGTAAGAAGTGTCTGACATCTAGAGGACATGCACATGACATGGACTGTCAACTCTTTTTTATTAGAAAATCTTTTTTGTCAAGTCAAAACGGTTCAAATTATGACGTGGTGTGTAACAACTTTTTCATAATGGCATGTAACAACTAAATTTTTCAATGTGACGTGTAACGACCCTCTTTCTTATCGTTACCGACGTCCGAGACTTACGAAAGAACCCGTCAAAATCCTGAACAAGCCTTAGTTGAAATTCTTGTTAACTAAATCAAACATTTTAATACGTATATTAAAAGACTAGGATTTCCTTATAACGTTTCGCCCTATGGTGACTATTAAAAGTCTACCAAATTATATAAAATACGATCGTTTACTTAAATCGAATAAGAAGCTTTAATTAAAATTCGACAATTAAGTAACCATATCCAATTCTAACAAGCTTCAAGATACATTCAAACATCACACTTAGAATCCATTGCATGACCTCAAAGTTTCTCAACGATACAATTCCGATAAACTAATAATTTTTATAATTCTGACCGTTCTACACAACATGACCTTTATGCAGTGGAGCGATTTAGAGTGGAAGTCTAAGAGATGCCATTACTTACGTCGCAACAAGTCAACATGTGTTGAGATAATACACACAAGTTGATCACTTATCCATAAAAAAAGGAAGATAAGGGGGGTGAGTCTCACAGACTCAGTGATTATCGGCTTCGTGAGCAGGGCGTAAATGGAAAACAAGTTAGGGACAGAAAATTTAAATATTCAAAAATATGAATATAAATATATATATATATATATATATATATATAAACAATTTAAACTCAAATGGAACATTTGTGCCCCACATATAAACCCAAGAATTGTGATGCAAAATAACCATTTCAAATAATATATTAAAACCAGTGCAAGTAAAGGATTCCTACAATCGAAATCATTTAATGTCCTTTACTTAAAATTGAACCAACATTAGCACACACGCTCCCGTAAAATCAAGCATTATCAATGCTTAATCTAACTAATAAATTATAATAGCTTCGTTAAATATAAAAAGCATTATCAATAGCTTCGTTAAATGTTTAGACATTCTTTTAATTAAGGGCTAAATATTTTAATTATAATAATTAAGGATTACACGTTTTCAATTTCTTATAATTAAGGGCTAAGGTAAGAAGTGTTTGACATCTAAAGGACACGCGCATGACATGGACTGTCAACTCTTTTCTATTAGAAAATCTTTTTTGTCAAGTCAAAACGGTTCAAATTATGGTGTGGTGTGTAATAACTTTTTCATCATAGCATGTAACAACTAAATTTTTCAACATGACATGTAACGACCTTTTTCCCAATCGTTACTGGCATCCGAGACTTGCAGAAGAACCCGCCAAAATCCCAAACAAGACTTAATTGAAATTCTTGTTAACTAAATCGAACATTTGAATACGTATATTAAAAGACTAGGATTTCCTTATAACGTTTCACCCTGTGGTGACTATTAAAAGTCTACTGAATTATATAAAATACAATCGTTTACTTAAACCGAATAAGAAGCTTTAATTAAAATTCGACAATTAGATAACCATATCCAATTCTAACAAGCTTCAAGATACATTCAAACATAACACTTAGAATCCATTACACGACCTCAAAGTTTCTCAGTGATACAATTTTGATAAACTAATAATTTTTATACTTCGGACCATTCTAAACAACATAACATTTATGCAACGGAGCGACTCAGAGTGGAAGTCTAAGAGATGCCATTACTTACATCGCAACAAGTTAACATGTGCTGAGACAATACACACGAGCTAATCACTTATCCGTAAAAGAGGGAAGATAAAGGGGTGAGTCTCACAGATTTAGTAATCATCGGTTTCGTGAGCAGGGCGTAGATGGGAAACAAGCTAGGGACAAAAAATTTGAATATTAAAAATATATGAATATATATATATATATATATATATATATATATATATATATATAAACAATTTAAACTCAAATGGAACAATTGTGCCCTACATATAAACCCAAGAATTGTGATGTAAAATAACCATTTTAAGTAATGTATTAAAACCAGTGCAAGTAAAGGATTTCTACAGTCGAAATCATTTAATGTTCTTTACTTAAAATTGAACCAACATAAACACACACGCTCTTGTAAAATTAAGCATTATCAATGCTTCTACACAAGCTTATAAATGATCTAATCCTCGAGGTATTAAACACAAAATCATCGTATAAATAAAAGAGTTGGGAAAAAACCTGTATTTTTCACAATACAAATGAATTTATGTTTGAAAACCTAAAAAGATATCACTATCAAGTAGGTAATCATAATAATCAACCCGTGGACCCGTTTCCACGTATTAACATCCGAGATGGCCCACTCCACCGGATTCCCATAGCCATGGCAGTCTTAACGATGTTGGCCAACATCGGACAAATCATGCGGTTGCAACCACGTATATCAACTTGTGGTTTAGCCACATATATCAACCCATGGCCTTTCCATATATAAATATCATAGACCATGGCCTAGCCACGTCTAACAGCCAGTCGGTGACCCAAAGGTTCTCTAGCTAGAGCTCACTTGTGCACAAGAGTCACGCTATCCCTATGTGACATTCGACCTACTCTCGAATCTCCCGGTTTGACAAAACCATTTATAACCAAATTGGGTTTACAAAAACTTATTTTAAGTCTATTTCCAAAATACCAATCATGGTAATAGTATAAATCCGTTTGTAAGAATTCATGATGTAAAACCTTTGCATGAGGTTGAAATATTAAATCCAAGCATGGTGAATACAAAGCTTGTTCATGAATGCACATCACAAAAACAAGTAAGGCTCGTTTTGACATAAACTGTAAAGAGCTTGTTTCTCGATTTCTAAAACCCTTTAAAAATATAACTTATATATATACTAAACGTTTCCAAAAACATGGCATTCACAAGTGCCTAGTATTCTACCAACTCATGCTTTTCACAATAACAGTGCAATTAGATTCCAAATCCATTTAGAAATCACCTATCGAAGCCAACAACTCATACTATTCACAATTACATTTAAAGAAAACCAGCAACGTTTATTATACGTATATCATTATATAGTTTATGAAACTTTTGAAATAGACACCCTCTACTCACCTCACAATGGCGGGATGCTATGTCGCCATCGATTTGGGTGCGTCTCTAGCTAATTTCACTTGTCAATCACCCGTTACCTCTTTCGGTACACCACCACGGCAATCCTTCCTTACTCATACACTTCTTAGTAGCAAATTAAACTTAATATACTTAGTGAACGTCACCACAATTCAGCTCATATGTGCTGTTCTATATACCATATTCTCAGTTCTCTTTATTTTCAAGAATCCCTCACAATAATCTACTTTTTTCATTATGTCTACTTTTGTGTTTATATTCAATTGTACACATATATGGGCAGCACCTTAATCAATGAACCTTTAATCTAATTTCACATTTTTCACCCTTATTATTCACAATAATTTAACATGAAATCTGTAACACCCTATAAGGGGGGGCTCGACCATTGAAGAAGAAAAGAAAGTAAAGAAATGAAATGAAGGTGGGGGTCGGCCTAAAGAGACAAGAAATAATGGAAAAGAAAAAGAAGAAAAAGGTGGGGCTGACCAAGAGAAATAAAAGAAGAAAGGAGAAGAAAAGAGAAAAAGGGAGAGCAGCGTGCTGGAAAAGAAGAAAGAAAGAGAAGAAGAAAGAAAAAGGAAAAGAGAGGGAGAGCAGCGACGTGCTAGAGAAAAAGATAGAAAGAGNGGGGGAGCGACATCTCGGGGAGAAGAAAGAAAAAAGAAAAAGAAGAAGAATGAGAGAAGGAGTAGTGGCAGAGGAGAAGAAAGAGAGAGAAGAAAGAAAAAAGAAGAAAAAGAGAGAGGGAAGGAAGAAAGAAAAGTATAAAAGGAATGTCAACTGGAAGGAAGGTCGACGGTAAGGGAAGAAATGAGAGGAAGAAAAAAAAAAAATAAATAAAAAAATATATAATAATAATAATAATATAATAATAATAATAATAATAATAATAATAATAATAATAATACGGGTTTCACTATTCAGGAGAAGTAAGTAAAAGTGGTGCATTGTAGTGGCAGGTCGAAAGAAACGATGAGCGATTGGTAAGAAGAAATAGCAATGTAGCATCTCGCTATTGTAAGGTGAGTGGGTGCTAGATTTTAAAATTTATTTCCCTATGAAATATTATATATGTTACAATTGATAGTTGGCGAAATTGTGGACAGCATGAGTTGATAGAAAGCCTTAAGTTGTTTGTGCTTGTGACCAAGATTTATATTCGCTTTTCTTTAAAATATATCAATATATATATCTACATTATTTTAAATACAGAGAAACAAACCTTTGACTGGTTTTCACTTCAAAATAATATCTTGCAAGTTTGTGTGATGTTTAGGCCAATGGCCTTGTTTGTTTCATAGAAGTTGATGATAAATTATTTATTTCACTTAGCATGTCGATTTGGTAAATATGTCATGCTTTGAAATAAATTATGTATAACCCTGATTTATGATTATATTGTTTACAAACTATTATATTTTGCAAATGTTTGAAATTGCAATAATTTTTTATATTTGATTGTAAAGGGGGACCTGAAGCCTCGATTTATATTTTGTGACATGGGTAGTTCCCATAAGTTGGCAAAGGGGGACTTGAAGCCCCGATTTATATTTGGTGACATGGGTAGTTCCCACGAGTAGGCAAATGAGAACCTGAAACCCCGATTTATATTTGGTGACGCGGGTAGTTCTCACGAGTAGGCAAAAAGGGACCTGAAGCCTCGATTTATATTTGGTGATGTGGGTAGTTCCCACGAGTAGGTAAAGGGGGACCTAAAACCCCGATTCATATGGTGGCGTGGGCAGTTCCCACAAGTAGGTGATTATGTCTGAGAGAGTAAGCCTAAGGGCTATATTAAACTTCCCCGAGGATGATGTTCCCTTGTGGATTTTATTTTACTATGCATGGCATTAATACTTGAAAATTTTTATTTATTTAATGGCAAGTGAAATTTACATATTCATCGGTGATCGATTATTTCTCATTTTTATATTTGAGACATTTCATTTTACACTTGCCATTGGATTTACTGTTGATTGGATATTGAGGTTGAAAGATTTTTTAGTGTCTTAAATACAACTGTTTTCATATATGTTTACTTGGAAATTATTATTTTTAAGAATTGCAAGGTATAAAAACAAATCTCTTGGTTTTATGGAATGTATTTTTTATGCTTACTCGGGTTTATAAACATTCCACCTTTATGTTTGTTTCCCTTACTCGCCTGCTCACAGGGTCGATGATGATCACTGAGTCTATGAGACTCACACCTCTTTTATTTTTCTTTTTGCAGACAAGGATTTGCCTAACGTGTAATCATCAGTACGTACGATCCACCGCAGATAGGTAAAGGCATCTTATAGCATTTTATCCGGAGTCGCTCTGCTGTTAGAGGTCGAGTTGTAGCTCTTTGTTCAATAAGTTGTAAATAGGTATTGATATTGATATCAGTAAATAATTGGAGATTGTGGATTTTAATGTATAAATTTATGATTAAATGATTTAAAGCTTGAATCGATTATTATGTTTATGGTTCAAGTTATGATATGAAAGTATTGTTTTAAGTATTCATATGGGATGGTGATTGTATGTAGTGAACTAATGGGCATTTTGAGAAAAGCTTGTTTGGGACTTGACAAGTCTTTCCGGAGGTCTCGGACGCCAGTATCGACCGAGGAAGGGTTGTTACAAAATCTATAATCTTTCAACTAACCAACTCCAATATAACATAGTATACTCGCATTGCATATTTATCTTTTGATTTTTACCTTGAATTCCACACGCAACTCACTAACTCCTCACATCCTCGGTCACCCTTACTGCCATAAGCATAAATAATCAATACACATTTTTATTTTTCCTTTCCATTTATGATCTCAAAGTTAAAAACACTTACCTATAATTTGTCTTGCTTTAAATCACCATACTTTTAAGATTAACTCACATGCATGCACCCGGTTCTTTGAATCCTTGAAGATCCTCACTAGCACAAGCATAATCTCACATCACAACCGGTTCACAAGGCATGCATTCAAGCAAAATGACAGCTTTTACCTTTCTTACATTTGAAACACTAAGCCGAACCACTAATTTCTCCTTCAAGCTTCAACAATGGCATATAGGAGAAAATGTTTCGATTTTTCTCCCACTACTCCAAGGCCGAATCTTCTTCTAACTTTTCTTCTTTCTTCCCTCTTTTTGCTTTCAAAACCGATTCTCTTTCTTTTTCCTCTCAAAGGCATGGTTTTTTCAAGCTTTTCCTCACCTTTTTTTTTCATTCTTTATCTCTTATTGGACCAATTTGTCACCCACACAATTTTCATGCACCTATTTTCTCCCTTGTTCATTGGCCCAATATCTATCTCCATTTTCTCCTCTATTCGCCACCCTCACTACCTTATCCTTTCTTTCTCCATTCTTTACACGACCTTATTCCTCCAATCATATTTCATGCACAACCGTTACTTTATATTTTATTTGGTCATTCATTAAACTATTCAAGATACATGCATCCCACATCTTTTTTTTTTCTTTCCTCATTTGGTCACCTAATGCATCAATCTCATTACATGCAATAAGATTTATTCTTATTCTTCCTTTTACTTCATATGGTGGGGGTTTCACATGTTCCCTATTAACTTTCTTCTTTTTGCATGCAATAATTTGCATGTAATAATGAATCCACATGCACATTTCATTATCCCACATAACCTTATTATCTCAATTAATTTTTCATGTCTCCATTCCTTCCAAACTCACATGTACTATTATTAGTACTTACATCACTAAAATTTCACCCATTAAAATAATATTTTATTCATCAAATCATCAAAATTATGTTATAACTCCCCCACTTAAGTTCAACGCTTAAATTATGTGAGGTTGTGCATCACTCACAATAGAAATATCTCAATATTATTTTAATAATATTTTACTAATAAATTATTATTAAATTTCAAAATTTTCCATTTCGCTTTCAAGGTTCCAAAACATTTTATTTTATCTCAGTTTAGCTTGATCGCTCCTTTTTACTCCATAACGATGATCTTAATAAAATATTATTATTTTATTACATATGAAATATTTTATTCAAAAATATTTCATCCTTTCTTCACCACTCCTAAACTCTTGAATTGACCCCTATCGATCTTAATCTTGTTCTTAAAGTCGTATTAACCACTGTTTTAGGTCACGGGGTGTTACATGACGTGTAATAACTAAATTTTCAACATGACATGTAATAACTACATTTTTCAACGTGGTGTGTAACAATTAAATTTCAATATGATAAGTAACAATTACATTTTTAATATGACAAGTAACAATTATATTTTTCAACATGATGTGTAATATTTTCATGAGGGATTTTTTTTGTCGCTTTTATTTTGTTATTAAGGTCTCATCGAATTTGGCATGCATAACATTTATAATATTGCATAAAATAAATCTATCACATGCATACTACTAAGATGATTATGAACTTTTATCTAATCTAACTTCCTTGAGCCATCGAAGGAAATTAGTTGGTCAAATCCTAAGGGATTACATACAAATATCACCATATTGTAGTCTTGTAATCTTCATGTCTCCTTGGCGCCTTCGTCCTTCATTATTGGAATTACAAAATTTTCTTCCTAATCTAATCCTATAAATTCTAATTACATATATGTAAAGAAACCTCAAGTTATATTTGAGGGAAGTAAGATGAGAAGAGAATTTTACAACTCCTGTATAAAATAGAGGACAGATAGGGCGCACACTCCCTATTTATAAAATAAATACCAAATACATTCAACTATAACTATCCATAACACATTATAGTGGTCTAAGCCCATAATCATCTTCATACATTCATAATCAGATAATGAACATATAAAACTTATGTTTAATTCAAATTGAAGATCTTATATGTCATTTGGCAACAATATAACTCAACCTTTGAAGATATTAATCCAAATAATTTGATGTCCTAATCCCATTACAAGTCTTGTGCTAATTTATAGGTTCTAGTCCTATTAGGAATTAAATTAAGCATAGACTTTGCAATCCTAAAACTTTTAGGATTATGAATTTAAATCTGACCTTTATTCTCAATAGGAGTCCTAATCATATTAGAAATTTAATATTCACAAGGAATCAAAAAATTTAATTCTTATTGTCCTCAATTTTACAATCCTAATCCAACTAGAATTAGATCTTTATGGCCAAAAATCCTATTTCTTTGCCAATTTGATTTTAGAATCTTATTTAGGGCAATCCTAAACTCTTTAAGATATATTCCATTACAATTAAAAGTCTAATTCCAAGTCATAACCAAATTAGTATAACTCTTAATTATATACAGAAGAAATAGCACAAGCTAGCGTAATTTTATTGGGTCTGCATCTCTTATACTGTCCCAAATTCTTTGAAGCTCCATCCTCCATTGTTTGCTACGATTTTGGCACAAATCCAAAGACATCCCAGGCCCCAAACATCATTCTAAAAAGTTCTCAAAACCTCAGCAAATTCGGAATACAAATAGCCATGATTTTGCAAGTCCTTGTCACACAATAATACAATTTCGGCAACTTGTTTGTGCAAATACATCATCAAATCACTAGCCAAACAAGGTAATTAAATGCTGTAAATTTTCACAGGTTGAAATAATCCTTTTGACCTTCTACCCTCCAAAAATCATGCACAAAATACTTCTCTAATTCCCTTAAAAAAATTTACAAAACAGATCCCATTATGCTGTTAGAGTTTTCAAATTTGGATTTTTTTAAAACAAATCTATCAAAATTTTAATGACTTATTAAATCTAGATTTTAAATCCATAAATCAAGAATTTAAAGGCTTTTTGAAACATAAATTAGTTTTGAAAAAATCCATTCATAATTATTCTAAATAATTTTTCAAACTTTGCATCAAATCGACATATAAACAAAATAGTTTTTATAATCTTCAACAACAAAACATAAAACTAGATTAAATCAATTAAAGGAAGCTCTGATACTATTGTTGGGGCTTTATTTAATACTTCATCAAATCATATTTGATTTAGCCCAATACTTTATTGGATTAAGCCTCTATAAAATCAATTAGATCACATCCGATTGAACTCAAATTAATTTCAACAATTCACCTTATATGTGTAACTCATAGGTTCCTAACATGTTGATAATAAATATAAATTAATTCAGTTAAGAATTTATATTTATATTTATAGATCATGAGCGGTATCTAGCAATACATCATGACCAACCAAATGTCAGGAGAGTCAATAAGATTTGACTAACCTTTCAGTGCACAATATTTTAGTGTAATTGGATCCTTTCATCATATATCCCAGATAGATAGAAAGCTTGACTTGGTGTCTACTTTCTAACTTATCCATATTAGTCCTGCAGCTTCTATGTTGACCTATCAAGAATGCCTTGGCCAAGGACTATTAATCAACATAAGCCAGGAGCAAATGAGACATGTCCCCTTCAAATCACTTAAAGTGATGAATCCTCTTTGCATTGCTCATTTATCTTCGCATGCTTCATGCCATACCCAAAAACACCTTATTTAAGCATTTGGTCACCTCCAGACTCGTAGAGGTGAAATCAAAATATGACAATTCACATACAAGATGACCTGATATCACAAGTTTAATGATTACTTATACTACTAACACATGAGAGTATTTTTATAAACACTTGAGTGAAATATCAAATGGAACTCTTATAACGGGTCATATTTAGTGCACTTGTTTCTTAACAAGCACCCACATATTATCCCAAGTATCTCACATACTTCAACTTATGATATCAATTGTTTTCTTCCAAAGTAAAGAAGAGTATTGTCAATGTCATTATTCTTGACAATACAATGATTAGGAACATATTTAGAAATAAGGCTTTGATAAGTAAGAATCTCACAATTATAACTTTTTTAATTTCTTTACAAGGCTATTGTGTTTCAAGAACTTTATTTATATAAGTCTCTCATAACTCTTTATAAATAATCTCATGGATAAAAAAATACCTCATACATTATATAAAATATCTATAATATATTTAACATGAAATATGATTAATAAATATAATGTTTAACAAACAAAAAATCGATTGACTTGTAGAGCTTACACTAACAATTAGTTCACTTATTCTCTTAATTAGGTAGTGAATTGCAAGATTAATGACGTACATTTTCTAAATAAAACATTTCTTTTGGCAATTTTATAGATCCCACTTGCAGAGCATGTTGGCTATAAGGGCTGCGAAGTCAAAGATAAGGGCAGAAACAATAAAAATTGCCTTGCTAATGAGTACAAAGAAGGGGCACATGCACATACTGTATCGCAGGAGCAAATTTATTGCTCAAGTTTCTATCACACCTGATAATCTTGTCAAATTAAATGTTGAATAAATTAAAGTTTTTGTTAAGAGGTAATGGTTTTGAAAATATATATGAAAATACAATTTAAAATATGAAAATTGAGTGTTCAAAACAAAAAAAAAAGACATAATAGTAGAATATCTAAAAAATAAAAGAATGGACAAAAAGAAAAAAAAA
>NC_030853.1:24309333-24569670 GCF_000208745.1 Theobroma cacao | reverse complement strand
GAGTAGGTATATGAAAGACAAACCAATAATTCAATATGCTATTGCATAATTTAAGAAAACAAAAATAAAAACAAATATTTAAAAATTTGAAGGCTATCCATGTGGTTTTAAGTAATATATATATATATATATATATATATATATATTATATTTTAATTTAACAAAGCATATATTTTTAAGTCTGAATTTGATTATGTAGGTGTCATCGTATCAATGGAACTCACGTTCTGATTCAAAAATGAAACAAGACAGAAGGGCTGGATTATATAAAGGCGTATTAAAAATTATCTGAAATAATAGTAAAAGTTGTTGGATGTAACGTATGATTTGGAAAAAAGATAAAATCATTAGTTATATCGGTATAATTAAATGCATAATTAAAATATATAAATTCATTTAAATATGTGTTCTATACAAAATTATCAGATGATTCAGATTTAGACAGAATTATAAATGTCTGAAAAACTTGTGTAAAAACTCAGGTTTTCAGTTATTCATCGTTCATTCATCATTCCCGTTCCTCTGTTTCCGCTTGTACTTCAGCCTACAAAGGCCAATCAAACATATCAATCAGTCAGGGTAGAAAAGTAATATACGAAAAAAGCCATAGTTAAAAGGGTATCCCGGGCACACTTTTCTTCCCTCTCTCACTCGCCATAAACACAAGTAAGAAAAATCGTCGCCACAAGCATCTCATCGACAATGGCGGCTGCCGCTGCGAACACCACTTTCCCTAAACCTTCTCCTCTATCTTCTTCCTTCAAATCTTCAACACGCCATCCCAAATCCACCCTTCCCTTCTCTACAACCTCTCAAAAGCTCACTCCTTCCCGTTCCCTCCTCATTTCCTGCGCTCTCTCTCGGTCAAGTTCCAAGCCCGGATCCGCCGCCGACATTGTCACTCCAACTAGTGCCCCTTCCCATGAATTCGCTTCCCGTTATGCCCCTGATGAGCCCCGAAAAGGCGCTGATATCCTCGTGGAAGCCCTGGAGCGTGAAGGGGTCAAGGACGTGTTTGCTTATCCAGGCGGAGCTTCCTTGGAGATTCACCAGGCTTTAACCCGGTCCCAAATTATCAGAAATGTCCTTCCGCGACACGAACAAGGCGGGGTCTTTGCTGCGGAGGGCTACGCGCGCTCATCCGGCCTTCCTGGCGTTTGCATTGCAACTTCTGGGCCTGGGGCAACCAACTTGGTCAGTGGCCTTGCTGATGCGATGCTTGATAGCATCCCTCTGGTGGCGATCACAGGTCAGGTCCCTCGTAGAATGATCGGTACAGATGCTTTCCAAGAAACTCCTATTGTTGAGGTAACAAGGTCTATTACAAAGCATAATTATCTTGTTCTTGATGTGGATGATATTCCTAGGATTGTTAGTGAGGCTTTCTTTTTAGCTACCTCGGGCAGGCCGGGTCCCGTTTTGATTGATGTACCTAAGGATATACAACAGCAGCTTGCTGTTCCTAACTGGAACCAGCCTATTAGATTGCCAGGGTATATGTCTAGGTTGCCTAAGGCTCCCGAAGAGGCTCATTTGGAGCAGATTGTGAGGTTGGTTTCCGAGTCTAAGAAGCCGGTGTTGTATGTTGGTGGTGGATGTTTGAACTCCAGTAAGGAGTTGGGGAGGTTTGTTGAGCTTACAGGCATACCGGTTGCAAGTACTTTGATGGGTCTTGGAACGTTTCCCAGCTCAGATGAGTTGTCATTACAAATGCTTGGGATGCATGGAACTGTCTATGCTAATTATGCTGTGGATAAGAGTGATTTGTTGCTTGCCTTTGGAGTGAGGTTTGATGATCGGGTGACAGGAAAACTTGAGGCTTTTGCCAGCCGGGCCAAGATTGTGCATATTGACATTGATTCAGCTGAGATTGGGAAGAATAAGCAGCCTCATGTGTCGGTTTGTTCAGATGTGAAATTGGCATTGAAGGGGATAAACAAGATATTGGAGAGTAAGGGAGCTAAGCTTAAACTTGATTATTCAGCTTGGAGGCAGGAGTTAGATGAGCAGAAGCTGAAATATCCATTGAGTTACAAGACCTTTGGAGAAGCTATTCCACCTCAATACGCAATTCAGGTTCTTGATGAGTTAACCAATGGGAATGCAATTATAAGTACCGGCGTTGGTCAGCATCAGATGTGGGCTGCACAGTTTTACAAGTATAAGAAGCCTCGGCAATGGTTGACATCAGGGGGATTGGGAGCTATGGGATTTGGATTGCCTGCTGCCATTGGAGCTGCTGTTGCGAATCCCGGGGCTGTTGTTGTAGACATTGATGGCGACGGAAGTTTTATCATGAATGTCCAAGAGTTGGCGACTATTCGTGTGGAAAACCTTCCCATTAAGATATTATTGTTAAATAATCAGCATTTAGGCATGGTTGTTCAGTGGGAGGATCGATTTTATAAAGCCAACAGGGCTCATACATATTTAGGTGACCCATCCAATGAGTCTGAAATATTCCCAAATATGTTGAAATTTGCTGAAGCTTGTGGAATACCTGCTGCCCGTGTGACAAGGAAGGAAGATCTCAGAGCAGCAATTCAAAAAATGTTGGACACTCCTGGACCTTACTTGTTAGATGTAATTGTCCCCCATCAAGAGCATGTCCTGCCTATGATCCCCAGTGGAGGGGCTTTTAAAGATATGATCACAGAGGGTGATGGAAGAACACAATATTGATTTGAATGAACATCAGTTTGTGTTTTTGGTAATGTATGTATGATCAGTTATGAAGGCTTAGCTCTGAGTTGTGGCAGTTTTATGGGTTATAAGTTGGTTCTCTGTCATGGAAATGACGTTTGTTGCGTGGAAGAAACTTGCTTGTGCTCCTATTTTAGTTTTTCTATCTTTTGAAAACTATCAAGTAGGTTTTCTGTTTGGTTCTATCCAAATATGTATGTCTTTTAGTCAAGTAATAGATAAATCTAAAATTACTTGTTGTTTTGATGAATATCTTTTCAAGGCTAGCATAATTGATGCTTTCATGACTTGGACGCACTGCAGGAAATCTAATTACAGCTTGCTCAATTTACTACTTTATTGCAGGGACATCAGCTTATGTTGGTTACTGGATAATAAGTCTTGGTGATTAATTATCATTTTAAATGTTGTCCTTATTTGTACAAAGCAAGAGGGAATTTGTGTCATTTACACAATTTTGAAAATGGTTTCCAATAGAAAAACTCTTTGTTTATAACGTCTGGAAAGGAATGTATGTATAACAATGGATGTTTAAAAGGAAAGGCTGGACCTGCTAGAACGGGAGCCATCAAAGAAAAATCAGAAAAAAGCTTCAGGTCTTATCAGTGGAAAGGAAAGGCTGCTAGACAAGCCAAAATCCCCTCAACCTCAACGTTCTTAACCTATACCCTCTGAATGGAGCTCTGTCCAGCCCCCTGTTGTCTTCAATATCTATGAATACTGTGACCATCTTGACATAGTGATGGCTGAAAACGTTAGCTGAAGCTCTACTTCAGACGATGGGAATGATGAGCTGCTAAACAGAAGAGAAAAAGCAACAACCAAGGAAGTTAGGAAGAAATATGGGTTTAAACAACTGATTTGCACTCACTTATGCGTTGTCAAACTTTATTTATTCTTACATCATTGCAGAATGAAAGAGCAAATTAGGACTCACTGCATTTCTTGAGCACCCATTGAAAAGCAAATTGTCTTAAGACTCAAAAGAGAGAGAACGGCTAGTTAGAGGTGCTCAGGAGCATGGCCGATTCCATTCCAATTTTACTCGATCCAATTCAGTTAGATTATTATAAGATACTATTATATTGATATTTAAAGATTTTAAAAGATATTCCAAAATTAAATTTAATAAATATTTTATTTATTAATATAATAATACTGTCAAGATGAATCTCAACTTAAAAATTTATAACTCGAGTCAAATCAAGTTAAAGGATTTGAACGAGTATGTAATATTTAAGTTTAACCTACTTTGCTAGTTATAATGTTATTTCTTTATCAAAACCAAATTAAATTAATCTGATTTTAATCAAAGTCTAAAACAAATTAAATAATATAAGTCCACATGGAAAATCTAACCATCTTATTTGGGTCCCTTAGCAAACCTATTTCTCATCCAAAATAAAACCTTATTAGGCCCCTTTAGCAAACTTTTCCAAATGTAATTTACCGTCCCCTCCCTTGAATCAAATTTTGTAATAACATGTTGAGCTTAATGAGTTGATAATTTTTTAATTTTAGATTCCATAGACAAATTGATTTTCTTTCCTTTTCTTTGGAATTTTTAATTTTAAATGTAATCATTATCTTAGCTCCATCATTAAATTATGAATTTAACTTAATTAAACAAGCATGTCTACATTGATTACTATTTGTATTTTTTTTTTCTCAGCCAAGAAATGATGAATATATTTATAGAAATTTACAGAGAACAAATCCTGGAGAGCGAAAGCCGCTCATAGCAGCAACACAAAGCACTGAAGTATACAGGGAGACAAGGAAAAAACTAGAGAGCAATAAGAAAGTAAAACAAATAGGAAGGATCCAGCCAATGAAAAAATAGCCTGGCCCTGCAAGAGATGAAACAGAGCATCATAGAAAGCATGGGCGCCAGAGCAGAGAGCAATCAGGAAGCACCGAAGAAAAGCCAGGCAGAATCGTAATTACGATCCAGGCATCGTAATGGAGAAATGATTCACAGGGCGGAGCTGGAGACGCTACCAAAGTGCAAAAAAAAAAAAAAGAATGAGAATCGGACAACTCCAAGTTTTGCAAGGGAATCGGCTGGAGAATTATCTTCTCTTAAAACATGCAACAAAAGAAACGTTGCCAATCATTTGAATGAGAGCGTCGATTTCATCGAAAGTTTGCTGACTTTCCACTATCTTTGGGATTCGTTTGTGACCCACGAAGAGCTACCTTTGGAGTCAGATTCGATGATAAGGTTTGAGCCAACATACACGGTGCCAGAATATAAAAAACTAACACAATCAAAGTTATCAGCAAGCCATGCTCCACTAATGAGGATGAATCTGGCTTTAATAAGAAATGTGATCGGAGAAAAAGCAGCTTTGACCCATACTGAAAGTAAGCCTCTTGATCTCCCAACAGATGGACTAAAAACCCAATCAAAATTATCATTGTGCCAAAGTCTCTCGATAACTCAACTTGTGATAATTTCGGATTTCGTTTCCTGAATCAAGAGCATGTCTACTTTGTTGACAGTAAAACTTTTGCTAACCAGGTTGGTTAAAAGAGAACAACCTAAGCCATTGACATTCCACGATGAAATGCGCTTAAAGACTTGCCACCCAGCGAAACCAGAAATCATGACCAAAAGAAGGACTGTTAGAATCAGACAAGTCAGCTGTGATTTTCATAATTTGAGACAGAAAATTCACGAGTAAATTGAAAGAAGATGAGAGAATGGTGCTGAAATTATCCATCGTGCCATGAGAATATACTCAATAAAGGAAGGAAAGAAAAAACTTTTGAAACGAGCTCACTTCTGTAAATTGGCTTTCTCAATTGCCAGTAAGTTGTCCAACAATAACTGTTCAGAGCATCGAGAAACAAGTCCCAGCTGTTTGCCTAAGTTCCACGTTGTTGCCGCTTCACCATTGTCCACACTTGAGGTGGAGTGAAAGGATTTTCGTGCCAGCTTTCGAATACTTTTCTCAACTTCTTGGTATTGATAGCTCCACTTTTTTCTGTCTGAAACCAACTCAGGGAATTCATCAATAAAAGATGCCTTTAATCCTTTGGGAGAAGAGTTCACTCCATCATCAGACTCTGAATCAATATCAGGCTCATGAGAAGGAAAAGTCATGGTCGGAGTCTTGATTTGGTGATGATAAGCTGGACGTCGAATGTGATAAAGATTAATGACCTGGAATTAACTCTGGAACAGGAGATTTGATAAGAGGTGATGAGCACGCTGACCTGGGCAGCAATCAAGATCCACAACCGGCCTTATTCCATCCGGATCAACAACAGATTGGGCTTGAAGCATGAGGGGTGACCTCGGCTCGTCCTCTTTTGAGATAACAGGTGATGGACAAGTCTTTGTAGAGGGCACAATAAACTGAGAGAGAGAATCTGGAACAGCAGGTGGCTTGTTGATGGTTTCGATACCAACAAAGGGAATCACTTCGAGCCTATTTGAGGAGGGGATATCACTAGGCCTACCATTGCTACTAGGCTGATCATGAACTCTGATGTGGTGGACTGATTTTGAGCGTTGGCCAAAGCATCATGAAATCCAAAAGGAACTGGACCCTCCATTGATGCAGAGTTATGGGTGACTGGGCTTTGGAGATTGGGATCCAAAGCATTTGTCACCTCGACAGGGACACATGTGTTTCCACGGCCGTTGCCAGCAACATCACCATGATTGTTCTCACTACCGTTGCCATGCGGCAGCACCTTGAGTGTTCCTTTAAGTCTCGCTGCTCGTCGGGGTGGAACAACCAAGGCAAAACTCATCTTTTCCATTGAGCGAGACCTGAACTGTCAAGTAAGCAATCAGGTAAAAACTCACATACAGAATGGGATAAATTTGATTGCCAACCGAAAGATGAACAAATTCGTCAATCTTTTTCCTTTTTGTGTTGATGGTGATAGGAATAGTTGCCCTTTCGAAGGCTTGTAGGGAGGTGGTTTCATCTCCAATGGTAATAAATGAGCCCCAGATGCTACCAGTTCTAAAGAAAGTGGTTCGATTCCTGGCATGGAGGGGGATACCAGAAACTGAAAGCCAGCATTTCCTAACATCTCTATTAACATTAGGAGACCACTTTAGTGATAATTTGAAAATTTCTTAGGGGCTCAAGGTGTCTTAAGTTAGGCTCATGAGAATGATTCTGGATGAAATTAGGAAAGAACGAATGCTTGAATAGGAATGTGGCACTTGGAAAATAAATTTTTCTGCTTCTTTATGTGAGTGCAGGTTGGAATTTCTTCAATTCGATTGGGGTGTGAACCTACACATGCTGAAGGAAAATGAAAAAGCCGCTAGTGACAAAGCTTTGCTGTTGGTTTTGTTTGTCGTCCTTCAGGTTCAATAATGGGTTGAGTTGAAAGGCGTGTTGAGGGTTGTGTCTTTGTGGATGACTCTGCTGCTGCGGTCTTGAGTGATTTGGAGTTCTCACAAGAACCAGGAATTGTTCATGATGGAATGAGGCAGACCAGGAAGGATTTTAATGACGAGAATGTTTGAGTCCGTACCAATGAAGCTCATATTTGTGGATTGTACGGCTTATGGAAATATTAGATGGCTTGATTAGGATAGAATTTTCTGCTCAGATTTATTGGAGCTGTTCTGATAATGTTTGACTTCTTTTTGAAACAGGATAGGGGTAATCAGGTTAGCCTATCTTTGATCCCGATGAGCCGCCGTTTTTTGTTTGCTGGATGCTGGCTCTTTGTTAGAATTTTTAGGACTTCTAGCTGTGAATGCCATTGTCCACCCAATGGCTAATATTTTTGATAAACGTACAGCTTCTCTTTGCCCAGACCAGTTTGAGTATGCCATGAGAGTCTCTAGCACAATAAGCAAGAGACCTGAATTGGCATCACGGTCCTGAGGCTAATAAATATTACACCTTTCAAAAAAAAAAAAACATTAGGAGACCACTCTTTTAAATCGTCAAACCATTTCCATTTACTTTCTTTAGCCTCTTCAAAAATAACCTGTGTCGGAGAAAGAGATTAAAAATTGATATCCTCCAATTCTTCTAATTGAGATGCCAGATTGGCCTAGTTCATCAATTAATTTCCTTTAAAATTTCGTCTGGCTCTTGATGAAATCGACTAAATCCAACAACACATTCCTCCAGCCAATGCAACATCTCATTCTCAATGGGCGATCCTTGAACAAAAGAGGGTCCAATTCCACAATTAACCAAACTTTTTCCTTTCCAATCTATTTTTAAGAAAATATCAATTAATAGCACAAAGTACAGCCACGTTAGAATGTTGAACCCTCAAAGGACCTGACAATAAAGCTGGAATAAAACTAGAGGAATCGCTTTGCAGTCCACTGCGACCTACAAGATCAAGCTTCCCTTTAGCTGAATTATCCACATTGGCTCCTGAAATATCTACAAAAAGATGGAGCACAAGCCAAAGGGCTTTCCCACTGCAAGGAATCCGAGAGTACTATCCTCGGGGAAAGCATTAATCCAAAACATAGACCTAATCTTCACCAAAAATATTACTTCATCCACCGACCAACTCTTCTTTTCAAAAACAGACTCATTTCTTACTAACCAGATAGAACAAAGTGCTGCAGCACAGAAAACCAAGTACCAAGAGATTAAAACAAGCCGGCAAAGGGGACATCCAAACATTGTAGCATGAAGAAATTCAATGAAGGAGGATTACACCATTTTTACATTCCAACAGATGAGAAATCGCACCAAATCCGATACGCCCATGGGCAGCATACAGAGATTTGACTGTCACTTTGTTAGACACAAAGTACAAGATGGAATGATCAGTCCCTGTTATGTTCATACGAAGCAGCAGGTTGCAGATTTGTTTACCAAGGCATTACCACCAGCTCAATTCCATACACTCCTCAGCAAGATGAGCAGTGTTGACATTCATATTAATGCACATCTTGAGGGGATAGTTGACATCATAAGCATTGACAGGACACAAGCGCAATACAAGATTCTTAGTTAAATTCTATTAATGGCAACGTTGTAAATATCTTTAAGGATGTTTAAAGTTGGTTAGTGGTATACTTGTAATTTGGTAGTTTCGTTGTAACCTTTAGTGTCTTTTGCCTTGTGTATAAATACAATTTTACAACTGATGAACATCTCTTGTCAATGAAGCCCATCGCATGCTCAGAAAGATCATTTCTCTCTGTTCTTGTTTCTTTAATTGCTTAGTTAAAGGACTTCGTCTAAGACTTGAAACTCATATTCTAATAAAGGATTAAGGACAGATTGGTAGCACATCGTATGAAATGACCAGGTCATGAACTGTTCAAGTCAGAAGCCCAGATAAATTTAAGTACATGAAAGATAATCCCAGAACATTTTATTTGATCATTCATTATTCTCCAATAATTCAACTGTTATACAAATTCTTCATCAACAAGAAACCATCCACTCCAAGTGATTATTTAAACCCAAAAAAAAAAAAAAACCGAGTAAATTGAATCATTAGTCCTTGGGAGGAATGCTAGCATCAGTGTCTCTTTCCAGGGCACCAGAGACCTGAACAAGCTATCCTTCTTTGTTCCACCTCCTGGATTTTTACCCTTCCAATCCCAACTGCATGAAAACACCATTAAAAATACCAAACTTTTCCAACTTAAATAACTTAGCTGAAAAATATTACATCTATCATTAATTAAAAATATATCCATAATTTAGTTGTTAGTATGACTTACTGTTTAGTAGTTTGCTCTCAGCCATGGTGAGTATGAGAAGAAAAGACAGCAGCAGAAGAAAGTTTAAGGCCATTGTTGGTTTGCTGTCAAGCCTAGCCATGATTATTGGTCCGGCTGTATAGCTGGAATAAACTCTTCTTGTTTGTATGTTGGTGTGATTTGCCTTTTGAGAGGAGTGAACCTATTTATAAGGGAAAAGATAGAGGAAGAAATGAAAATTACTACTAGGAGTTATTAACAATTGAATGACAATATTCGGTTTTTCCTAAGCAAAGAAGTTGTCTCTATATGTAACCATGGCGGGTCTTACAACTTTGAGCAATGGAACTTATCGAAAATTTAAATAATGTTAGTGTCACATGCTTTATATATTATGGACGGAATTTTCTATTAAAAAGGTTAAACGTTTATGGATGGATTTTTCAAATTTTTTGACTATTTGCATTAATAATTACATTGATTTCAACTAAATTTTTTGTAAAAGTCTATTGAAAAAAAATCAATTCTAATGAATTTTTAACTTTTTTCAATAAAAAATTTCATCGAAAAAAATCAGATTTTTTATAGTGCATGGTACGTGTTGAAGATAATACCCAAGGCCTATGTATTGAGGACATGCATCTCATCTTCTCCTTGATTCATGTTCAGACTGCAAAGGATAAAGTTGTAATAATCATCTTTCACAGATGTTTTAATTTTCAAGTACTTATAAATGGTACGGAAGTAATAAATACTCTTTGTGCTTTCATTTTTTTATTCATTTTTTATCTTCTAAAATAATATCTTTTTTTTTTCATTTAATTTTTTTATGTTTCAAATTTATTTTGCATGTAATTGCTTAGGATGATTTTTATTATTTAATTGTCAATGCTATCAATATATATGTAATGTAGTGCAATCAAACATTACACTGCCCTGATCTATTAATTATATATGTAATATATATATGATCCTTGAAAATACTCAATTTAATTTAAAAATATATTAAATTTCTTTAATTTATTTCTATTTTTATACATCTATATATTTAAAATTACTATTAAAAAATGTTTTTATTTCAAGTAATTACATTGAAACGTTTTCAATTTTAAATAAAAATATCATAAAACTAGTTGAAAAGAATTTTTTAGGAATAATGATCACAATATTGGAACACAAATATTTAGAAAATTGATTACATTAAAGAAAATCAAGTCAAGTGTACTATTCTTGATTCTAATCAGCAAATAGAAAAGAAAGAAAGAAAATCGTCTTTGGTCTCTTGTTGTTGTGGTTTGCATCCGTTAAACTTTAGTCAACCGAACTCGAAGAACATCTTGGATCCAACTGCAAGTGCTTGGCATTCTTCAACAGTTGATCGAAGTTCTCAATGGTGCATGAAATAAGGATCGGTCCACCGATCTTGGCATCAAGATAGTCTTCTTGCGATTGCATCAGCAGTTCCTTGAACGTTGGAAGAGAAAGATACTTGATCGGGACTTCGTACCTCTTCGCCTCCTCGCCCACGTACATGGCTACGTAACCTTCTCGAGCTTCAAGTGGGGCTGCTTTCCCAACCTCACCCTCCTCCTCCAGCCGCCTGTAGTACTTCTTGGACTTGCTTCGCCCTATTCTTCTCACAAACCAACTGATTTTCGATGCTGAATGCATGGTATCAATCATCTAAACCAAGATTTCTTCTTCTTCTTTTTTTGAGAATATTGATTGGAAACAATGAAATAGCAACGAATGGGAGGTGTGGGGCTTTTTTATATATAGTGGGGATGATGTAAATGTATGATACAATGACGGTTGCCGGCAAATCCTTTTCTCCTTTGGAGTTAGAAATTATACCCAAGCCGACTTCAACAATCCATGCGGAGTCATTGACCACCGAAGATTGTATATGTACTAGCATATAGTAAATTAATTATTGCTAATTTTTTAATGAGATACATGTTTTCGGTACAATATATATAATAATTTCTTTACAATAAAAAGAAATTATAATTATCAAAATCTTGAATCCCTAGCTTGCAATATCATCATCGTAGAATTGGGCAAACATCACACATGGGAAGGCTCCTCTGATATTTTCACTAGATTTCCTAATCTTGAACACCAAGATTGTCATCAAAGACCTGTCTAGCTAAATTAATTAACCTTACACGTACACAGATCCTAAAACTAAAACCTAAATAAGGAGGTTAATATAAATAAACCCCATTTAATTTCATTTAAATTTGTAAGCAATAAAAGGCAATTCTATTAAATTCGTGCAAATTGTAAAGTTGAAAGAGACTAGACGAGCAGAATGTTCATATACCAATTTCACATAAATATATCCAGATAAGTAGAAAGAGAGTTAAATTTGCAGAACTAAACCAAGTATAGCTTTAGCCACATTATCCCCTTCAAATTCCATGGGTTTTGTTGACCTGCCTGGTTTGTAATTGCTGATAATCATGAGCATACTATTAACTACATCAACCCTTTTCTGTTCAACCAAGGAGTGAAACATCTCATACTTACAAGACCCAGAGATGCCATACCCAACCTGACCCTGAAAACCCTAACTCCGAGCCTTCTCCTGGACAGTTCTCGACAATAGTTGGTAATCACACCTATGGCTGCCTCGTTTATCTCCTTCATAGATCTCTTCAGCTTATCTTTGAGTCCATTTTGTTCCTTAAAATGGTAACTCTTCAAGAACGCGCGTCTAGCATGCCAATAATCGGGGCCGTGGCGGTTGCCACTCCCGTAGTCATCTTCCCATTTATCCGTGAGTTTGAGAGAATCCTGATGAGGATGCATATCGGACCAATTCCAGATTATGATCGGGATGATTTTGGTGTTTGGCATAGGGAGAAAAGAGGGTTAAATGGAACAAGTTTGAGTTCATAAGACGTGAGTGAAGGAAGTATTTTATAGGAAGATAATGGCGAAACGAAAAAGAAGAGTGGTTGAACCATATAGAACGAATGCGTTGAAATCTGGTTGCTTTGGTTACATCCAAGCAGGACTAATCGACATTAAGAATTGAAATTGACTTAACTAACATTGGAATCACGCAAGCGGTTGATATTGTTGGATATGGAATATTTGATACTTGTTTTGACCTATATGCCTCACCAAACACTCATGCTGACTAAATGAATTTATGCAATTATACTTAGATATCATGATAAGAATTCAAATGCATATGAGCATGCACCAAACGCATGCCAGCTTTTGTTTCTTCATTGATAGCATGCAACTATCAAAATGATAGATGCCATGCTTTCTTCATTGATTCTTTTTCTGAAAGAAGAAGAAGCAGCTTAATATCTAAGGTCGATAGAAACAATAACAACTAACGACATTAATTAAGACGGATGTTAATAAACAAAAATGTACCAGACATGTGACACCAAACTATAAGAGAGGCACCCAATGAGATACAGACCGAGGAAGAAGATTTTTATTCTTGGTTTGCAAGTGTGGACGACTTCATCCAACCTTATGTTGGTTTATTAATTGACTTGTTTAGTTTGTTTGTTGATTTCTTTTGAGATTTAATAATTATATCATTTATGTTAAGTCATACTTAATTGGATTGTAATTTTTATTTGTACATGTAATCTCTTCAAAAAAAATTTTCATTTTTGTTTAAGCATTTCAAGTATATATTATAAGATCTATTATTTATAATATACTTTACTAATTTTATTCTTATTTAAGAAAATAAATAAATAATTATTGAGGATATAGATGGGTTGAGGTTTGGGATTCCAAGCACAGCTCTGCCCCGACCTTCACAATTTGATACAAAAGCTAAATTTAAACTTGGCCTTGCAAATAAATACCTTTACTTACGGCTAAATTTTCAGTAATTAATGCTTTTCATAACAGAAATGTTATAATCAATTTAAAATAAATTATAAATTATTTAAAATGTAATGAAAGATAAAAATAAGTATAACTTGATTATAATTTAAAGAAAATAATAAAAGTTGTGTTTTAAAGTTAAAATTATCTTTCTAAAAAACTTAACATAAATGTGTAAGAATAAAAAGTAAAAAGACATAAATTTATTGTAAAAAAGAAAATCTAATATTTAGTTTTTTGTAAAATATTTTAAAGTAATTTGTATTCTAAGCTATCAAGAATTTTTACAGAAAAAAAAAATATAGCTTCACGCAATTAAGTGAAATGTTAATATTAAAAAATAATAATTTAAAATAAATTTTAACGTAAACAATAAAGATAAAAACACATAAAATTTGTTGTAAAATGAGTAAAAGGTATGATAATCAACTTAAAATAAATTATAATGATTATAAAAATAATGCAATGTAACAATAAGTATAACCTTATTATAATTTAATATAATTAAGTAAGATGTATCATAAAAATGAAATTAATTTTCTTAAAATCTTGCTGTAAATGTATAGGAATAGGAATAAAAGAATCCTGTCTCATTTTTATTACTTTATTGAAGTCAACGTTTATTGTTTAAAATAATTTATACTATAAAATATAATAATTAATGATAATCTTAATTACTATTATTGCTGTATTATATATAAACAAAGAAATAATATGTAAAATTACTGTCCATAAGTATGATAGTTACTATTTTCTTTTCTAATAAAAAAATGATACTAATTTTATTTAAATTAAAATGTTTCTCTATCAATCAACAAGTGGCATTAAAAAAAACTACTCTCATTAAATATAAATAAAGAAGATGAAAAAGAAAAAGTACCAAGGGTACTTTGGTAATTCTGAATACTCATTTAAATAACCAATAAAATTTTCAGAAAAGTCCAGGGGAAGTGAGAGTCTGAGAGACATGGTTGATTAATGATCGAGTTGAACTATTCTCTGTTGCCCTGTTGGTGAAGTTAAATAAAAACAAAAAAAAAAAAGAAGAAAACAGAGACAAAATCTAGGAGGCAACCGGGAAACCTGACTCGGTTTTACAACCAAAGCTGGGAAAGTAAGATCCCCCTATCTCCCTCTTTTTTAACGCCTAATCTCCTCAAATTTTTCTTTGATTTCTCTTGCTTGAAGTGGTTAATTGATTGACTCTTAATAAACCCAGTTCGTATATTGCTGCTTTTTTTTTTCTGTATTGAAGTGATAGATAGTTGAAAAGTATTGGCTATTTAGATCTGGGCTGTTTTAGTTAGTGCAAGATTTGGGTTGGTTCGAAACATTGTCAAAAATTACTTTTTTTATGTATTTTGCATTACAGAAGGAGTGATCTTTTGGGTGAAGTGTTGATGGGCTTATGATTTTTATGTGGATTGTAATGGTGGGTTTTGCTCCGTAGATTGAATTAAGTAAAAAGAGAAAGTTGAAGGAGTTTTATATACTCGTAGAAATGGGGAGGCCATTATTTTATGAGATATTGGAGAAACCAGCGACAAGTTGTATAATAGGAATATGTAGTGTAATATGGTTTTACATACAGAAGAAAAACATCGGTTATCATCATGTGGGTTTAAGTTATGAAACCGCAGTCGAAGGGCACCATTGGAGGATAATTACTTCAGCTTTTTCACATATCAGTGTTATTCACCTTGTTTTCAATATGAGCGCCCTTTGGAGTCTTGGGATTGTGGAGCAATTAGGGCATTTGGGTCTTGGAGTGGCGTATTATCTTCAGTATACTCTTGTTTTGGTTGTATTATCGGGTCTGGTTGTGTTGGGAATGTACCATTTCTTAATTCAGCGATTTAAGATTGAGTATTTCCGGCGAGTGACAGCTGTTGGGTATTCTTGTGTTGTTTTTGGGTGGATGACAATTTTGTCTGTGAAGCAACCTTCATCAAAGTTGGATCTTTTTGGATTTCTTTCACTTCCTATTAGTTTTGCACCTTTTGAGTCATTGATTTTCACTTCAATCATTGTTCCGCAAGCTAGTTTTCTTGGACATTTATCTGGAATTATTGTTGGGTATGCTATAGCTTGGGGTTTGATTCATGGGATGACTAACTATTGGGCAGTTTCCATGCTGGGATGGGTTGCAGTTGTTTTTGTATTCAGTTTGAAGCGTTCTGGTGCATATGATTTCAATTTTCTCGAGATTGAATCTGTTACAGATCCTTCATTGCCTTCTCTTCGGTTTATTGGAAATGGTAGAACCTTGCAGATGAGTACAATTCCAGTTGAAGGAGTTGAAATTGTTTAGTCCATTTGTCAAGACCTTGCCATTATATGTACAATGTAGGCATAAATTATTGAGTCATCCCTGGACAATACTCTGTGATTGTGCTTTGCTGGGCTACACAGTAAATTGAAAGTTGGAACAACCGGGATATTCTTGGTCATTAGATGTTTCAGATTCATTGCTTTCCTCTGCTGTGATCAGACAAGTTTCCAGGTCTGCTTTTAAACTTATAAATATGTTACATGAATTTCTTTGCTGCCCAATGTGGGTTGCAAGTTACTGATCATCATTGCTCACTTACGCAAAGCTTATTGTTTTTTTAGTGATAGTTTAAACTTAAAACAGTTTCCATTCTCTTCTACCATTCTTCTAAGACATGGTGAAAAAAATTGTTTACAATGTTGAAATTCAAATTCATCGACAGTTTATATAATTATTGAATATCTTGATGGAGAAAAGTGATGTATTTATTTAAATTTTGTTTCTAGATTCAGTTAAATCCAGAGTTCTCTTGGTAGGAAATAGTTGCAGTGACTTGTGACTTTGGATAGCGAGAAATGGTAATATAATTTACTGAGTGATATGACATTGTCTGATGACCATTTATTCAGTTATTGGTTATATGAACCTGCTAAGTTATATAAATTCGCTTAAACGATTATTGTGTGGACAAATTCCAAATTTTCATCTTATTTCTTAGCAGTGATGCTTAAACTTTCCATTGAGGCATCTCAGCCTTGCACTATAATTGTGATGGCGGGTATTTCTTTACATTTTTTATTGAAGCAATCTGTCCCCTGAACCTTGTGCAATAAGCTAATAACATATTCTTTTAAGCTTCCGTTGGATCTTGTCAGAGATTAAGAAAGAAATGAAAAACACAGGAGAAGTAAGAGAAACTTAGAAAAATGGAGTTAGATATTGAATTAACAGAGTGATATGAAAAGAAACCGTGCTTTTTCGTGAAACACCTGCAAATTGATTGTTGTTAATAAGGTGAGAATAGCAAGGGAAAACTTGGTGCTAGGGTTACAACGGATGAGAATAATTTGTAATTTTCCTTGAATTTATTGTTGTAGCCTGTACCCTCAGCATGTCCTTTCAGAATCATTTTTCCAGTGAATTCCAGGGTTCTTTTCTCTTTTCCCCCTATATTTTACCATCTGAACAGATGGATGAATCTAGGTTATGCTTGGGTTCAGGTCTGATAGACATCCCTGCCTCCCTTCCCAGAAAGGAACAGAAAGTATGGAGTTGTAGTTATCAGCTCTGCTAAAAAAATCAGTTCCAGCAGGGTAGTAGTTTAGTTGATGCCTGAGCTTGAACTAATTTGTGTTCTGCCTGTCTTTGGCATTATATTGCTCTTTTTAGTCCATTTCTTTTTCATCTTTGACCTCTCCCAATTTCTTATCAATTAAAAAGTTATGGGAAAGAAGCCCTTCAAATTCTGTTTAAAATTACTGTAAAATAAAACAGTAGTAGATCTTTGTCTGCTGATTTGCAGGAGTGGTGGTCTTCCTTTATTATTGCTTTGTTTTGTTATTGCCGGTTCAAGTTTTGAAGTTTTGATTGGAAGAAGTTAAACCAATGCTGAGTTGTAATAGTAGAGGATGAAATTTCTAGGAAAGCACCCTGTCATGTACTTGGGTGTTTGCTCAAATGGCCAAATTGTCAATGCATATTTTCCTCTGCCCAAAGAGTCAGGTTCAACTCCATATCTCTCTCTCGATCCCCTGGTCTCAAAATTGTACAATATATATATATATATATATAAACACACACACAATGGTAACAGGCACCCATCAGTACGGATAACCGAGCAGGATTGTTTCTCCCTGTGAATGAGGTGGATATAAAGTATACAGGGCAGAAAGAAGGCCCAACATACAGCTAAAAGTTGGTTTATAGACAGCAATTTTGATACACAACATATGTGGTTGACTAACCGTAAACGGAATGAAATGACAAAATCTATCACTAAATACCAATAAAATGAGATATTCTGTCAATGCCAAGGCCAATCTCCAAAAGATTGCACCCCAATAAATTTGAAAAGAATCGAAAATTAAGCTCGTGCAACAGCAATGTGCTCAGCCGTTTGAGAGCATCCCATTGATCTGCAAAATTTCCAATAGTTTATTCACTTACAATACTCTAAAACAATAAATTCGTGCAGTGTCAAAGTACAAATATACTTAAACCAACGAGTCCAAGAGATGGGTAATCATTTTGGGCATGGGAAAAAGGGAAGGCATAAACTAGACTTATCAACAGTTAGTACATACCACCAAACTTCTTCACAGAGCTGAAACCAAAACATGACTAACTGACAAATAAAAAAAAATGAGGGCCTAAAAAATTAGGGAATGGTTACTCTAATCCATATATCTTTTGGAAAGTTTAAGAAGGACGACTAATTAAAAACATCAATAAACATGCTAGTTCCCACAAGCATATTACTCAAGGACATCCAAAATTTGGGGTTCTACTATGGCTTTGATATTGTTGCTGGGGAAAATGGTGGGGAAAACATCAAGAAATTGATGGTGACAACCTCGAGCAAGTTGTGTGCAGTTAGAACAGAAACAAGGGGGAAGTGAGGGTTATTTTTTTCTCTTTTCTTTTAGGTGGACTAGGGGAGGCAAAAAACTGAAAAAAGAAAGATCATGTGCAGACCCTTGAGTTATTTATCAAAAACCTCGCCACTCTCTTCAAAGCTGTGCCACAAGCTTAGTTTCTTTCTTTCTTCCTTTTTTGTCGTTTGATAGACACAAACTTAGTTTCTTGTTTAACCAGACCGAGCAAAATTCCAACTTTCACCTCATTCAACTTCAGAAATTTTTAACTGTGAGCTTGACATGAAAGCTCACCATTTCTTATGATCTCCATCACTGTCATCACGACCAGCAGTGCCATTAACATGGGTTGAAGTCGAGATCGAATCACTTTCTTGGGCACCTGGATGAAGAAGATGAGAAAATCCCTGTTCAAATGACTTCCATAAGCGAGTTGGCAGTGATGCCTGCGTATTCCCACTGCTCCCACCTGTTGACAGCTCAATCAACTGAGCTGAATCAGGGTTCAGTTCGGAGAACCGTACAGCTCCTAAGAGTTGTTCGGGAAGCTCTGATTCAGTTTGACTCTCAATAAGAAAAGCCAAGTCAACTGTCAGCGTTGTGATGTACCCAAATGCCAGACGAACAATTGCACTTGCAACCATGGAAGATCCAATATCAATATCAACTTCCAAAAAATTCTCAGATATACAATACTTGCAAGAAAGGGCACGTCCAATGATGCATATTGCCTGCTCTCCAACTGCTTTTCTTACAATCCATGGGCCTTCGACAATGTTTGCAATCAATTTAAGCCTTGAATTTCTAAAGGCATCATCACCTTTCAAGAACTGGTCCATCAAAGAACCCTCCGGAATAGGCTCTGTGGCTACAAAATAAGCTATAGCGCTATAGTTATCCTTAGTTGGGAGCTGAAGATTGAATGCCCAGATGAAAGGCTTATCACCTGTTGGAAAGGCATCATCAACAACTTTCCTAACACGGTTGTTATGATGGCTCAAGACCCCCCCTAGCTTTGTGGAAGTTTTAACCCAGTCAAAGCCAAGAGACTTTAGAAGATATTTACCACCAGGGACTTTAATCTTCGTGGACAAGTACTCTGGACCCCTTACCATGAAGTTATCCCCAGGTGGACATGCCCAACCATTTGGACAGTTATCTGGTTCAAGTAGTGGAACAGCTCCCTCTGATCTCACTCTCTCTACCCATTCAGGATCATTGCTTCCTTCAGCACTAGCCATGTGTCCTGTTGGTATATACACATAAGAAATCACAGTGGGATATAAAAAGAATACACAAGAAATAGAATTAGTGACTTATATTGCCACACCATTCTAGTTTCTGAAAGAAAACAAAAATCGCCACATTGTTACCAAAGTAACATGGCACCTCTACATGAACTAAGTCCAGATGAAAGTTACAAGAAAAAAAAAAAAAACCAAAAAAGGACACGCACTATCCAATAATGGCACTACAGCAGGATGGTAATTCACACATGCAAAGCCAAATGAACTCCGGACACAGGACTAACATCATACAGAATAAATTATGAGTCCCTTGTAAGCTACGATCGCTTCTAAAACTCTCCAAAACTGTGATATCATTATAAGAGTTTCCCTTGGAAAAGCTCCATTGGCATAATATAAATTATTTAAACATCAAGAGAGAAAATATTATCTAATATGGTCCAAATCCATAGGCCTTATGAAATGTCCAGTCTCATAGATCTTTATAAGCTCCAGGTGTAACTCAAAGCCAAATATATGACCTCCTAACAAACTGGGTATTGGGTTATTTGCCAACTTAATTATCTCATTAATGGCCTTGTACTACCTTATTTAGAAGTTTTACAACAACAACTACCCACCTTGAACCATCCAGAGGTCAATAAAATATGACAGTTTCTGCTTCAATGTTAGCATGAAACTATATAGTAATTGAAATTCTGAAACAAACAGAGATATTACTACACCAAATGAAAATAATCTTAGCACACGAGCAAAAGATCACCATACCTATATCCAGATTAAAGAGAAAAAAAAAGTATAAATACCTAAATAAACAAAAGGCAGTACAGAAAAGCAATTCCAAAAGGTCTAGCATAATATCTTCCTGAGCATCTGTTTGTTTCACAAGAAAAACTGGGAAACGTTTCTGGGAAATCATTGTTTTCTTTAAGGTTTCTTTATAACAATTATTTATTTTGAAGGCTACTTTATGGTTCTTGAATTATAACAGAGAAGAAAAGCTGATTAACTACAAGTGTAAATATGTATATCTTATAATTCAACAAACAAAATGTTCAGAAAAATAAAAGCAGGTAAATTAGTTAAATACTACAAAAAAGTCCAACACATTATCAAATTGAAAAAATAGCAATCATATTAATCTATTTACATTCTTCTTTGCGTGTCAATCGGGCATTAAAAAAATAAAAAAATTTATTATCAACAAAATGAAAAAGAAAATTAACTGACAGAGAAAAACAATCAAAATCATTATTAAAGAAAGCTGATGAAGAAGAAGAGGAGCAAAAAACTCTAACCTTGAGTTGGAGGGAAGGAATTTAAAGCAATCGAGAGAGTTTAAAAACCCTAATTACACAGATATTGAGGATCAAAGATAGTTAATTAGGGTTTTATTTTGTGATTTATTGAGAGGGAGCTTTCTTCCCTTCCTTTTTTTTCTTGTTCAATTTTCTTCTTCTTTTTTCATTTTGAGGTAATTGCTTGCTTTATTTGTTTTGAAAAGCCAACGTGTCACGAATCGCAACGCAAGACACTGGAATTGTACCGCCTGAACCGGTAAGCGGTAACAGTCATCTCTGACAGATTGCCATTAATCTTCTTCATTCATTTTTTAACTTAATTAGTTAGTAGTACTTAATTTTTGGACTTTGAAAATTAATTTTTAATTATTGCTATCTTTATTTTTAAAAAAATTTAATTTTTTAAATATATTATATTTATATTTAAAATAAAAATAAAAATAATATATTTATATTAAAATAACACGTAAAAATAAAACAATGTTATTATAAAATTCATACCAATAGAATATTGAAAAACTATATTTACGGCAAAATTCTTCAAAAGATTAAATTTATGATCCACATATTGACTTACTATATTCATTCTTCTTTGAACATTTAATATTCTTACTTTTGTCATTTTGTAAATTGATTTTTCTTAATTTTTTTATAGAATGAGATGAAAGAATATTTTTAAATTTCATTATAAACTAATGGTATGATCAAATTTTAAAATAATTACACATAAATCTTTATATTTTAAAATATTAATATTTAATGTTTAACTAAAAATAGTAATAATTCTCATGAAAAATGGTAATTTTCATTTTTTTTTCTCTTATTTTTCCCTTATTTGAATTTTTTTTTTCAAATTTCCTTCACTTTATGGTTTATCTTTTTTCCCGCAATATTTACAGAATTTTAATCCTACCAATGTTGAACTTAACGGTGAGCAATAGTCTATGTCACTTGTAGCAAACAGATGAGTTTAATTTAAATCAAATTAGTCTATTACGTTTTTGGTGCTAAACTTGTAATTAATCTCTTAGATATAAATAGCTAATTGGTTGGGGTGTCACCTCGACAGATATGATGAACTCCTAACCTCCATAATTAATGTTCTAAATCAAATTCTAATCCCCCTGAAAATTTCATAAATGTCATGAGCCAACTATGCAAGAGACCCCATTGCCTCTACGTCCAAAATGGCAAACAGATTCTTTTATCAGACAACTGGGTTTTCCATAAAGGAAATGCAGATGATTTGGTTGTTAAATTCCTGCACGTACGAATGCGTTCAGCATTGTTCTTGCATTCTGCTGATCAGTTAGTTTACAATTTTTGAGATAAAAAAATGATGGCGTAAATATCATGGAAGCAGGTATAAATTGCATGAAATTAAGTAGTTTCAAACAAATCAATGATGTGACAATCATGGAAGTAGATTACCATTTGAGGTAAAAGCTCCATTGATATTCCCATGCAACAATCATGGCCAACAATATGCAACCTTTTTCCATCTTCAATGTTACCACATCAAATGCGTGTTCTCTACTTCTCAATCAATGAATTCCTACCAAGTTATGTAGCCTTGTACCTAAACACTAACCATTTACACCCTTGGCATCTGATATGTCATCACCATAGCAGAGCAACTCTTTCTTTCTCTATCTCTCTGCTTCTCTAATCTGACAAACATCCCATGGAGAAGGAAGGCCAAAACAAAGATGGGACTTTTTTGCAGCACCCATTTTTCCTTATCATTGTTCTGGCTTTTGGTTTTGTTATGATGGATCCTTTTCAACTAGGTCCCGTCGGAGGCCTTCAATTCAGGCCAGTGAAGCATGACATCGCACCATACAAGGAAGTCATGGGTAGTTGGCCTAGAGACAACAAAAGCCGGTTAGGAGATGGCAAACTGGAGTTTGTGGATGAGGTTTATGGCCCTGAGTCATTAGAGTTTGACAGCTTAGGGCGTGGCCCTTATGCTGGATTAGCTGATGGGCGCATTGTTAGATGGATGGGTGAGGATATTGGATGGGAGACATTCGCCATTGTAACATCAAACTGGTGAGCTTTTGTTGATGAGTTCACTCCAATGTCGTATGCATGTATCAACTTAACCATAGAATCCAGATTAATTCTGACTTTAAAATATTTTCTTTACAGTCAGAGGAAAGATTGCATATTTAAACTTGACTTTGATAGGAAGGATGAAAAACAGACAACTAACATTTTGTAATATTAGGAAAACAAATTAGACAGATGAATATGCGAAGTATAGATATACCAAGCAATCAAGATTAATTATCTTAGACGTAGCCTGGGAAACATATAGTTATCTTATCCTTAATCCATGCTTGTTGTGCTGGAAACAACTCAAAAGGTCAGAGAAGCTATGCGCTAGAGGAGCTGACTCAACTACAGCTAAGCAGTGGAAACATGAGAAATGGTGTGGCCGCCCTCTTGGCTTAAGGTTCAACAAAGAAAGCGGAGATTTGTACATTGCTGATGCCCACTACGGATTGCTCAGGGTTGGACCTGACGGAGGACTTGCCACACCTTTGGCAACTCATGTGGAAGGGAAGCGAATACTCTTTGCAAATGACCTGGACATCCATAGAAATGGTTCCATCTTTTTCACAGATACTAGCAAAAAGTACAATAGAGTGTAAGTGAATAAATTATATCTGTTATTGTTTGAGTTCTGATATATGGAGGTACTTACAGCAGATTATTGGGCAGGAATCATTTCTTCATTTTGTTAGAAGGAGAAGCAACTGGGAGGCTTCTCAGATATGATCCTCCTACTAAGACAACTCATATAGTTTTGGATGGTTTGGCTTTTCCAAATGGAGTGCAATTTTCTATGGACCAAGCTTTCCTCGTTTTCACTGAGACTACCAATTGCAGGCAATTCCCATCTCACTTTTCTGTTCCTTTAATTCCTAATATATGAGTTACTTGCCCCTTTAAGTTTCATTTTCATTAACAGGATAATTGATGACTCAGCATACTATCTGCTGACTGCCTGAAAGGAAAGCTGTTCTTTTTTCTGAAAAAGTTAGAATTAACCTAACATAAAGTCCTGACAGCGTCCATATCAATCAGTTTGCCTAAGAGAATATTAACAAACTGTGAACTAACCTAGCATTTATAATTCTTGTACAAGGAACTTATTCTGTTCTTTCTTACTAATTTGTGTGTCATGGTCACAGGCTAATGAAATACTGGCTAGAAGGTCCAAAAACTGGGACTGTGGAACTTGTGGCTCATCTACCTGGTTTTCCAGACAATGTAAGAATAAATGACAAAGGCCAATTCTGGGTAGCAATAGACTGTTGCCGCACTCCAGCACAAGAAGTTCTCACCCACAATCCATGGATGAGGAGCCTCTACTTTAGGTTACCTTTTAGAATGAGTGTCTTAGCCAGAATAATAGGGATGAGGATGTACACCGTTATCTCACTGTTCAATGAGAAGGGAGAAATTCTGGAAGTTCTTGAGGATCCAAGGGGTGTGGTTATGAAGCTAGTCAGTGAAGTTAGAGAAATACAAGGGAAGCTATGGATTGGAACTGTGGCTCATAATCACATCGCTACCCTTCCTTACCCTTGAGCACATTCTACCTCCAATATCTCTGGATATTATATTTGTCTAACTATGAATATGTAATATGTTCCATTCAAGTGTCTTTCCTTTGCCTTTGTAAACTGTTTATCCTGCTTTCTCTAGTAGATCAATGAATGCTGTCCAGTAAGTGCTTACTGCTTCTGCTACTAATTAATTACTGTGTAGTAAAAAAATTGTGAGACTAATTTTTTATTCTAGTGATTACACTCCTGATTCTGTTTGCCTTACTGTTACTTGAAATCTCTTTTAGCAGATTTCCTTTGCTTCAGATGTTTGGATAATGAAATCAATTCATTCACTCAGCATGGTACTGCTCCTCTATCTGTCATTGTGTTATATCTTTCGGAAAGATTTTAATCATAGAGTATGGTGGTATGCAAGTTGAGATTGAAAGTTAAATCCAGAACAGAAAATAATTTGTTTAAATCTGGATGCTGACATTAAAGTAAAGCAATGCAAACTCTACTAATATGTCTTGTGGTTTTCTCCCAGTTTTGACTTAAAAAGCTGATTACAGAACCATAATTTATCAATTGAAACTTCAAAATAACACTGGAATTTCTTATGAACAAGACTGATACTGATGTAAGTGTACAGATTCCAACTCCTACATTAAACATAATAATTATTGCTGATTTATTTATTTATAAATTAACTCATTGTATCTACTTTGGACACAGAAAATAAGTGTAGAACAAGTTAATAATGCTTATTAAAATAATTTTAGTTTTAAGTTCGGTGAACTCATGCAACATTCGAGCATATAACTATATAAAAGAAATTATTATGCTATCCTACTTATATTATTTCAGAAACTTATCATCATGTTCCTAAAATTAGAACTTATCCTCATCTTTTTATATACTATATAAATAAATGAAGTCTATAAAAGGATGTTGATCACAAAAACAGCCAACCCCTAAGAGCAGGACAAAACTAGGATGAGTTTCGCACGTCAGTTCCATTGAAGCCTGTACATGTGATATAAACATATAAATATCAACACATTTCCCTCTTTAATCACAGAGAATTGAAAAAGAAGCATTTATTTTTTCTCTTCAATCTTTCATCAATCATGCACAGATTTCTGTCAATCTCGTCCAAATCAACCTTTCTCAGAAACCGCAAGCAGCTTCACCTTCCCTTTACTTGTCCAATTTCCTGTGCCACTCCAAATGGGCACTCCTGTTTTCACTATTTGAATCAAAAGTCGGCTTCTTTAGGCTCCAGGATCGGTCTTCATCGGTTGTTCTCATCTGGGTACTTTCCAAATCGTTTTAATTTGAGGGAACATGAAAGAGATGGAAATGGGTTTTTAAGGTTGAAGGGTTTAGTTGGGGAAGTGAGGAGTTTTAGTAGTGAAGCTGATAGGGAGTCTATAGAGTATGATGTTGTCATCGTTGGGGCTGGCCCTGCTGGTTTATCTGCTGCTATAAGGTTTAAGCAATTGTGTCAGGAAAAGAATGCTGATTTCTCAGTTTGTGTTGTTGAAAAAGGTGCTGAAGTTGGTAAGTTTCTGTCATCTTTTGGGAGATTTTGTTCATTGAGGTGTTATTTTCTTTAACGTTTGCCTGGTAAACTTTAATTATGTTGAGTGCAATTATAGGTGTTTAACTGTGGCATACGTTGCCTGTGTGTAGTTTGCGTTGTGAATGGCACTTTGAATCATTTGGTCATGTTGACTCTATTATTCTTTTTGTTAAATCTGGATTGTATTCTTTTTCTTCCTGTTGTTTGAATTTCAATTCCTAGTGTTTACTTGTGTTCATATGATTAATATGATAAAGCAATCTGTTTGAAAGTTGAAATATGAACACTTTAATTTCACTAAGAAAATCTGAAAAAAGAAAAAATGACAATGCCTGAATGTCTGCAATTGGATAATCAGTATAGGCCCAAGAGAATGGCAGGGCTGAGAGAAGACAAAAATTGAAACGAAGCATCTGCAATAAGGTTAGGTCACAGCAGTTGAGAAAAGAACCTGGAAAATGATGGCTTGGTTGTTGAGATTGAGTGCCCTTGAGTATTACTGTTAGGGTGTAGCATATCTCCATCCAAATGTTGTTGGAAACTAAAGAGGGGCCAAAAGACTTATGTGAGTTGATGTTGGAATGTGGTTTGGGAAAAATAATATTTTCTTATAATAGAACACAATGGCATGACCGAATTATGGAGTGCATTTGATTATGACAGTTGAGCTTGGAACTTTATGGTATACTGGTTCTCTGCTGGTTCTCTTGGAGTCTGTAATGCTCCAGAATGTGCAAGTTTAGCTCTGAGCATTTATAAAAATTGCTTAATATTTCTATGTGATTGCTTAGCAAAAAATGTTAATTCTATGTGATTCTAGGTGCTCACATCATATCTGGAAATGTTTTTGAACCTCGGGCATTGAACGAGCTTCTCCCACAATGGAAACAGGAAGAGGTGCCTTTTCTTTTTGTATCTTCCTTTTAGAATATGTTCATTTATTCATCGTATATTAAAGACTGGTACACTTGAACCTGGCCGGTAACATAGGCGATCTCAACCATACATATGAGACTTACATAATATCTGACATAAGATAGAATCCCTTTTCCCTCTATGGCTTATGTGGATGATGTAGGAAAGGGTTGCATTCCCTACATGGTCTTTGTCAAGTTAACGCAAGAAACCTCACAAAATTTGTTCTTTAACCATTTTTCATGTTTCTGCTCGGCCAAATTGTTGCAAATCTTGGATGAATTCTATGGGAAATAATTGTTGTTGCATAACATCAATTGTACGAATCCTTCTCAACTCTTGTATACTTTTCTAACATCTTTTAAGCACTTAGTTTATACCTATAGCTGAAAAATGATTGCTTGCTTATTATCTTTTACGAGAAAATGAAGGATATATCACTGACTATGCATAGATTATGAAAATTGTTAATTCTTCTTGTCTTCTCCTTTTACTTTATGTCATTTGCTCACTTTTCATGCAGGCGCCAATAAATGTCCCTGTGTCTTCTGACAAGTTTTGGTTTCTTACAAAGGATCGTGCAATTTCACTTCCTTGTCCATTTAATAACAAAGGAAACTATGTTATTAGGTATTTATCTAATGCTCATGCACCATGCTTTGGACTTCTTCTTCTTCTTGGAAAATAAATTTGACAGTTGACTATCTTCTGTATCTATGCTAGATTGCAGTGGGTCTTTTTCTTTGTGTTCTAATAATCAAAGTAAGCTGATAACAAACTTGCAACCAATTGATTGCAGGTGAAATTAAGCTATAGCACTTATATTAGCCTATGGGCACATGCAATTGCTTCAATGAAATTAACATTTTATTGATAAAATATATGAATAATGTGACACTTTTATAATAATATTCATAAGTTATGTACATTTATAAGCCTTGAATGAAAATTCAAAATAATAAAGAAAAGAGTATAAAGAAAAAAAAAGGCTAAATTAAGGAAGTAAATGGATAAGATGTGGCAGTTTGGAGTCAACTAGAAAGTATTAATGAACACAGGAAAATGTTTCTAATATTAGATATCTATTGCCAAAGAAAAACAGTTCAATGTAGAAACCTAAACTTAATCCTGATGAGAACGTTAAACTTGCAGAAAAGCAAAGTAAAAAAGAAAAAAAAAACAGGTAATGAAAGTTACAAATACGTATCAAATTATTCAAAAGCTTTACAATATATTGCCAAGTGATTTATGCCTTTGATCTAGGGTTGCCAACAAAAGAGGGAGAAAATTATGAGAAGTTACTTGGAGTTGCACGTTTTATTTTTGTTTTGTTTTACACATGCTCATTTTGTTTAGACATTTGTTCGACATCTTGTCGCTGGTTTCTTTTGCTACAAATTCTTCTCCCATTTAATGGCATCAATTTTATAATAAAAGCTTAATGTCGTGGACCTTGTTATGTAGCTTAAGTCAATTGGTGCGATGGATGGGGGTAAAAGCTGAGGAATTGGGAGTAGAAATTTATCCAGGTTTTGCTGCCAGTGAGGTACTTCTATTTTATCTGTCTTGTTGCTGTTCAATTTTATGTTGGCTGTATGAATGACAAGGTGTGCCATTGTTCAGATATTATACGATGCGGAGAATAAAGTTATCGGAATTGGAACTAATGACATGGGAATCGCCAAAGATGGTTCTAAAAAAGAGAATTTCCAGCGTGGTGTAGCATTAAAAGGCATCTCTTATTTTCTCTCTGTCTGTGCCTACCCTCATTTTTTACTAACTCACCCCCCCCACCCCCCCCCCAAAAAAAAAAAAAAAAAAAAACGAAAAAGCCAAATTAACAAAAGTGGACCTGCGTGCACTCCACACAACTCACATGTTGCTTCAGAAACCCTTAGTGCAATAGTCTCCCAAACCTCCTGTTAACATTCAGATAGAAGGGAAAAATAATAACACCTCATAGAACACATATCCTTGCATTATTCAAAACTTAATTTAGAAAGTGGGTTTAATGTGCTTGGAGAAGCTCAGCTTCCTTTCTAAACAAATGCTATATTGGTGCCTTATAAAAATAGAGGGCTTGTGGAAACAAAACGGTTGAAACTTCATTTTCTGGTTTATAACGGAATTTATGTTGGTGAGTTTATACGTGTATAAGTTATCTAACTTCTAGATTCTATTAAGTTAAGACTTGATGGTAGGATTGGCACATTTCTGTTTTTTTGTTATTATTATTTGAATAACTTAGTTAACTCTTAGTGTCATTCAGGATGATTATTGTTATTTCATATTTAGGTAACTTTTAGTTGCATATGTGACTTATATTTCTCCTTGGAATAGGAGATAAAACTTTTGTAATCCTTAAATGCACAACGTTTTTGTTCACATTCACAACATAACATAGCAAGAAAATAAGAGTATGTAAACTGATCTCTCCAGCTTTTTGGGTGCAATGAGAAGCTAGAAAGAAGATGAAGATCAAAGCTTTTCAAAAAGATTTTTTTTTTTTAGCCTTCAAAATTTACTCCTATAATTAGATTAGCATCATACCATCGTAAAATAGCATATTTGACCTCAAACGACACTTAAATTATAAAAAGTAGATCCAATGTCATCAATTTTATTAATGTGAATGGCAAGTGCCATTTTGTTTCAAAATATTATAAATCAACAAGAAAAAGCAACTTTTTAACTGTTTTCAAAAAATAAGAAGGGGAAGAAAGAAAAAAGAAAACAAATTGGTAATGATATTACACAAGACCTGAGTTATTGTATTATCACTGTAGCTGCATCCATATGCATGCTAGTGCAACATGCACCTGTATGCAAATAGACCTGAGTTGAATGTGTCATTCTTCTGGTCAGAATAAATTTCCTTTTAATTCCTAGACCTCTGTGAAATTAGGTTTTATGTAGTGGACTAAGCCACGATGTTAACATGCAGGTCGGATCACACTTCTAGCTGAAGGATGTCGAGGATCATTATCACAGGTTTGCAGGAAGAATTTTGTTGCTGAAGTTGCTGTTCTAGGTCTAAGTTTGCTAGCTTTACTGGTAAACAATTCATGCTAATGGTGGCCATTTTTTGAATTTTCTTGAACAGAAAATGATGAAAAAGTACAAGCTGAGAGAGAATGTGCAAGCTCAACATCAGACTTATGCTCTGGGAATTAAAGAGGTAATATCTTGTTATATCTAAATCATATATTTTGCTGGGTTGGATGTGTAGGTATTTATATGTTTTCATTCTGAGATATAATCTTGTGCTAATAGTTGCTGAATATTGGAGATAATATTTGTTGATATTGTTATTCCGTTAGGTTTGGGAAATTGATGAAAACAAGCATAAGCCTGGTGCAGTTCTCCACACATTAGGTTGGCCGTTGGATTCCAAGACTTATGGAGGTTCATTTGTGTACCACATGCAAGATAGACAGGTAATCAAGTTTCTGTTGATGCTTTCCGTTTTATGTGGATTTTTCAAACTCCAAGTGTTATTCATCTCTAGTCCATGGAGAATTTCATGTCCCATATTAAGTGCCAGATTGCAAAATTTGCAGGGTGTTCATATATAAACAAATAGATTAAGCTGGACTCATACTGCATTGGGGATTCAAGTCTTCAAACTGGAAGTTGTACATTCTGGTGTCATTTTATATTTTTTTTGCACGTAGCTGCATTTATAATGAATTAGAAGGCATCGGGTTGCAAAATGCCAGGGCCTAATTTAAAGGAGGGAGAGGTGTTCTAGGGAACTACCATTATTATCGGAAGTTCTTTTAATGCTCTAAAATTCATTTCTGATTGATCTATGATGATGGGTATGTACAGTGAAATTTTGGTACAAAAGGGAAAAAAAAAAGAAAAAAAGAGGATGAAGGAACCTAAGTTTGGACAGCTGGCTAACCCTGTGGAGAGCCCTATTTATGAGCTGTTTTTGATAGTTGAAACTTAAGACTAACTTTATGAAACATTTTAGCAATAAGATGGTGTCAATTACAAAGTCAAGCAGAGAAAAGGCTATGTCTTCTTGGTAGGATCTTGATATGTGCAAATGAAGTAACTTCATCATATTTAGCAAGGATATAAGTGAACTTTCTTTTCATCCCATTTGCCACACCAATAATTTATGTGATGCAGGAAACTCTGTAGCATTGAATTAATAACTATATTTGGTGAAATAGCTTTTGGCCTGTGCACTTGACCACCAGTGTTTTTAATCAAAATAATAGTTTTTTGCTGCTCTGGTATTTTATATGTTTCTTTGTGAAAATGATCAATAAGATGGGATCTATTACCAAGCCAACCAGACAGAAGACTGTATGTTTTTCTTGGTAGGATCTTGGTATATGCAAATGTAGTAACTTAATCATATTTAGCAATGAAATAAGTGGACCTTTTCTTCGTCCCTTTCCAACACCACTAATTTGTGTGGGAGTAGGAAACTCTGTAGCATTAAATTAATATCTATAGTTTTTGATAGAGATTTTGGCCTTTGCACTTGACTACCAGTTTAATTTATGCTGCTCCATTATTGTACGTATCAGTAGTGCTCTGATATAGATGCTCCTTATCATTGTAACTAGTTTTTAATACTGATATCAAAGGGATATATTTTGGTTTGGCAAACTGAGGACCATAAGCCTCTCCCAACTTCTACTTAGTTACTATTTAATCCCTTTAACAAAATTGGAAAGACTGAGGCACAAGGAAGCATACCATCATGTTGGATAAGAGTTAAGACTGTTGTCCTCTCTAAGTCTGTCAAATCTTTAGCCCTCATGCAATCTAAATAAAGGCTCAGTATTAGGTATGCCTCTTATTCGTTACCCACCTGAAATTTGGACAAAAGCTGGTTTGAAAATTTAACTAAGTTCTATTTTATGTTGGTAAATTTTGTGTGAAATTCCCTTACCAGCTGCACGATGGCTCAAAAAACAATTTCTTATTCTTCAGTATTTTCATGGCCGGTGTCCTTTTTGTGGTTATTTTCTTCACTCTGAAACCTTTCAGTCCTTTTGGCAATGTCATTACTCTCACCATTGTTGCCAAATCATCAGCTATTGTTGATTTACACATTGCTGGGCTTGCAACTGTTTTGTTGGTTATACAAGTTTAAAAGCATTATCATTGACAATAGGTCATCATAATGGTACTGTCTTGGGAGCTCATTTATCCCTTTATTTTTTGGTTGAGCTTGCAGATTTCAATTGGTCTTGTGGTTGCTTTGAATTATCATAATCCTTTCTTGAATCCATATGAGGAATTCCAGGTAAACGACATTTTAAGTCTTCTAGAACATTCAATGAATTTCTTCTGGGTCTTTACGGTTTTGGTCTTTTTATAAGTGTGTGCATGGAACATGGATCTATTGTTCCATTTTCTCGAATATAATTAAGAAACTATTTTATGCATATTAAGTTTGTTAATTGTTCCCTTCATTTTTCATTTTCCTATTAGTTTTTAACATGATTATGCACGTGCATTTGTGTTTTTGCATTATCTGAGCATCTCAGCCGTACAAGTTCATTTCAATTTTTCCTCTTTTGTTTCTTTCATCTTATCAGAACAATTGGTCAAGTCAGGTGGTTTGAATTAAGCACCTTGTCATATATGTATAATTCTCTATTTTATTGCATGAAGAGATTGAGTGTTCAATCAATCCTTTTTAAAAACATTTTGCCTGGATTAAATAGGTCAGATAGTTTGCTATTATATTTTAGTTGGTCTTTTAATTTGCCGGTTGCTGTAAATAATCCAGAAAACTGATGTCTGTCTTTTGAATTCAGAGTGTCTCATATGCAAAGCAAAAGAATCTTGTATCTCAATCCTATTTCTCTTTAATTTTGTTTCCTGGTAGAAACTCAAACATCATCCCTCAATCAGACCTCTTCTGGAAGGTGGGACTGTGCTCCAGTATGGGGCTCGGACATTGAATGAAGGTGGTTTTCAGGTGAGTTGAGCAATCTTCCACTTCTCAGTTAGACTTGCCAGAATTGCTCAAAAAAAAGCTAGCAGAAAATAGAAAGTTGTTTTCTGAAGTTCCGAAATGGCTAGCACAGTGAACTACTGTCAATACGGTTTTTAGAGTAGATTTCGTGCTTGTTTGGCCTGGTTCTTTTTTAGCTTATCTGCCTCTTAAAAGCAAAAACTAGGCCAAACAAGAATTTGGAGAAGCTCTTAAAAAAAGAAGCAGCTTTTTTTTAAAGAATAAAATTTTGAAAAAAAGGGCTTTAGAAAAAGCTCCAGAAATGAGCTTTCTCTCCTCTTTTTTTAAAAATGCACCTCTTTTTTAGGAGATTTTTTTTATTTCAAAAATGTCCTCATCTATTAAAAATAATTCCAATATTATCTGTATTCATTTTTATATGATTTATTATTAATTATAAATTTTATGTTATATAAAAATACTTTTTATACTTTTTATAAATAAAAAAATAAAATTAACTTTTTTCCATTATGAACAAAGGAATTTGTGATTAATAGAAATTATTTATTAAATACCCTTTATGATAATTTTAATCAAAATTAGAACTTATATAAATTATTTTGTCAAACAACTTATTTATAAAAAAGAACTTGTAAAAGTAAATTTACCAAACAGATTTAGCTTAATTTTAAAAGCTATTGTTTTTCATAAGAGCTTCATAATAGCTTTTAAGCTAAAAAAAAGCTAGGCCAAACAGGCTTTTGATGTGCCTAGGAATAATGTGTTAGACAACAGCTGTGACCACTATATGAACTCTTGCAGTTTGTTGATGATGATCTGGAGAACAGTTGTGCTGATTTATTGCTATAATCACACTTTTAATTATGCTTATGTTTGTCATTTCTGTTTGGTTATTACATGTTATGCATGTATGAATACGATGCTAGTTAAATTTCAGTCTGTTCCATATCCAGTTTTTCCGGGAGGAGCAATTATTGGATGTTCCGCTGGTTTTTTAAACGTTCCAAAAATAAAGGGAACGCATACTGCCATGAAATCAGGTAAATAATCTAATCAATGTGATTGGTTTATATGTTGTTACTGATTCTTATTTATTTATTTTTTTGGTTAATGCATATTAATTCTTTTATATTTCCACACAACGGCATTCTGAATTGATGTTAATTTAACCTTGTAATGTGAGATAGATACACTATTTTCAACCAATGAAGTTTAAAGGAATAATGTCAAATAAATTCTCAATTCAAACATAATATTTATGTGGGCTAGCCTTCCATAAAATAATAGTTCCTTTTCTTGTAATTGTTTTCTAAAATATTCAAAGATTGCAATAAAATGACAAAAACTGTATGTATATCAACTTCTAGAAGAACTCAAATGCATCAATAAACGCAAATAGAGTTTTTTTTATTATTATAAATTTACTTCATAAATCAGACATGTAAAATGCCTGCATTTTGAGAATAAGCTACCATTGGTATGTAATGTAATTGCGTGCTGCCACATTTTCATTTCATTTGTTTATATATATAGCGGAAGGACATGGAAGGAGTGATTGCAACTGTTTTAGGTTTTCATAATATACCAAGGCAATGTATGAGACTGATAGGATGTCTTCCACCATGGCAGAATATGCATATCTGAAGTTCTTTGTCCCTTAATCATATTACTAACATGCCAATCTAGGGAGCAAGTTTTGCTGGGAGAAAATATCTTTTAGGATCCTGGCTCATGCAAATGATCTGTTTTTGTGTCCTTAAATCTTATTTAATTCCTTTTATCGCTAATGTATAGCCCTCTGAAGATTTCCAGGTTGCTATATTCCATCAATTTATTGGTTCATTGGTTGCTCAATTTAGATGCTAAACACAGCTAATTTTGTATCTGAACAAGGTTCCCCATCATCTAGCGTTTGCAAAAGTATTGCTTATGCACAAGTCCGGCATTCACAAATTATATGTATGTTTGAGACTTAGGAAGGCCATTTTCCTATTTACGTTACACCAAACATTTGCAAGTTGAGGAATTGCAAAGTAGTTTGCTGCTAAATTTTAGTTGTTTTATATTAGTTATGCTACATAATTGTGCCCTTTCACTCCATTTGTACTGCCTCATAGTCAGGCTGATTTAAAGAATCCAAATCTTTTTATATGACTACTAAAAACATTTTCATGGTGTCTTAAGTATCAAAACTTATGTTAAAAGCTATGTAGACAGAACATTCCTAGGCTTTCTTGAGTGGAAGTAATTGCAGGGGCATGTTTCTAACAGGAATGCTAGCAGCGGAAACTACTTTTGGTGTACTTCATGAAGGTTCCAATATGGAAGCATACTGGGATGCTTTAAGAGATTCATGGGTGTGGGAAGAACTCCACAAAGCTCGGAATTACCGACCTGTAAGTAAAGCATTTCAGTATCTTTGCCGTTCATAAATCCATTTCCCCTGGTTTTTGTAATGCTTGTTCTATTCTTTATACTGTTTTCATTTAAATGCCTTTAGGGAGTTAGGTTGATAAGAAAGATTAAGAAACCCATTTACTTTAATTTGCTCTCTTAAAGGAATCACATATTCTTGTGGTGGATTAGTTCATTTTCACCTTTCATTTATATGTCTAACTGGTAAGGTTACAGGTGGTGAAGAAAATTTTACAAGACAGTCTGGTCATTTTGAATAATTTGTCTGGACATCCCACTATGTGGGTGGCAAATTTTGATCAATTTGGACTTACTGGATTGAAAAAGAAGGAGACTATTTAGTCAAAGTCAAAACATTGATGTGATTTTATGTTTTAAACATAGTTTTATTTCCTGTAGGCGTTCGAGTATGGGCTTTTTCCAGGCCTAGCCATAAGTGCGTTGGAACAGTAAGATTTCATCTTTTTCTGGACATAGCTTTTTTGATAATTACTTTTTGCGCACTTTGTTTTTCTCTAATGTAAGTCTCACACTGTATTTTCTTGTTGCAGCTACGTATTGAAAGGAAAATCTCCGTTTACGCTTAAGCATGGGAAACCTGACCATGAAGCAACAAATGTAAAGGAAACTTTTTTTCTAGTTTTCAAGAATGCAAGTGAGACCATAGTAACAAACTCAATGTTTGGATTTATCTTGACCTAGGAATCAGTTGGTAACCATGTTAGAATTCTTTGCATACTTAATAAACAAAAATCCCAGTTGTTTTGTAGATAAAACCAGTCAATAGGGAAATAAACAAAAAGCACTCTTTGTAGTTCAATACTATGTCAGGATGTCTCAAAGATGCTGTGTGTGAGCCTAATCCTGTGAAATTCTTAAAAAGATTTTTTCTTTTTTTGTACAAAGCATAAATACTGTTCTTAGTGTAGATTAAGAATGACAAAAACCAAGGTGCACAGGCTGTTGGACAAAACGATAATCATGTAACTATAGTATCATATTATTTTGTTGCATAACTTGGGGAACTGATAAGCACACTCACTATTGCAGGTTGCAAGGTTACATTCCCCAATTCAATACCCAAAGCCAGATGGCATTTTGTCCTTTGATGTGCCGACCTCTTTGCACAGGTGAACACTGGAACTCCTGGCATTATGTTAATTATCTTTATCTTAATTAGATTTTTTTAAAAGCTTAATTAGTTATGTTAAGTTCAAAAAAATGTCAAAGTATGATTTTCTGCCATCCTTCTTGATCTCTACATTGAGTTTTTATGTCCGAATCACCTATTTTAGCATATTCCAGTTAAAGCACATGAGGACATGCATTTAGATGGATATATACATAAATAACACACACACACATATCTGTACATATGTACGTATGTATGTATGTATGAAGAAGCTCTTTTTGTCTTCAACAATCCAAAGGAGATGTGCTTAAATATAGCCTTAAGCTTTTTGTAAGTTACAGGTTTGGGGTCAGAAATATGAGGCAAAAAGTGTCACTTTCAACGGTTTTTTCCTTTTTTGGCACGTATGAATTTTCAAAGTAGTTGTGCTCTTTTGATGGAGTGATCACCTGCTTATTTGTACATATTTCAGCGGCACATGAGATGTATGCAGCAAAGATGCTGACCAACATGCAAAATGCATCATTACTATCTAAATTCTGGAGATGTGAGTCAATAGTATTATCCAGTGCACCATTCATTTAACAGAGCTTGGTAGAGATGTTGCTTTTACAGAAATGGCTATGGTGCAACCAGTTTCTAATAAAAAAATGCACTCTCAATTCATTGCACCTAACATAGGAAGTTCCATATGTGGATCCTGTATCCAAATGATTAGGGCTTTCTTGACAAACAGAAACACAATAGCTGCTGGAAGCATAGGTCAAACTATGAGAGTATATCATCATTATTAATAATGATAGAGGTAGCGTTCTGCTATTCCTCAGTTATTTTTCATTTTTTTCTCAAGCTATTCGTTAGTGATTACACTGTGGTGGAGTCTTCTGGCCCTGAAGAAGGCCTATTTGAGTTAGAGGCCCAAATTTTGAGCTTCACCATCATTTTCATCATACTAGTCATTGTTTGTCAATAAAGGTAATGATCATAATATTTTAATGGAAAAGTTATGAGATAAAGTTATAAAAAATTATGATGTTCTTTTCCAAATTTGTTTTACTATCATCATTCTGGAATCCATGGGAGGAGTGTGCTATGTAGAAAGCTGGCAGTACCACAAAATACTAATACTCCATGGGTTGACTGTTTTGTTTCACTGACTGTTATAGCTTCCTTTGCATCAAAAGTGACCCCAGATCTGGACGCTGGTCAAAATAGTAGCAAGTGGCATTCTCCTTTTAGATTGGATACCATCCAAATTATGGGTAATGAAGGAAAGGGACAAAATGCAGTATGAGGAAACTGAATTGATTAGGGAAAAATGCATATTCTCTTTTTTCATCTGTCTCCATTCATGTCTGATATGTTTACTTCTATTTGCATTTTAGGAGCAACACAAATCATGACCATGATCAGCCAGCTCATCTTCGCCTGAGGGACCCCAATATTCCTGCAAATGTAAACTTGCCAGAGTATGCTGGACCTGAGTCACATTATTGTCCTGCCCGTGTATACGAGTAAGTTTCTTATTATGGTTTTTGCTACAGCTAATCTTTGTATGATATTCCCTGAAAACCATTTTTTTTTTACATCTTTGTTCGAATTGAAGGTATGTCCCAGATGAAAAGAATCACCTGAAATTGCAGATCAATGCTCAAAATTGCTTGCACTGTAAGGTAATATTCAGAACAATTAGTTGAAACTACCTTAAAAATTTCCTTTCTCCTCGTCTATCTGTTTGTTTGGATAAACCAGGTCTAGTGTTGTTTTTGAAGAATAAATTAGGTCTAGTTTTAAATTGGTATTGGTTTTTCTCTTTCCTTTTCCTTAATCTTTTTCCCCACTTACGCTCCTCATCTTTATGTAACATCATATGTTAACATATATAAGTTTTGTGTTGTATGAGCTGTGATTGTGAAGCACTATCTGAAGATGAGATGAGATAATTTTAACGCCTGAGATGCAAGAGAAAGCATCAGAAGTTTCTTTGTTGTGCCCTCTTTTCCATTGTTCCTTAAATGCAAGGTGCAAGGGCCATATTTGATTTGAATTCTGGTAATATGACAAGTTGTAGTTTCTGCAAATGTGCCAAATCCTCTTAACTGCTTGCAAATTGTTCCTCATGAATCAAATTTATGATGGTATAATGGGTTATTTCATCTAGTTTTATGCATATTTCAAGATGATGGAAGCTTAAATGGCTAACTCGTTGATCCAAAAGCATGCACCTAAGGTTTTAGTCCCTCATTTTCTGAGTCTCTAAAGGCAATTTCCACATTAGAAATAGAGCTGTGCTTTCTTTGGGTGTAACTAGTTGCTATTGTTTCAAGAAGTTATGTTAAACTGATTTGTATCTCTGTGAGGCAAAATTTAACAATGTTGGTTTGAATATTTTTCAGGCATGTGATATCAAAGATCCAAAGCAAAATATTGAGTGGACAGTGCCAGAAGGAGGCGGTGGCCCAGGCTATTCAGTCATGTAGAATAAGCGCCTCTCTTCATCCTCGTTGCAAATATAGTTTAACTTCAGAACAAACACATTTTCTTGGAAGTAATAAGTCCATCAAAAATGGTGGGAATTATACACCAATAGAGCTTATCAAATGAAAAGCACACATTGGGGAATACTATTATTCCATGTACTGAAACTCTCTTTGAACCAAACTGAGCATGCTTTTGGACTTTGCTAAATAACCTGAAAGGAAAAGGAAAATGGGTGAAAAGAAAAAGAAGATATCAAGACCAAAAGGTCAGATTAGAGATTAGTAAAGCAACAATTAAGAAAGACTCAAACCTATATCACACAATTGTGGTGAAAGAGGAAACATGTTACAGTATTTCAGCAATTGCCCAATGAGAGCAAGCTTGAGTCTCAAGGTAGACATGAATTTTTGTAATGACCTTGTGAGGTGACATGTCACTTATTTAGCATGCCAATTCATCTAATAAAAACATCATTATAAATAATTACGAAAAGGGTATTTGGCTTGATCGTAAATTGCATATATTTTTGCTCAAAAAAGTAGTGGACATGATATTTTTGTACTCTGTATTATTTAAAAAAAAAATTCTATGTTAAATCCAAAAATTTATATTTAAAAAAGAATAATTAAGTATATTATCTCATTACTTCAATAAAAAATTATTATACTGAGATACTATATATTTCATGCTTAGGATATAATCATTCATTAATTTTACAAGTTAAGTTTCGTATTGTTTCATTTTTATCTTCTACTTCTGAAAAACAAAAAGCTACAAAATATGACTAGAGACAATAGTAAATAAAAATATGCTTGAATAACTAAAAATTAAAGATTAGTATTTGTGATAATATGCAAAATGCATGATTTTATTTTTATAAAGAACAACTGTATTTCAATATATGCCACATTTTTCATTTTAATCAAATATGTTTATAAGCATATGGTCATATTATACCCAAAAAAAAACCGTTTAGTCATATATATTATAATACAAATAAAAGGACTTATTAAGTTTTAAAAATATATATATATATTTCTCATTGCCATTTACTCATTTTACTCCCTTCAGGTTTTTATTTATTTCAAAAAAATTAAAAAAAATTATTATTGTACACTCAATTGATGAGTGTATTAAATTAAACAAATTGATGAGTTTATTATCGAATTTGCTTAAAATTAACCTCAATTGTTACTTGGTTTATATATGTATATATATAGGACTATATGAAGGGGAACTTTTTAAAATAAAAATAATCTATTAGCCATAAGTGGTAGTGAAATTGTCGTGGTAGTAGTGGCATGTAGGATTTGGGATTTGACTTGGATGTTTGATTTGATGAGATGTCCAGGAATGGGATCAGCGTCCAAAAGAAAGGCTTTCTCTCTGCCACAAGTTCACATCCCCGTGAGTGCACAGTCTGGGAGAATGATGGCAAACCGACAGGGTGGATCATCACGGACTACACTTCATTCCCCTATAAATAATACTCTTAGGCTAGCTTATCTCCTCCCAACTTCCAAAGTCTCTGAAAATGGAGAAATTCAAGAGCCTGGCTTCTATAGCGACACTACTAGTTGTTGTAGCTCATATTGCTATATTAGCAGATGCTCAAACCATATGCAACATGCCTGCTTCGGGTTTGATGGCATGCAAGCCAGCTGTGACCCCTCCCAACCCTCCTCCCCCAACATCCACTTGCTGCTCCGCTCTCTCCCAAGCTGACATGCGCTGCCTTTGCTCCTACAAGAACTCCCAGCTTTTGCCTTCCCTTGGCATCGACCCTAACCTTGCCATGAAACTTCCTAGCATGTGCAAGCTTCCTCATCCCGCAAATTGCTAGTCTGTCAACCTAATGCTTGGAAAAAACAAAGACATGCATATAAGGCTCGACTTCAAGTAATCAATTGTGTTGAAGTTAGGCCTTTTCCTTTTCCTGTTTGTTTCCTTTTTCCTTTCTATTTTGTTCCTGATGTACGACCGTGTCGTGTGTGTGTTTCCATTGGTATTGTATAATCATAACGTACTTGTAATATCATGTACTTTTCCTGAGATTTCTCATCAATAATCTTTTACACTATAATGTAAGAAATTGTCTTGACCCATCTACCTATCTATCTCTTCTCTAGCAATCTAAGCTTGGTCTAGCTATTGTTATAAGAACAAGACATACCCAAGGCTCTTCATTCTTCCCCCGGGGTTCTTCATATGTATCAAGAAACACAAATAACAGAAGACAAGAAATGACAAAAGAGAAATATCATAAAAGCAGGCTAAGGTTTTCTTCCAAGTAAATAGATCAGTTTGGAAGAGAGAAATATAATGAGAGAATCCCTACCTACTATTCTAATCACCTTGTTGGGACTCAGTGGGTAGAAAGTGATTTGTCATAAATAAGCTGGTAACGCGGTGCAAAGGGGTCCAGCAGCTCCCACTTGCTTTTCATTATCTGAAGTCCTAGATTAATGGCACCATGCTCTGACCAAGAAATCAAGCTTTAGAGTTAAACCAAATCAAACTATACCAAATATGATTAGCTTGATGAACTATTTAATTGAGATTAAATAGTTGTATATAATGAAGTCATTATGATTACACCATTACTTCTTCAAATCATCAATTCTCTTTAGGGGCATTTTAAAAAGTAATCTTTAAAGATAAGATATTTTAAAAAATGACTCTCTTTATAGTTTTAACTATTTTTAATCAAGTTAGACAAAATTACCCTTAATGAAGTTACACGTTATAATGTTACACGCCATGTACAAAAATCTGTAACAAGCCATGGTTAGCATGTTACACGTCATGTACAAAAATCTGTAACACGTTATGTACAAAAACCTGTGACAAGCCATGATTAGCGTGTGACATGTCATGTACAAAAACATGTGACACGTCAAGTACAAAAATTTGTAACAAGCCATAGTTAGCGTGTGACATGCCATGTACAAATACATGTGACACATCATGTATAAAAACCTGTGATAAGTCATGGTTAGCGTGTGATAGGCCATGTACAAAAACCTGTGACAAGCCATGGTTAGTGTGTTACACGCCATGTACAAAAGCCTGTGACAAGCCATGGTTAGCGTGTGACACGCTATATATAAAAGCCTGTGACAAGCCATGTACAAAAACCTGTGAAACTTCAAATCCTCTCAATTTTTTTCTTTTTTTTTGTTTTTTTTTTTTTGACAATTTGGCATAGATTAAAGTGTTTCAACATGTTTTCATAAATGAAAATACAAATTTTTTTTTTATCTAAAACACCCACTTTGACTAAAAAAAAAAAAAAATTACTTTGAAAACCTAGATGTATAAATTTCAAAATTTTGAGTTTATTGATATCTAGGTCCTGAATTGATTCAATTAAAAGGTATTTTATACATTTGTGATTATTTTTATCATTTTAGTTTTATCCAAAATACCTAAAAATCGAATTTTCCAAACAGCCACCCATCCAAGCATGTCAAAACCATTGTTTGGTCTTGAAAGCGTAAGAAAGAGAAATCTGAAAACGTGAGAGAGAGAAATCGGAAGTATAGCAGACGATGCCGAACAGAGAAATCGATAAAATTTGAGAGATTGGGATGGTGAGAGAGAAATCCGAAACACAAATGAGGAGAAATGAGGAAAAATTGTGATGAATGATTTAATTTATTTGAAATAGTTTAAAGGGTATTTTCGTCAAGTCATGATTAAATATGACTAAAAACAGTTAAATTTATTTTGATAGTTACTTTTAAAATATTTTTATCAAGAAAGGTAATTTCTCACAATTTTCTCTTCTGTCTTTATCTTTTTTACTGATTAAACTTTAAATTTATTGTAAAAAAAAGTAAATTATATATGAAAAAGAAGTTTATGAGGCGTCTAAAAATAAAAAAAAAAAATCATTTTGGAACATTATTCTACAATGAAAAAAAAATGGATAAGAATAATCAAGACGAAAAGAATATACAACATATCTGTTGAGTGGTAACTGTATTTTCATTTTTTTTTTCCATGTGGATGAAGTTGTGAGTTGTTCAACGTCTACTTTTATTTTTGAAACTCTATGCAATAATGTTTAATATATTACAGGTGCACTTCGTAGACCATTAATGGCGACGCAGGAGATGAACTCTTCTCAAAAGGATCCCAGTCTTGCATGGCTGGCCTACGTTTACGATTTTGCAAAGCAATGCTGCAATATGCAAAAACAAAACATGTTTGACCTGAGGCATTCATATTAGGAATTTCGAACGCATCGCAGGAGAATAGAACCCACATGACAAGCTCATACATATGTAAGTGCTTTGACTGCTCAGCCCTTCTACCTAATGATACCTGCGTGGCTCATGGCTGTGCTTGCTATACAAGCAATCGTACGGATTAAAGTTGGACAATTCCAGAAAAGATTAAACTATACTGGATGATATTATATATCTCATAGGGTCAATCTCCGACTAAATTTAAAACATAACTACCTAGAAAAGAATGCTATATAGAAACCCCTAAGGAGATGTAAAAGAACAAATGAAACAAGAAAGAAATATGTGTCCTATCTAACAAACGGATCGCAACTTTGAACAATGGCAAAGGCCCCATCAGTACCTAGCCCTAGCCCTATTGACCGCTACTTCCTCAATCCTTTGATGCGGTTGAGCTGACATCCGGTGAACCATCTTTCTGGCTGGGGGAAGGCATGGATCCTCTAGCTTTAATCTCCCCACTTTGCTGTTGTGGTTGCTCCTGTTGCTGTTGCAGTTGTTGCTGCTGAAGCTGATGCAGTTGATGCTGCTGGAACTGATGCTGATGCTTTTGCGAATTAATCTGAAGTTGCTGGAACTGCTGTGCTGTTAGAAGAGTATGCATAGCAGGATTATTTGGGTAGTACTGCTGGCTAGCTCCAAAAGAAGTAAAGTTCATCATTGGTCCACCATTTGGCATTGATTGACCTGTCAGCACCTTCAGATGCTGGATTTCCTCTTTCAGTGCATCATTTAATGCTATCAAATAAGAAAAACAACAAAACAGCATTAATATGGGCAAACAATAAAAGCAGCTCAAACATAAATGAGGTGCTTATGGTAGAAGCAAAAGCATTTATATTCTTAACTGATATGAAAGCCAAAGAGTTGAAAACCTACTTTCAGAGCCATCCAATAACATTGAAATAATAAATACTCCCTCTGTCCCATTTTCTATCCTCTTTGACTTCACAGAATTTAAGAAAAAGAAATGATTTTAGAATATTTTATATTAAAATTTAAATTTTTTAATGAAATTGATATGCTATGCTTTTTAATGCCAAATTTTTTTTAAAAAAATCATGATAAATAAATTTGGAATATAGAAAATATAAGAGTATTAGGTGTTTAAAAAAAAAACAGTGTTTTGAGACATACAAAAATTCAAGACAGAGCAACATATTTAAACAAGCAGAGGTATCTGATGTGCTGTAAGTAAAATGCATATTTACAAGCAGTTCACAAGATGCACAGCTTTGACAAGCTACCATGAGATCAGTTATAATATGAATATCTAGGGAAGCTAGTGTAATTGGGGTATTTGCAAGCTACTCAGGTTCTCAACTCAAGAAATACTCTTTTAACTCATTATCATACTTGAATTGTTAGAGCTCAAGCTCGAATCCATAAGAAACAAGGTAAGTATTTCTCTCATCAACTTTTATTGAGCCTTATAAAGTCAAGCTAGAGTTTTTCGAACTTTTAGCAGAGCTCAAATTTGAACAATGAAACTCAGTCAAGCTCAAGCCAAGCTTCGAGCCTTAAGCTTATAGTCAAGCTTGAGCTTTGCACTTTTTTCAACTCAGCTCACTCAAGTACACCCTAAGTGCAATTTCAACATAAACTGATATTTTATCTCCCTCTAAAAGTAATGCCTTCAGGTGAAATTCATGTGGAACAGAATGAGATCATATAGTTGATCCATTAACTAATATATACATAGATACTCACATCCAAAATCAGCTATGTCATCTGTTCCCAACTGCAAAAAGCATCCACAACCCATAGAGACAAAACACTTAACATAGAATCTCAAGCAAAAAGAATGATAATTTGTATAAAAGCTGCATGAAGGATAATTATTTTCTCTACAAATAGAAAATAAAAGTTAGCACCAAATTTGCATTTAAACAAATTATGATCTTTAATTGACTAGCTCTCAAGTACCACTCCTCTCAAGTGTCATTTTGTACAAACCTATTGTCATAAAACATCAATTATCTCTCACTTCTGCTATATGTATGCAACAAAACTTTGATAAAATAAAAATGGCATCAAACTGCAAATATGCCATATCTTGACACTGGTACCATGAACCAATACATACCACATTCAATGCAACTAGGGGTCTAGAAAAGGTTACAATAAATATGTCTGCTTCCAAAAATGCAACTCGAATTACAATTAGGAGTCCTAGAATCCTTCAAAATATATTTTTCTTTGTTTAAGTTTGATATTACATAAGTTGCGCAGAGACATCACATACAAACCATTAAATTCCATCTTTGAAGGTCCAATAACAACATCAAAATCAGGGAGAACCCAACTACTTAGGAATGTCAAAGAATTAATCACTTCTTATCTCATCAACCACAACAGCAAGCCATAGCTCATTAGTTATCCTTTTCTTTCTTCAGACCCAAAACTATAGCTCAACAGTAGCATTAAAAATCCTTACTAGTAAACCTTGCTAGTGTAATATCACTAATATAGGCATCAAAACCATGTAAGAAGGTGCAGATGAAACTAATCCCAATAAACAATTATTTACTTATAATTGTCATCAGTAATGAACCTTTTCATGTTTAAAAATAAAAAGCAAGGGTTATATCAATTCAATCATATTATTTCCTACACGTAATCACAGTTGACTCCAAACAACAACTTAGGTACATATGCAAACCTAGCATATCTTTTAAGAGCATTCTTAATCATATCATCAGACTACATTTTCTATTACACAAAATGTTTTATTTGCTAAAGGTAAAATTTGTTGATTCAAAAGCATTTTCAAGCCTGAGAAGCATCGCATTGCACTCTTATGAGTGGAAGATTAGGAGAAAGAAGAAGTTCCGCGCAATACTATCTCTTTACTAAAATATAAGATTCATATCAGGATATAATGATCATAAGACAATTACCAGTTGTCAAAACATGGGTAGTATCTCAGCTCTCAAACCACACCTCAGCTTATGACAAGAAAGACATGCAGACCTCTCTGCTGCCCTCCATACACACAGTCTCCCTACTATTAAATATCTAAAATGATAAGAATATACAAAGAACACACATCCACTCATCGCAGCTGCAATCTAATCTATTATCTCTGTCCAAGTGTCCATCCAATCAAATTCTCACATTAAAATCTTTCAAACTATCATAACATATTATATATTCCTTAATATGTCTTTCCATTAAAGGAAAGAAAGGGCAATAAAGCAAAGATAATGGTATTTAACGAAAAGTTTTCAAGAGCTACTCACCATCTTGCAAGTGAACCTGTTGTTCCATAGTTTGCAAGCGCAGTTTCAATTCACTATTTTCAGCGGTCAGACCATTGGTGTCTCTCTGCTCATAAGTTATGATGAAATGAGTCAAATGAATCATTAGATCTAAATATATAAGCACACACACACATAAATAAATATATGACCAACAGAACCCTTGAGAGTTGAAACGGGAAACCATTTAATGCATAAGAAGAAAGTGCTGAGCTGATGCAACTACCTGTAATAGAGTCAGTTGGGCAGAGAGTGATGTTGCTTCTGTCTGCAGCGTCTGTACTTTCCGTTCAAGCTCAGCTATATATCGCATCTTTCTTTCCTTTGACCTTGCAGCAGACTGCCTATTCGCCCAGATCCTATAACATGGCGAGGACAAGAAAAGGTGATGTCAAAACAAAAACACATATCGGGGCAACAACATTCATTGCTGTTCTGTAAGAGATGAAATCCAATAGAAAGAGTAATACTCCTTAAAGAGGAGAAAAAAATAGGTGAGAGTAGAATTATCAAGAGACACTAACATGGGAAGATAACATTCAACTATAACATAGGCAATTGCACTAGTTTCAAGTTAAAACCTAGTACCATAGTCTCTCTGCCATCACATCGTTATGAAACTAGTCTCAACCTGAGACCAAAAGGCTTAATGCTTGGATTTAAGCTGAAAAAAAAAAATCAACTCACAACATTGCATGGAGCTATGTTGCCACAACTCTTCATTTTCCTTAAAGCACACGTGTTTTCCTTAAAGCACACGTGTCCGACACATATATGACAGACACGGGCATGGAGGTCCAGCGCTCCAAATATATGAAAAATCTTACAAAAATTGAATGCATCCATGTTGGACACATATCATTTTCTGACACTCACCCCTCAATCTGAGTAACATAGACGTGGAGCATGGTTCCTTCAATGACGCATAACACACCCATATAACTCTATATTCAGTCACGATGACCAAACTCATATAGAGGAAACTTTTCTTCATTAATTAAATCAATTATAGGAAACAAATGAAAACCCTACCTACTTACTGCCAAAAACCACAGACCTACTCTGAGACTTTTGACTGAATTCATAGTTAAAACGTTATGACTATAAAATTGAATTCAGCTATTCAGCACAACCAAGAATTTGAAATGAAAAAAGATAAAATAATAATAATAATAAAAAAAGAATACCTCTTAGCGCGCTTGGGATCAATAAGAGCAAGCTCAGCAAGCTTAGCAGCGGAAATAGCTTTCTTAGAATCAGCAGGTGAAACCTCTTCTGAACCAGACATAAGCATTTCTGGTTTAATACTCGTCGACCCATCCATCGACTGGCTATGTTGGTGCCTAACTCTAGGCTTCTCTGAAGACCCAACACCTACACTCACATTTTCCCCAGCCAACATCCCCGTCCCTACTCCCACACCCACCGCAGGCACCGGAGCAGCAGCTGGAGCAGCCACCGACGACTCCCCAACCTGGAATGCTGAGGTGGCAGAAGAAGAATTGAACTTATCCATATCAAGATACATAGACAATAAATCCTCCTCTGTTTCGTCCGAGTACGAAGGCCCATCGGCTGCCCCCACGACGCCGAGATCACTATCGAAGCTAATATCATCAGGAAGAGTAAGGATTTCGGAATGGGCACGGCGGTGACCCAAATTCTTTGGTGGATTATCAGGCATTTTGCTAACATCGTGACTAAAACGATTCGGTTCCGAAGTTTGACCGAAACTACCCGTTTCCGATTTCACATTGAAAGTGTTTGGAGCGTTTCCGCCAGATGAAAATCCCGAAAACCGACCCGACGGTGGCGGTAAGCCCGGAGTTTTATCTTTTTCCATTTCAGGAAACCAAAAAAAGCCCAAAAAAGCCCTAATTAGAGTATAATATCTGAATACTTTTGAAGTAAAAACCGGGAGCAGAAATAAAACCCTAGCAGAGCAAAGATCTATCACTAAAAAAAAAAGGTGTAAAAACAAACGGCCACGGCAATTACAAACGAATAACGTAAAAACAGACTGAGAATTTGGTGAAGACAATGGAAACAACAGCAAAAGGAAGAAGAGATTAAAAACAAAGGTTTTTCAGGCACAAAATATCTAACACTAGATCTTCAAAATTAATAAAGGAGAAAAAATGAAAGGAAAATCACTCAGAAAAGAGAAAAGCAAAGGAAGGGAAGGAGAGGAATCGAGGACAGGCTTTTTACATAAAGGAGAATGGGAATCGAATGAAGGATATCACATGGGGGGTAATGAAAGGGCTTTAACGAAAAATAAATAAAAGACAAAAGCAAACAATTTTCTAGAGAATGAGAGATCTGAGACAGCATCTTACACTTGATTTGTTTCTGCCAGTTTTATATTTCTCTACTGTCTGAAAATTTGCTTCAACGGGTTGTACATTTCGGACAGGAAATGTCCTGGACAAAGCAATTAATGGCTTGGCTGTCCTGATGTACAATGTTGTTTGTGCGGGAAAATTGTAAACAGGCGTTAACTATAAGCCAGAGTTTGGATATTGAAGTAGATAAGCGCGGGCTGGTTGCTGAGTATGACTGAAGGAAATTGGGAATTGTTTGGGTGTGTTTAAGTGTAGGTATGAGTGTGATCCTTCGGGAACCGTTCGGATGATATTTTTCCGAATTTTTGTCTCGGTTTCATTATTGATCAAAATTACTTAGTGCTCAATAAATTATTATATTATTGGATTTTCTTTAATTAAATATATACTAGATGAATTCTTGCAATTATATTCTAGTAATTAAAGATAAATATTTTTAATATTATATTTTTATTGATTTATTTTTATATATAGTTGTTCGTTTATTTATTCTTTTCTGTACAATAGAGATCTTATCATTCTAAATATCTCTCCACAATCTTCATATAGTAACCATATCCAGCAATGATCATTATAAGAGTTAATTACGACAATGTTACAATCAATTACATCTAACAATTCTGACAATCCGTGTTAGCTTATAAGAGTTAAATAGGAAAATGTTATAATCAATTACATCTAGCAATCTTGGCAATCCGCTTTGACACGTTAAAATCGTGTTATATAAATATAGTAAATTAATAGATAAATGAATAAATGTGAATAATAAAACGTGTCAAAATCTTAAATATGGATATGTTTATTAAATGTATAACATTACACGATACACTTAACATGCTTGTTAAACAGTTCAAATTAAATTGTATATGAAACGACATGATTTATAACTCTTTCAAATAAATAAAACGATTAAAATTTTAAACATGATTAAATTAGAAATGCATACAATGACAAATGAAATATAACTTCATTATTTAAATTTAAAATTGATAACTATAAAAACAATTATAATAAATCAACAATATCCATCAAGTATAATAAAATCCACCATCACCATCATCAAGCATGTTATATAGACACAGTTACATGATTAATTAAATGAGCAATAAACGGATCACGGATTATGTAGATCATTGACAATGCGATTAATTAACGAGTCTTAAATAAATTTAACAGATTTGATTTGCTTAAGACACAAAACACGATTACCCTAAACCCAACCCCATTTAACTTTACGTTATCTACGTGTCATATTATCATGTTGTATATAAAATTACTAGATCTGTAATCGATCACAATGGATTTTTTATGATATCTTAAATGCAACCACTTGTTATAAGTATTAAAATAATAATAAAATTATAAGTGAATCTATCATCAAATTTCATTTAATTTGATTTTCTATTATGACACATTGAATAGATTGAACCGATTGTTTGGTCAACCCTAAATTTATAAGCATCATGAGTATCTAGCATTAGTAATGCAAGCAATTTATGACACAATCTGATAACAAAATTCAGACACGGCATGTAGGTGTATTTGAGTTTGTTTCAACATCTTTCAGAACAGCCAAAAGTTTTTTTTTTCAATATAAATATGAGACAAGAAGGTATTGATCGTCTTTACTGTGAGTCACTGTATTTTCATACTTAACTAATGGTGAAATCCATAAGTTCATTTGATTCCACACTAAACAAGTTTAACCATTTCAAATTATGACAATCTTTTAAATTTTAATTAAAAGAGCTTATCGTATCATATGGCCTATTTAATAAATAATTGTTTCAATATGATGCATTCATAAAGTATGGAAAGAAAAAAAGTACAACTCTAATAAAGTAAAAGCTAATCGTAAAAATAAATCACATAAACATTTAAATAAAATTTTAAAATAATTTAATATTATTTGTCTAAATTACAAGACAAAGATGAAGAGAATAAATAGAGAAATCATACTCACTTTAACATTATTTGTCTAAATCCATAAATAAGAGAGAATGTCACTTGAACATGTGCATGCATATATATATATATATGCACACACGTGAAGGGCACAGGTGTCACGAGACCATTACTCTTTTCTATAAAATAACTTAATAGTATGTACAATATTCATATTTATAAGCTCTCCTTATCTATTTGATGTGTTAATGAAATACTTTACTTCATAAATTTTTCAAGATCTCTTTACTTGTCTGATGTGTGATTGAAGTCCCTTACCTATTTCTTTTGAAAAGCTTAGAGTGATATTTTCCTCCACCCAATTTGGTAACGTCCTCGTTGTCATTAGTTACCCTACTTGTCTCCCCCTTAGAGGTACTTGGTGTAGGTCATACGTAGAAGCTTATAAATGAAATATCGTGTAGGCAACATAATTTTCTCATCATCAATTTTAACGGAATTTGTTTGAGTGATAAACATAATAACTTGCTCATCCAATTGGCAAGAATTGTATTGATGACCCCAGATGTAAAGGTATAACTTGGAAGACCAGGATTGAAATTTTTTGACAATCGTTATGTTCAAAAAAGTTTTTCTTTCTGATATAATATGGAATACAGTTTTTGCCAAGCAAAACATATAAACAAAACTTTGAATCACAGATTACCTAATTGCTTTCCGAATGAAGCTTCCAAATTAGTTTTATCGGCAGAGTTTTGCTACAAGAGTAAAAGCAGCTACCAACAGCTGCTCTACTTGAGGAGATACAAACCATTCAACAAGCCTAGAGCCATTCTTTTCACATGCAGAAGCAGGGTAACATATAACAAATTTTTCATGATAAGCAATCTGGCAATGTAGAGAGCTTTAAAGAGGGTTTCACAATGTCGAAGCCGTTCATATTTATTATCCGATAATATCTTCCAAAACCAAGGGCTGAGCATGCTATCAAGAAAACTATGCAAGAGTTTGTCAGAAAACATAATCTGGCTTCTGCAGGGGGAACCTTGCCACTTGAACGTCAAATGGCCTTCCTTTCGGGTCCGCCAACCTATTGGGAACAAAAAGAGCAAAAGATCACATTAGAAAATTTCTTTGCTACCAATCCAATGGAGAAGAGGGGTAAAGAAGTCAGAGGTCGTTAAATAAAAAGGCTATTCTACTCAATAACATTGCAAAAGGGCAAAAAAAGGTTCACAACCCAGAGCAAGGGAAACAGTTATTGAAACCATTTTTCATTTCTCTATTATCAGAAACTCAAGTTGAAATTTCAGTAGTCTCACCTAAAAATGGAGCTCACTGCTGCAAAAAGACAATGGAATGGGTATTTTAAAAAAATAATAAAGAAAATGCCAGCATGTGCATCTATAATTATCAGTCATTCTGTCCAATAGCTGAATCGATTATTTTATTCTTGTTGTACAAAATGAACCCACCGTCAGGATAGTACACTTGTGGCAACAACCATAGGTAATACATAAAAATCAAGGTTACAGTAAGAACCAGATACAAATCTAACTTATTGTAACATGCTGTACCCTGGTGAGTTACTTAGTAAAGACCTCAAAGATAATGGAAAAATCAAACGAGATAATTTGGAATATTTGGAGACAAAAGGAATATTTGTTAATAGAGTTAAAATGATATTATTTGATTTGACATTAAATTTTGACTATAAATGTGATATATATATGATTAGCACAAGCACAAATGGGGAAGTAGCAATATGCATATGAGGCATAGGGTAATGCATTCACATTGAGTAAACTTGATTGAGTAAAATAATAATATATACTTATTTTGTGGTATATGTAAATAAATTCACATGTTAGTGAATTATGACTTAAGGTAAGAATAAGTGATGGTAAATGAGACAAATTTGCATGTCTGAAAGAGCTAGGAAACAAATATGAAGGAAAAAGAGAAAAGAAAAAGAAATGTTGAATAAAAAATGATTTGTGCATGTGAAGGTTGAATAGGAGAAAATTGGGTGATTCAGTGATATATAATGCGATTTGAAAAAAAAGTGATCATGATTATAAGGTTTTATTTTAAAATAAATAATAATATTAATATAAGAAAAAAGTTAAAAGAATGCATATGAAATGTAAATGAAATGCAAGTGAGAGTGAAATAAAAAGAAAGTAAAGTAAAGATTGCATGACATGACAATTGAATTAAAAAAAAATAAAATAAGAAAAATTAAAATTTGTGAGGAGACTTTGGGCAATCCACCCATATAAAGAGAGAAGAGGTATAAATTTGGTTCAAAGCTTGACTTTGTAGTATCCGCTTATTAGAAATGAAAAAAAAAGAATTTGAACATTTTGAAGCTCCCACTCGGTAAAAGAGAAAGAGTAGAGAGAAAAAAAACCAAGCTTGAGGGTTTGGTTTTGTGAAATTTTAAAGAACCCAAGAGCTCTCTCCTCTCATCTTTTGCTATATTCTTCACATTTTACTTTCCGTAGGACTCCATACACTCAAGGAACTTGAGAAGAGCTCTAAAGCAAGGAAGTATGGCTACTAAAGAGATAAACAACCTGTGAGCTTCAAAGAAATTTTCAAGAAAAATTTAAAAGTTGAAATATGTGAAGGTAAGTGTTAACACCCCGTACCCTCGTATAGAAACCAATATGACTTATCGACAAGATGAAGGATCAATGGATGTTAATTTAAGTGCCAAAGAGCGATAACAAGTGAAAGAAATATTTTAAAATAAAATAATACTTTATAAATAAAATAATATTAAAATATTAATATTCTATCTATTGTCTAAATTAATCATGAAAGAGGATTATATGACTAATCTAAGTGGGAGAGAAGAAAGAATTTCAAAGAAAAACAATGATAGTTATGCCCGCGTGTCCTTATTAAATAGAGTTAGAACAGGTAAGTAAATATTTAAATATTATAGTGATACCGCGTTAAAGTGCAACTTCGATATTTTGTTTTATACGTGCAAAGGAAAAAAAATAGAAGAAAATTGAAATTTAAAATGTGTTGAAAGGATCAAATTGTAAAGGATGAAAGTTTAAAGAATTATACGGTAAATAAAAAAAAGTTTAAGAACTTATATGCAAATTTTAATATTTAAAGTTAAATGAAAATTTACTAATAAAAAAAGGTTAGATTATGGAAAAATGTGAGATATACAAGTGATTTGAATGGATCAATAAGGATTAAATAAGATATGAAATAAAGATAGTGTATAGAATAAAATAATTAAGAAAAAAAGAATGAAAATACAAGTGGTAGATGGAATGGATTTCAAAGGCTTTGGCTTTATAATTTTACTACATAAAGAAAAAGAAAAAAAGTCAAAAGTCATTAAAACATGAGCAAGCCGCCCATGTAAAGAATGTAGAGAGAAAAAAAAATTAAATAATGAAGAAAGAAAGAACGGAAGTGATGGGCGGATAAAGGAAGTAAAAATATTTTGTATCATGTGACTTAATACATCAAATAAGTGACAAGAAAAGTAAAAAAGCTATGGACATTGGACAATCCAGCCATAATGTGAAAATCAAAGAAGAAAGAAAGATCTAGAGCTTCCACCCGTTTACTACATAAAGAGAAAAAAGAAAAGTCAAAAGTCATTAAAGCATGAGCAAGCCGCACATGTAAAGGATGTGAAGAAAAAAGAAAATTAAATAATGAAGAAAAAAAGAATGGAAGCGATGAGCGGATAAAGGAAGTAAAAATATTTTGTATCACGTGACTTAATACATCAAATAAGTGAAAAGAAAAGTCAAAAAGCTATGGACATTAGGCAATCCGCCCATGGTGTGAAAAGCAAGGAAGAAAGAAAGATCTAGAGCTTCCACCCAAGAGAAAAAAAAAATTTGAAAATTTGGAAATCGACACCCCTTACTTACCTTACAATAACAGGACACTTCGTCGCTATTGATTCAAGCGCGTATCTAGCTAACTCTAATTGCCGGTCACTCGTTACTTCACTCGGCACAACACGACAAACTTTTCTACTTATATACTTCTTAGCAACCATTCAACTTAATACAATTAACCATACTCGAATACAGGCAATACATCAATCAATAAATTCTTACTCAATTTCATATTTTTCCATCAACCTCAATCACAAGCATTTAACATACAATCCATATACTTTAACCAACAAAGCTTGCACAACACAATATAATCACATTGCATGCTTACCTCTTGGTTTTAGCTTGGATCCCACACACAAGGTTCACAATTTCGTCACACCTGTGGCCACCATTGCTGCCACAAACATACCCACACAATTACCAACTTATTTCCAAAAATTACTCAAGCTTAAAACCAAAATTCTTAACTTTCCTTGCTTAAACCATCAAAACCGAGCTTATTCCTTCATTGACTCTCCACGGCTTCTCTCTTAAACATTGGAGTCTCCTTCAGTGATGAATCGACATAAATCTTCAAAAGTGAGAGAGGAAATCTCACGGGTTCACTTGATTTTGAGCCAAACCCGTGCCTATCTTTTTCTCTCTTTTTTTTTTTCTCTTTCTTTCTCTTTGGCTTTGGGTGGATTTCCCCAAGGCCGAGCCTTGCAAATGCTTTTCTTTCTTTCTTTTTTTTTTTTCCTCTAGGATGGAAGCTCTAGATCTTTCTTTCTTTCTTGGTTTTCTCACCATGGGCGGATTGCCCAATGTCCATAGCTTTTTGACTTCTCCTTTCACTTATTTAATGTATTAAGTCACATGACACAATATTTCTACTTCCTCCACCCGCCCATCACTTCCATCCCTTCTTTTTTCATTATTTAATTTTCTTTTCTCTCCACATTCTTTGCATGGACGACTTGCCCATACTTTAATGGCTTTTGACTTTTTTTTTTTTTATATAGTAAAATTATAAAGCCAAAGCCGTTGAAATCCATTCCATCCGTCACTTGTATTCCATTCCTTTTTCCTTGATAATTTTATTTGATACACTACCTTTATTTCATATTTTATTTAATCCTTCTTGATTCATTCAAATCACTTGTATATCTCACATTTCCTTATAATCTAACCTTCTTTGACTAGTAAATTCTCATTTAACTCCAAATATTAAAATTTACACATAAGTCCTCAAACTTTTCTTTATTTACTGCAAAACCCTCCAAACTTTCATTCTTTACAATTTAATCCTTCCAACACGTTTTAAATTTCAATTTCCTTCTATTTTTTTTCTTTTACACATGTACAAATAAAATATCGAAGTTGCACTTTAATGTAGTATCACTATAATATTTAAATATTCACTTACACACTAACTCTATTTAACAAGGACAATCGGGCACAACTATCATTTTTTTCTTTGAAATTCTTTCTTATTTCTTCTCCCCTACTTAGATTAGTCATATAATCCTCTTTCATGACTAATTTCGACAACAGCTAGAATATTAATATTTTAATATTATTTTATTCATAAATTATTATTTTATTTTAAAATACTCTTTTTACTTGTCATTGTTATTTGACACTTAAATTGACATCAATTGACCCTTCGTCTTGTCGATAAGGTCATATTGGTTTCTATACGAGGGTATAAGTGTTACAATCTCCCCCACTTAAAAACGCATTCGTCCTCAAATTCAAACCACGTAGGGTGATTAATCAAAACTCTATAATTCTGTCACATCACTTTCGTTGGGCATTCTTAACATAGAATTTTGGTTTATACATTTATCGGCTTCCAATCTTTATAGAAAACTCAACGTCATAATACATACAATTATGTGTACTACACTTCTTAAATCAAAGCAATATTATTCTTCATCTTATAAAGAGAATTCAAATATACCATTAATTCTAGTTGCACCGCAATCAAATCAACCTTAAATTATCAATCATGCATGTTTACATAACCATTTACAATTCCTCTACCTTGATCTTTTATCACACCTTCTAATGTTCAAGCATTCATTCCACCATTGGCTGCGGGTTTAAATTGTCAACCGATCTCTATTTTGTTTTACAAACTTCCATACAATTTTCACTCGAGCATTTCATAATACGTAAGGATCAAAACACATTTCATTCATTTCATATATATTCAACATCATAGATGATTTAAATCCAGTAACCATTAGTAACCATATTTTCAAAAACAAAACTCCAATACTTTCACGATCGAGTGCTTACTAGATAAATTTCAACTTATACCACAATGCATGTCAATAAAAAACGACATTCTTCACACGTCCTTATGGTCTTAACCAATCTCTTTAATCACTAGTTCAACCACTTAAGGTTAAAATTGCTCAAAATTTTCTTTTTAAGTTCTTTTCCAAGTCTCATCTTGATTACCAACCATCCTTATATTTCCAGAGTCAGCTAATTTACCAATCATATGCCACGCACAGACATATTTAACTTGAGATTCCTCAAAGTCATTTCAAATGCCAAATCTCGCGGCCTCATTAGTTCATCAATTCGAAGATGAAATTAAATACTTATCTTTCCTTAAGTGCACTTTAAAATCAAAAAATCATCTATTAGAACCTTTCTGAAATCAACTTCTTTTAGCCCTTTTTACCTTAGAAAATTAAATTTGTAATTATTCATTCTCAATCATGGGCTTTATGTCAAGGCAAATTTTAAACTTTTCTTACATAAATTCAAATGCACAACCTTCATGCATAAGCTATAAATTTTTCCCAAATCTCCATATATCAAAACTTTATATTGGAGCTATACCAATACTAATACGTCCTATTCCATTAGTCTTTAAGAAATTAAATCCATGGTATACTTCTCTATTTGTGTACTTCATAATAGCCTAATAATTTCTAGCTTACAATTAAGCTAATTCATATGCCAAGCCTGTCAAGCTACATCAAAAACACTAAGCTAATCACGATATGATAGAACTTTATGAACTCATACCAGAATTATAAACACTTACCTTTAAGCTGACAACATTATAATCAACTTGTTCACTGCCAAAATCACCGATGGATTATCTTAGTTATTATCTAATGCTATAACCACTGATAGAATATCATCATCGAATCAAATTATACCCAACTCTGTAAGAATTTTTTGTACCCATATGTAACATATATAGTTCCAAAAATTTCAACTTCGAGTAGTCTTAGGCATAACAAGTTCAATAAGCCACTTGTAATACTGAAATAGCCATCAAATCAAGTTTAGAATCATATCTTCTTACGTTTAATCAAATCATGCTCACCATCATGTGGGGAATACTCAAAACCGGTTTATGTGTTCTATATTCTCATATCGGAATCAGCCACTAATTGGCACCATCTCCAAGCACCAAGTATCTTAAAAGTCAATTTTTTCTTAGCCAAAATTCATAGTGTAGTATTCCAACTCTAGGCCATGGCTCATTACCAAATCTTTACTCGTGTTGAGTACTTGAAATCTCAAATCATCATCTCTTTTCTAAGTAGATTTCTACAATTTTCGTAGTGTATTTCTATTCCCTCACCAAGGGTAGTATCATTTAATAAAACCATATCACCCTTGTTCTTTAAATATTTGAAGCACCATTTAACCTTTGCCTACCTTTATTAGGCACTTTACCTTGATAATTACTCAAAATAAATTGAAACTTATGGGGGAAGCAAGTTTCACAATTTATACCTCGCATCTAGAAGTATATCTAGACCGCAACCTCATCGGGTCTACTTAATGGCAAGATAATCATTGCCTTAAACCAACATTTCCAAGCATCCTTATATTTGCAACATATCTTTATACTATGTGACATATCAGTTACAAGCCCCAACTCGACTATATAACCATTTGCTCTTTTGAGCTTTAATGTTTTTTCATGGTGAGAAACCTCTTGAATTTATCTCTCATGTTCGCAGAGTAATTACAAGTCCATAACTTATAGTTCAATGCCTGAAGCAGTGAACATAGTCTCATCGTTATAGTTCTACCCTTATCTACCAATCATTACTCCTTTTACGCATTTACCTATACATTGCTTGGTTACTCACAAGCCACTCATAGCCATTCAAATTCGATCTTTTATAGCAAGTTAAGCTAGAATATTCTCTTAGGTTTTTCCACATATTTTCAAATCACTTAAACACATCCTTTAATAGAATTCTGTTAAGGATTTAAACAATCAAAGGCTTATCTTCAAAGCCACTCATAACCTTAACAATTTGATGTATGCTTAATAGCATTTTAACTCATTGGTCTCAATGGACATCATTTTCAAATCTCCCAAGGTGTCCTTGTTCTTAGTTCGGACCATACAAATTCATTTAATATATTTGCATCTATTATCCTTAAGTTTCTTATGCTTGTCATAACAACATCCACATTTCTCCCATCATTTATTTTACCTTTCATTCACTTTTTCCTTAACCTTTATCAAGACTTAATCTCGTCTCCTTTATTTTTTAGGATTTGACTTTAGTCTGCGTAATGTTTATCTTAATACTTCACATGGTAATTTAGAAACTTCTCCATTCTTTCATATAATTACTTTCCAAAACCTTAAAACTCTAATTAACAAGGCTTAACATCAAGTCCAATGACCATAATTCAACTTGCAAGTTTATTTTCATGCCATCCACATCTTGTTCTTGCTCCCTAGACATGAGATGTTTCTAGCGCTGTGGCGCTGGACGGTCAGCGCTACAGTGCTGCAGCTGCTGAAATTTTACTTTATCAAAGCAATTCTTCTATCCTTAAGGCTGCTACATTAATCATTCTTGACCATATGGCCTTCCTTTAAGCCTGTACCACAATTTACAAAACTTGCTTTCTATCACAAGTACACAATCAAAACATTAATTTCAACATATCTATTTCACTCTTTTTGTGGTATGCCGAAATCGTCCTTTGGGCATATTTCACTACTAGCAACCATATACTTTTTACCATAATATTTAACACAAACTTGGTTAAACGATGGTCTCCAAATTACTCTAAAATACATAAATATCAAATTGTACACCACTTAGTGTCGAGATATTAACTTTACTCATCAATTCTTAACCAATTACATCTATAAGATGGACATTTCACTTAATTGTTGCATCCCGCCCTTGCGGCCATAAGATCAAAACTTCCTAGACTTGGGATGCAGAAGCTCCCTCTTAGAGCTTATCCAAAAATCAATATTTTTTTAAGTCCTTGACCTTTGGAGAAATCGCATTCAAGACTAATCATTTTTATTGTAGATAACATACTAATCCAAATAGACCTTTAAATTGATCTTTAAAATAATTTGTATATCAAGCTCAATTATAGAACCCCATATGGCATTTAGACTAGAACCAACATTTCTAAGTCATTTAACTTAATATTAAAATTTATACATAAATCCTCAAACTTTTTTTTATTTACCATATAACCCTCCAAGTTTTCATTTTTTACAATTTGATCCTTCTAACACGTTTTAAATTTCAATTTCCTTCTATTTTTCTTCCTTTACACATCTACAAACAAAATATCAAAGTTGCACTTCAACGCGATATCACCATAATATTTAAATATTCACTTACTCGCTCTAACTCTATTTAATAAAGACACGCAAGCACAACTATCGTTGTTTTTCTTCAAAATTCTTTCTTATTTCTTCTTCTCCACTTAGATTAGTCATATAATCCTTTTTCATGACTAATTTCGACAATAGATAAAATATTAATATTTTAATATCATTTTATTTTAAAATATTCTTTCCATTTGTCACCGCTCTTTGACACTTAAATTGACATCAATTGATCCTTCATCTTATCGATAAGGTCATATTGGTTTCTATACAAAGGTACGAGGTGTTACAGTAAGAAAAGAATTTAACTTTCACATGAGATCTTTGTGGTGTGATTTGTAATTTAGAAGGATGTTTGATTTTGAGATTTTAATTGAGTGGTTGAAGAAAAATCATACATGCAATTATGAATTAATGAAGTTAGTAGGAAAACGAAATTGGTGAAGTGAAAATTCCATCAAACTAAGGTTTTTTACACTATATGTATACTCCTATAAGAAAGGGTTTTCAAATAGTGAAACAAGCCCTTATACATTTTACTTTTCATAAAACTCCATATATTCAAGAAACTCGAGAAGACCTAAAGAGCAAGAAAGTATGATTAAAATATATATATATATATATGATATGCGTCACTCATCTTAGTTTGATGAATGTCATGCAAGTGTTGTGATTGTTAAGTGTTGAATGGTGTGTGCTTAAGACCATTAGAAGGTCATGTATACAAATAAGCAATACTGTAAAACCTCTACAAATCAATACCCTTGGGGTTACAAAAATTTATAAATTAATCGATATATTATTTAATTGATAAATTAATAATTATTATTTTATACATTAATTAATAAAAAATTAATTTATCAAGATATAGGGTTTAAGATACATTAAGTCAAGCAAAAACATTTATAAAAAGAATATAAAGTATCGCAAATGGTAAAACTAAACATAATGGCTTCTCATCTCAAAAGTGTAAAGAAATCAACAATAATGGGATGAAATGCATAAAGTATCATGTGAGCACAACATAGAAAATCTAAAATTGCACCCAAAAGCAATTGCAATAGTGGGTATCATAAAAGTTTAACTTGCATGTGAACCAAGCAACAATATCAAATACGATCAAGAGGTCATCAGAGTATTTATCAACCAGCATTGAAAAATGTGATACCAAACAATATAAAACTGCAAAATTCTCGAAACTAGAGAAGGTTCTCTATGAGTGATTTATTCAATAACAAGAACGTGTGAATATGATCGGAAATCTAATCATAGAGAAGGCAAAGGAGTTAATGAAAAAGATGTACCCTATACATACACCAGAAGTCCTTTTTTCTCAAGCACTTTAAATCAAGACATGGCATCAAGACATATTGTCGTTTCAGAGAAAGCGAGTTTGTTGATACAGAGCTCATGGAGAGCAATTTGCAATCCATAGGAGAGAAATTAGATCAATTTCCCATGAAAGATGTTTTCAATATATATATATATATATTTCACAATAGCTATGCCCCACTCCCTTTAGTTTGGTGAGATTTTCACTTCACCAATTCCATTTCTCCACCAACTTCATTAATCTATAGTTGCATGCATGGTTTTCCTTCAGCCGCTTAAATGAAATCTAAAAATCAAGCATCTTTCTAAATTACAAATCACATCACAAAGATTTCATATGGAAATAAAGTTCTTTTCTTACCTTCACATATCTCAACTTTGAAATTTTTCTTAAAAATTTCTTTGGAGCTCTTGGGTTGCTTATCTCTTTGCTAGTAGCTCAAGTTTTCTAATCATACTTTCTTGTTTTTTAGCTCTTCTTGAGTTCCTTAAATGTATGGAGCAACATGGAAAGTAAAATATAAAGAATATAGCAAAAGAGTAAAAGAAAAAGCTTGCAGGTTCTTCAAAATTTCACAAAACCGTGCCCTCAAGCTTGGTTTCTTCTCTCTTTACTCCCTTTCTTCTCGGGTGGGAGTTTCACAATGTTCAACTCTTTTTCACTTCTAATAAGCAGACACTACAAAGCCAAACTTTTAAACCGCATTTATACCCTTTCTCTCTTTACATGGACGGATTGCCCAAAGTTTTCCCACATATTTCCATTTTCTTTATTTTATTTTTTTTCTTTTAATTCAAATGCCATGCCATGCAATCATTCCTTCACTTCCCCTTCATTTTACTCACTTGCATTTCACATGTATTTCCTTTGCATTTAATTTACATTTCATATGCATTCATCTAACTTTTCTCTTATATTATTATTATTTATTTTAAAATAAAAATCTTATACTCATGACAACCTTTCTTTCAAATCACATCACATATCACTAAATCACTTAATTCTCTCCTATTCGGCCTCCACATGCACCAATCATTTTTCTTGCAACATTTCTTTCTCTTTTCCCTTTTTCCTTTATATTTGTTTGTTAGCCATTTCATTTTGCATGACCACCTTTCACACATGCAAATATGTCTCATTTACATTCAATTATTTTTACCTTAAATCATAATTCACTAACATGTAAATTTATTTCCATAAACCACAATATCTATATATATATATATATATATATATATATATATATTATNAATATATATATATATATATATATATATATATATATATATTATTTTACTCAATCAAGTTTACTTAATGTGCATGCATTATCATGTCTCATATGCACATTGCTACTTCTTTACTTGTGCTAATCATACGTATATATATATACATATATACATATATATATATATATGCCATATTCATAACCAAAATTTGACCTCAAACCAAATAATGTCATTTCAACTCTATTCACAAATATTCCTTTCATCTCAAAACATTCTAAATCACCTCGTTTGACCTTTCCATTACTCTGAAAGTCTCTGCTAAGTAACTCACCAGATAAAAGGTGTTACAATTTATCTGTATGAAGATGATTTTCATATGAAATGTCCTAAGAAATAAGAATGCTACAATAAATGCAGATAAAGGGCAATCATATTATGGGAGGGAGCAATACAGATCTGTATCAGATTACACGTAGATGTAAACAAGGTTTCTTATGTCCATAGCACAAGAAGGTATACGCATCATAGTAATGCTTTGCAGAGGTAAACATATCTAATTTAGTGGGCATATCATACTCCAATACTCCCACACATAAAACTCTAACTCTTTTATTTGGAGAATTTTTAAGTTGTCAACAACCAACAATCAAGCACCTGTATACTTCCAATGCCAGATTTACATGACTCTTTTCACTTCAAAGCAGGACCTGTTTGTAGTTTGTGGTTTTGCTTTACCAACAAACACTTATCTGAGATACTGAGATATGAATTGTTATATCATTCTCACTCCCTTTCTTCTCAACAGATTTCTAGGATGGCATCAAATATAAAGTCTACGCTAAAGCTGCCAAAAGATTTTTTACTCTCTCTTCAAGAAATTAGGCACTAGACTAGTTAGTCAAAGGTAGTATAATTCATCAATATAGACTTTAATATCACTTAAAACCACAGCTTCAACAATTTAAAAGTTTATGCAGAATACCTGCCAGGGACAAATGTGAAAGAACCTTCAACAGAACCTGAAGATGATGATAAAGGTGTGCAGCTCTCGTAAACAAATTCATTCTCACCAGGATGCAACAAAGGGAACTGTAAGCATACAGAAAAAAAAAAAGAGAGAGAGAGAGAGAGAGAGATTTGTTCCATATGTCAGAGGCAATTACTCATATCAATAACATATGTATAATAAAACTACAGAGGTCTAGTAATTATCAATAGAATACAATTAGCCCCAGACAATGAATTTCTCCAGCATTATTACATTTACAGCCAAAAAGGAGATTTGTTCCTTTCATGTCATGATGGTTACCGAATTACTAGTATCATTCATGCAGATCACTAATGAGAAACCCAGTAATGCTGCATCATTTCAATAGCTTATTTTCAGATAAGGCTCTTTTTGTATCAGGAAAATTGAGCAAAAGGAATGGAAAAGAAGGGGAAAAACTACATTTTTTCTCCACTCTTTCCAGGTGTTCAGTTCCCCATCAAACTTATACAGAATTTCTGTGATAGAAACCAAAATATTTTGTTCCCAGGAGCCCATTTCGTTTACTCTAATTTTCCAGCAAAGTTCCCGAATACAGATTTTGAGACTGAGTGATTGTCAAGTACCAAATTGAGAGGTCACTTTATAATATGTTGCCAACAAAAATAATCAAAATCCTTGAAAACAAAATGTAAGATGATTAATTCTCAAATGATAAATTCAATGTATCACAGTACATTCTAAGCCCTTTGACATTTTACTGGAATACAATGTAATGCCTCAGTCACAGAATAAAGAACTCAAAATGATGCATAAGCATGACAAATGATAACTCACAGTTAATCCCCTCTGCTATATTTTTCCTATGGGATTTGAAGAAAACCACAATAAATGTTTCAGTTGCCATTCTTCACAACTGAAAATTAATTCGTAAGTAATAGTATCTATAGGAGAAACTGGTATGTCATTACCTGTCCTATCACAGCTTCTCCATTAACATCAGATATGATAGCTTCATTAGCCCGAATGATCCAGTGCCTCCAATTCAGTTGGCAGGAGCTGAAGGTCATTCCATCAATGATGCACCCTCCAGGCAAGAGGGACATGCGGATTGAATATGCAAACAAGTACTTCTCAGCACTATCTTGTAGGTTAGCCAATTCTGGAACAAACGCAGCAGAAGCACGAACCTGAAGCAGAAAATATTCTTTGTTAGTGCTATCAAAATAACAATGAAGAGACTGATTGCAGTACTGTTGCACATAGGGGTGAAAACATATTTATAACAAGGACACAAAGAAAAGGCTCCCATAGAAGGACAAAAAGACCTTTTAGTTTTAAAATCATATAGCTTATAGAATAACAAAAAGCAAACATCTGTTAATTTTTGAAATCCTACAACTACTTTTATATACTTAAATAAATTGTAAAACAAATAACCAAGACACGAAAAGAATGCATGTAATAGCAACAATATAACAAGTTTAGTTGAAAAGAAAAATTAAAATTTACGCAACATATCCAAATGAACATATTCATTCCTAATTCTTTTTTCTTTTTTTTCTTTTTTGCTCAGTCATTCCTAATTCTTTTAAGCTATGTAAAGCAAAAGTTCTAGAGTCCTTTGATACAACTTAAAAGATGAACTCATGAAAAGGAGGCAAAGGGCTACAACTAGAGCGAAGAGAATTAAAACCATTGATATCAGATAAAATGGTGACAGGAAAGAAAAACAATTCTTCAGAATGCAACAGTGATTAATATTTGAGAATGATACAAGTTTTCAACCTACACTAATTCTTCTCAGACGTTAAGTTTCTTTGCAATCTGTCAAGCAGGAAATGGTAAATTTCTCATTCAGCTTTAAGCAACAAAAGTGAACATAGTTTAGAATAGGACAATGTGCCTTTATATAGGTTGACTTGAAGATACATCTTGAAGCAACCCCAAAGGAGGTAAGACCCTCTGCTGAGCCCTAAAAGGTGAAATTACTTTGTCGTTTCCAAAATGGATAGCAAAATAAAAGAACCAGAAAACCTTTTGCTTTGTCACCCACAACTAGGTGACATTGAACTCACCTAGCCAACACACTCTCATTTTTACAAAAATTGATGTAAAAGAATTCAAAAGAACAAAGTACCAGAAGAGGTAAACCGTGCAATTACTCTGAAACAATTACCTGCACACCATTGGTTACAGCAGTGGAACATAGGGGGGGAACCTCTGGAAATAGACTTATACTTCTAACATTTCCTTCTTCACAAACTTTGATAATGCCATTTTCTAAGCGGCGGCCATGTTCCTCTAACCACAGCAGCATGGCATCTTGCTGCTGATCACCATGCAAATCATGCACAGAACGAATCAGTGCATTTGGGACGCATTGAATCATTTCCCCATCTGTAGGAAGGTTGCTGGTCCCAACATAAAGTTGGCCATTTGTACAGTTCAAGAAAAACTTCTTCGGCCTATAAGCAGAAGCAGCCACAACAATGTACTTAGATCTGCTTGAAAAACCTAGGTGACGTATGACCATTCTTGTTCCCTCTATTACCTGACTTATGGGTAACAAGTAGACATTAACCAAATGGTTATAGAAAGAGTAGCCACCTATAATTCCCAATGAGCTACCAAGCCATGTAGATGAGTGCCCTTCGTCTGTCCGTTCTTGACCATCATGAAAACGATAGAGGAGCCTAGTGGGAAGGGGCAATTTAACTTTCAAACGTGTCTCTAGTTGTTGAATGTCAGATTCAGATGCACCACTTCTAAGTGTAGCCTCAACCTCTGGAAAATCATTGCTCAACCAATTTTTAAGCTTGTCCCAACATCTTTTAACTCGTTTAACAAGTGGCCATGGGTACATGGCAAAAGCCTCTCGCCATAACTGATAAGCTGCCTGAGAAAAAAAAGAAAAAAGACAAAGACAATAGCATTACTGTAAGGAATTCAATCATCCAGATTCTTTCTAGTCTTAAAGAAATTAAACAGTTCTTCAGAGGCTTTTGAATAATAAATTCATATATACTATGTATTCAACCTTATTCAAAGGTTTGACGTTTCCATCCCAATATAATTTTAGTTTTTACTCTAAAAATTCCACATTTAAATCTCTGATCCAAGGAAACTGAATTTTATTGGTAAATTTTCATTGGGCCTATCTAGGAAAATGTACATAGGCAATATAAAAATTTTGGTTTCTCCTAATTCAGCGAGAAGTCCAGTCACATATTCAAACATTCATGCACAAATGATACAATAGGGAAATAAATCAAGAATAACTTAAAAAGAAAAACCCAGGGAATGAATAGATAAAAATAAATGGGTTTTAAACATTGTTATATAAATTCCAATTACCTTGAAAGAAGAAGCAGGGTTTCCTTGATGATCTTGAGGGGTTGAAAGCTGAAGATCTTGGAAACAAAATAGGGCCCAAAGAGAATCCTCAGAAGTGGAAAGTCTAAGCCTTCTGCTGACACATGAAACCCTGACAGTGTCTTCTGGACCTAATTTCGATAAAATTATGTGGAGAGCTAAATCTCCTAACTGATCCAAACCCACCTCTCTTTCCATCTAAACCCACACCCAAAACCCAAAAAATAAAAAGTCCAAACTTTCTCTTACTAAATCAATGCATATTCTGCATGTGTCTGGCCTCTGGTGTTGCTGTAAGAAGGAGGGTTGTTCAGTTTATCAGTTTTAATGTGAACTTTGATGAAGGAAGGTTGGAAAGAGACGGTGAGGGTGATAGGGAGGAAAATATGTGTTGTTTATTCCTCATATTCTGATGTCTGACACGTTGCAACTCACGTATTTGGAACGCTTTCCTAAGTAAAAAAAAAAAATGATGTAGTCGCAAAGAAAATTCTTTTAATATATAGGACATAATATTTTAAATTTTTCTAATTTATAAAAAAAAATTCACTTTCATTATTTTCAGTCAAATTTTGATATTTTTTTATCTTAAATTAAATAAATTTTTGTAGTTAGGGATTTATAAAGTGTCGATTACGTGACATATGGATATATTTTAAATTAATTTCGTTAAAGGATTTTAAATTGTTTCTAGTTTACAATTGTGTCTTCTTTTTTTTTTTTTTGTAACAATTGTGCTTTACTTCTATTCCAAGCTAGAATATAAGGGAACACAATAATATATGAGTAACGAAAACATCCCATGCCTTTTAACTTAAAGTGAGGGTGTGACAGTGGGAGTACTCTCATCACAGTAATATACGCTCCGCCGGAACAATTTCTTCTGCAACCACATAACCTGCCAGAAATGGCTCTTTATACCGGAAAAAAGAAAAAGTGATTCTTCCATCCCCCATGTATGCTTATTGCTTATTGGGCATCTTACATTTACAATAAAAATCTTACATTCACAAGCCTCATTTTGCAACTGATGTGATCAATTTCCCAGAAATGGAACGCAGAAACAAGTAACCGAGATTTTCCATTTCCTTAGATGATGCACATCTGATTTCAGTACATCACCCTAAGTTTAACAATATGTTTTTCATAAATGAAATGAGAAAAAATGGGAAAAAGAACTGACATATGATGTATGAATTGATTTTACATAAGAACTAACGGGCACAACAAGCAGAAAAAACCTGCGAATACAAAAATTCAGAGACCTTAATGCTATGTTGAGAGGGCATGTGACCGAAGTTGGCGCTGTAATCTGCCAAAGCTCAATTTAACCATTGACCCCCATTATTTTAAGGTGAAAAGAACCTAAAGACCATAGAAGATAACAAAATGTCAGTTCATCACAAAAGGAGAAAGCATGTCCAAAAAAAAAATTCAGTTTTGTGGACAAAAATCAGGCTCACCTATACGATTGATGTGGATCTAGCAAATACTTAATGAAGCTTTTCCTCAAATGTTCCCTGTGCAACATTTTGCTAAAAGGCAAAAATAAAGCAAGTGCTATTTGGTTTGTTTTTCTGTTGCTAATTTACACAAAGCATAGCTGCCTATTGGTCATGATTTTTGAGATGCAGGCGCACTTTCAGTCAAAGATGAACCTAATCGAAGCATAAGGGGATATACAGGACTGAACTCCTTGTCTCCTCTCACCCTAACCTTTGCAGCATAGTCATCCAGAGTTGCCTTGATTCCTTTCCAGATCTGATCTTCCCCTTGAGAATCCAGCCACAATGAATATTGCATATGTGTGAGCTTGTTCCTCTGGAGTGGTGATTGCAATTCTTCAGGGCCTCGGGAATAAAGATGGTGTAGTATGACACTTGGAGGTAAATCTTGAAGAAGAGGAGATGCTCCTAGTTGAGATGTTTCCAAGAAGATAAGTGGTCGGAATGCTCGAAGAGCTCGATATGGAGCACCAAGTTGTTCTACTGGGAACAAATTTTGGCCCACAGCTAATTCCAGCTCAGCCATGTCTCTGGCCATTCTCAGCTTGCCTGATTCTGAAAGAGGTCTAACAAGAGAAGCATGCCTGATAAATAGTATCAATACTCGTGAAGCCATGCTCCTAACAAGCCTAGTGCATATGGTTTCCATTCCTGCAGTTGTAGCATTAGCTGTAGATGGCAACATTCTAGATAGGAACTCATTACGAAAGTGAAGAATGCACTTCTGCAACTCCTCCATGTACGGCGAAGCAGTGTTGTCCATAGCAGCATCCATGCCAAGCGCAGCAAAGTTTTGGTCATGAATTTGCAAGATACATGACTCGAGACGATCAATCATTGCTTGGAATAATGATGTTACAGAGTCACAAGCAACACCATATATTACACCAAGTGAAGGTGACAATACATCTGCAGCGATAGTTGGAAGCCCGGTGATCATAGAAGATATGCGTGCATGAATTTCTTGCAGATGCTGACATAACGCAAAATTCTTGACCTGAGCTGGAGTAGCAGGACCAGACACTTGGCGTGCTTCAGGACCAGTGGATATCTGCCAGCATAAAGAAGGTGGCACATTTATCATGATCAGGCATCATGCAAATATATTATAGGCATGAGTGAGTTATGTACTCAAGATATGATGTGTTTTCACAATTTTATATACTCCTAAAAAATTTGGCAAGAGTTCCCACAGTTTTGAGAAAGAAAAGGAATCCTTCAGAAAATGAACAACAAGATTAAATTTAAAGCTATGACTAATAATCAGATCACATCCATGATTGATTAAATGCAGGGTTAGTAAATGCCCAAAGCTTATTATGCATTAATTCGCTTGGAGCTAGGATAAGTGCCTAAACAAAGTAAAGCAAAAAATAATACATTATATTTGCAAGCCACAAAAAACATGAGATACAGTCAGAAAAGCTGATAACCGAACACAATAGTTGTTTTAACCAGTTAGCTCCAATAGATGAATCATTTTAGAATTGCATAAACATTATTGATAAACACATTTTACACAACATATATTTCTCAAACTTTTGATTTTAGAAACAATACTATGAATAGCATTGTCACTGTAGTGAAATGCATTTCTGTGATTATACAGATTCAAACATCATCACATTTGGTTATGTGGTGAATTGCATGATGATATTCTACAAAACATGCAATATGATCACATATAAAACACAATTTTCCAACTATACCAAAAAAACCTAACGATGACACTGTAGGGATGAGCTACTAACAACAAATTCTCAGTCATAAACCCATATAATCAATCCAAAGCAGATTCAAAAATGGCAACAAGGCAGTAACATTATTCCCCTCCTTGGACTCCCCTACCCTGATCCGAAATCAAACAGCAAGGTTCCATTTGCTCTGTGCATTACTTCAAAGCATCCATCTATTAGTTAAGACCATCCTGACTTTCACCTTTTTTGTGGCAACAATTCCAGATTAACAAGATACCAGATCTTACTTCAATAGCACAATTAATGAGATATATTTTTCGCAAAAATCATATGAGATTATACTCTCAAACACACCAGAAGCGACATTGAATACATTCAAGTTCATATTAATGAAATATTTCTCACACAACACACATTCTATTTAGCAAGAAGAGAACTTATATTTGCACACAGGAGAAAAGAAAAAAAGATACCTGATATTCAGCTCGTTCTGCAATCAGAAGCAAAACCTTGCTAATTTCATGCAGCACAAGAAGAGTCAATTGTGCATCCAACTGAACAGCTTCAATCTCTTCCTGAATGCGTGACAGAATTCTTGAGATCTGTTCTTTGGAGGGAACACTACCACGGCTGGAGACTGGAAAAACAGAATTTACAAGATCTGACAGGCGGCTTAAGCAGCTAGCTAAGAAAGACATCTGAAATGTTTCAATAGCTGCAACCATTTGATCTTTTCCCTCTGAAGTGACTGCTGGTAAGACTCCCTTGACATCAGTGTCATGTGAAATTCTTTCAAGAAGGTTTTCCACCATAGAGAAGAGCTTTGGGTACCCATTTGTGAATATCTCTTTGACAAAACTTGATGCAGTAAAAGCAGACTTCATTTGCATAGCAAAAGCCTTAACAAGTGCTTCCCATACTCGATCTGTCAGCATGGGATCACCCTCCTGCATAAAGCAGCATCAATAATAGTCAAGCAGGGAACCAGCATTTTCATGATATGTCAACTCAATTATGAATAGGTATTACGAAGACAAAAGGAAAAACACAAATAGAAAGAAATGGTGTTACCTTAATGACTTCATCAAGCAGCAAGACATGTGTAAAAGGGTCTCTCTTCTTCGACAAAACCCTCTGCAAGTGCCAAATTGCAACCACAATAGAATGCAACTGATCCATACAACTCCCCATCCTCTGCCACAATGCCTCCCTCGCCTTCCCACTACCCCCAATCTGGGGCGTGCCAGTCCCCCTAATACCTCCAGGACCAAATCCCCCACCTCCAGCACCAGCAGAAATCGCCTTCATATCCAAGGCCACACTCACACTCTTCACACCCATTCCCTTGTACTTATTCACCAACTGCTCCACCGTCCCTCTCAACTCCCCAAGATTGTAAAACACTTGCAACCCAGTTCCCACTTCAGCCTGATTCAACCCTTCCATTCCCCTTTCCAAAACTTTCATAGCTTCGCTTCGTAACCTGTTCCCTATCTCTCTAACCGCATTAAGTTCCTCATCCACCATATCAATACCACCAAGTTCATATTCCTCGCACAAGATAAAGATATCACTATGCAACTGAGCAGCCTTAGCAAGATCCAACTTATCAGGCTCTGCTTCACAAGAAGCCATAAGGTCACGTAGCTTTTTCGACAGGCGGATAGCACGGATGGAGTGGGAGAGAAGCTCAGAAGTCCGATGTAAATTTGAGAGCTGGACGGTTTTGGAGAGAATTGAATTATGGGGCTCAGAGAGCTCAGATCGAACGCGACGAAGGGAAGACTGTAGAGAGGAGATGGAGGATCTGAGAGTGGAGAGAGACAGCTCAGCGTTGTTCAGAGAAGATAACTGAGTGAGGAGGAGAGGGTGGTTGGAGAGGACGTGGGAACGAAGTTGGGAATCGAGTTGGCGGATGGCTTGGAGGAGGTGTTCGGCAGTGGAAGCAGGGGATCCAGAGGAAAGGGCGGCGGAGGAAAAGGAGGTGGAAGAAAAGGAAGGGGAGAGGAAAGGGGAAAGAATTGGGTCTTTGGCAAACGAGTCTAGGAGAGAAGATGGTGGAGGAGGAGATGCGGCGGTGTTAGAAGAAGGGTTTTTGAAAGTGGAGAGACGGTGGAGTGGGGAGGAGGAAGTGGAGGTCGGAGATCTTTGGAGTGCAGCTGGAGAAGCCATTTTTGGGTTCAGGATTTAAGATTCAGTGGCTCAGAAATCAAAATGGATATGGAAACGAGGCACAATTCTTTCAGATCTATCGAAAGGTATAAAAGAATCAAAGAAATGAGCAAGAAAATCTACACAACGGCAAAAAAGAACCGCAGAATCAAAGAAACGACGAAAAATTTGATCGAGCAAATACTTTGCTACAGTTAGAAGAAGGGCGACCGAAGACGTACCGTACCGCTTTTCAGTGTATCGCAGTTGGGTAACCAGAAACCAATAGGTGTATAGCCATCAAGAGTCTGTCGAAACGGAGGATGAAACAAAGCAGGCTGTGAGCCGAAGTATGTACATGTACAGTACAACGCGCCGTTTCTTTCTTAAATAGAGAAACCAAAATTAACTACCCCAAATTGTGAATTAGTATTATCTTAAATCATGCTTATTTTTTCCTCTTATTTAAAATAAATGAATACTATATGATTTTATTATTTATTTCTATGTCTTATATAAAAACAAACTTTTAACCACATATGAATTTATAATTAAAAAGCACATAGTCTTAAATTCTTGGAACAGGTTTTGCTCTTGTTTTTCTGGGTTGATTTATGGGGTCTCGTTAAGCAGCTTTTTTGGCCCGCCCGCTGCAAGCCGGGACATTCTGGCTGGTATTTCTTTTTGCTTTCTGTGTACAGGCCTGGTTGTTATACTTTTGGGCATGATCATGGTTGCTGTGTGGTGGTCGTTCGATCCCATAAGCAAGCTGCTGACTTGTCTGTTGCAAGCCTCTAAGGAAAGGGTCCTGTCTTCCCAGAGTAGTGCTGTGCTTCTACCATAGTTGAGGTAGATTTTGTAAAGTTATGCAATGAAATTATCTTTCTGATTTTCAAACTAAAAAAAAAACCCAACTTATTTGAGGAAAAAAAAGAGTAGAATAAGCTATTCATTGTTAGCACACCATTGTGGTTGTCCTCACGCTAAGTAACTGTTCACCAATTGTTTTCCTCCTTTCCTTTCCTTGTCTTATTTTGATCCAAATTTTCCATATTAATTATAGTTCTCCCCCCAATAAAAAGACAAAAAAAAAAAAGGAGAAAAGATTGCACATAAATTATGGTCTAAATATTGGAAATTGAATAAATCAAGGAGAAGATTCGTTGACAAAAGCTAACTGGAATTGAAAAAAGAAAACCAATTTGTACATCCTCATGGAAACAGCTAATCTAACAGTCGATGATTGTTTACGAAGCAGCCAGGTCTCCACCCTCACCAAGCAAATCCACCAACTTGTCTTCTCAAACGCAAAACGGCTAATCGCAAACTCACGTTAACGGTCGATAAATACAGGCATCAAAACAGCTCAAATTTACCTACACAATCGGAAAGAAATAACAAAAAAGCCTTGTTATGCTGATGTTGAGAATATTTGAAGGCACTTGCCTTTGCCAGAATATGAAGCAAAAAATAAACGAGATACGAGACGACATTATTATTATTCCCAGGCATTTGTCCTGCTGATGCATTTTTCAATTTATTTGTAAGGTAATTATTAGCACTCTTATGTTGGTTCATAGTTTTCGATGCTTTTGAATTTGAGTACCAAATCGCAGAACAATCAAAGAAATAAAACAGCCCAGCTGCGCTTGTTAATACCGTATCCCCAAGTGCTCCAATCACCCAACTTCAGACACGTTTTTGATTTCGAATAAACACCATAACATTATCAGCAGCAATTATATTTTGTATCTGCTTGAACGCTACACGTTTCCCTATCAAGGGCTTGGATACCAACCCCCAGCTTGGTTGGGTGGTTAAAAGTTGGATTGTCTCGCAGCGCCCACATCCAAAAAAGGAAAAAAATAAAGAAACAAAGGCTGCGACATTTTGGAAGGGGTGACTTTACGAAAAGGGGCGAAACTACACAGATTAGCGCACAAAGGAAAAACCTGTGAAGAATTGGCTCGTAATCAATTCAATGGCGTCAAATGATTAACCGTTAAAGATAGACAAGGATCAACCACAACGTAAAGGTAAGATGTAACCTTCATTGAGATTAATGCAACTCACACGGTTGACACAAGTTATAGAACATGAAACCTTGTCTTCATGACATTGCAAAACTTCAACCATTCTATGCTACTACCAGAACTCTTGAAACCAAGACCCAAAATGGAATTACTTGTTTTCAAATCCATAAGTTTCTTCAAGTACAAGTTAGAGTGACTCGCTTTCGATCTCCGAGAAAGAGTATGTTCAATCTTGACAAAGCCTTCAATTATACCATCAAAATCTGACTTTCTTGGCACCAAATTCTATAGCATTTTGGAGTTTGGCTCTCTAGATTCTCAAAAGCCCACAAGACAGTAACATTAGCTCTCTATACCATGAAACTCAGTTTCTTATCTTTCTTTTTTAAGGCAGCCTAAAAACGGTAACAGTTCCATTCAACTTGTATCAGTTTGAAACAATTTCATTTCTAACTCTACATAAAAACTCCAATCGGTTTTGTAGGTTCGACGTATAACAATTTCACCCCAGCTCACATGATGTAGCATGGGATTAAGTAAGAATTAATCTTGAACCTTCCTGAGCAACAACCTTGATCTTGTAGAAATTCAAGCAAATCTTAACAATTTCTTTTAAAAAAAAACAAACTTCTATAATCAGCACCATAACACATCTGAGTAGGGGGATACGTGAAAAGTCAGAAATGAAAAACTCTAAACGGTTCGCTACATTTGTTCCTTTGTTAAAGCTGCTTCGGTGTTGAGTGAAATGACAATTCTGGGAACTTAAATCTCATAAAAGTAATAACACCACAGACTAGAAACTAAACCGAGGCCAACATATACCATCCAACTTATCTAGATCAGAATAGATTAAAATGTTGCACAAAAGGTTATGATAGGAACCAAGCTATTAAAGCGCAAGAGGGGAAATTCTTTCTATTTCTTTTAATGCAAACAGATTAAACTAAAGATAAGATCTCTTCATGCAGTTTTATTTGAATGTCATAGACGGGATGGAGCATTTGGCTAGACAACCGCAAAAACCTAGTATGACCAACTTTCGGAATTATAATATTATATAACATGAATTATTCATCGTTTTGATTTGTTAAAACTGACTGTATTTATTAATCAATTTAAGTACCTAAGCCGCTCGTCCAATTAATTGCAACTGTATTTTTTTTTTCAAAGGTTTCATTGCAACTGTATTAAGTGAGATTAAAATATTTGGCAAATAATATGTCAACATATTATGTTCCAGTTATCTGACCAATTCTTTTTTAGTTCCTTGACCTTCCATAGTGTTTAAATTTTATCAGTGTTCCAACTCCTCCCACATCATCAGCAAGGAACTCTATTCCCCTGAAAATATGGTAAGGAATGTCAAATTTGGTTGTGTTTACGAATCTTTTACACTGTAAAATTTGTGGCTTTCAGAAACTTGGAGAAAAAGATGGTGACAATAAAAAAGCGTCTTTAATTTCACATAATTGACCTTCATAAACTAAAATAGTGAACATAGTTTCTTGGTCTTCAGATTATTGAGGGTACTGAATTTAGGTTAAGTTTTGGACTCTATATAAGAGCACTACTCATACGCTAGAGACTACCGCACCTAGCTTAGTGGTAAATGCTTGAGTGAAAAAACACATTTTTAGCATTTCAACATAGCCTTTCAAATTTAGTAAAAACATTTTTACAAAGTAAAATTACATATTTGAATCCCATAATATTTACATTTTAAGAAGTCTAAGAAAGGCTTATCCTATTGTCTAGTGAAAAGTGCAAACTAAGGCAACAAAAAGCTTCAAAATCTATGCAACAGTAAGATAATAATATAGATGAAAATATAAATACACAGTAATAATGCTTGCAAACAAAAGAATAAAACAACTAACATATCATATACCGCTTGGAGAAAAAAACATATGCATACTGTGATAACATCAATAAGGAAGATTAAACAGTGAAGAGCCAGAAATAAAACCTTAGGAGCAAAAATTAAAACTTATGCTAAAAACAAAATCAATTAATGCACCAGACAAAAATCATCTCCATGCATCAAAACCAGAGAGGAAAAAGATATTAGACATCAATAATAACATGCAGAAGGCATGTCAACACAAAATGTACTCAGATTCAATAAGGATCATAATTATTTATAGAACCAACTATCTATATATAATTTTATCGAAGAAAAAATCTGCCTACCTATAAGCACTAGAAAGAAGTGTCAAATGAACACACAGTAACCTTCATAACTTCAGCTAGGTACCTCTCATAATCTCAGCAAAGAAAACTCTACACATTTGATAAATCAGGATCAAGCCCAACTAAACAGCCACTCCAAAAATGCACCAATTAAATGTTTAACTATCCAGCAATTCCATAGACTAGATCAATCTGGAACCTCTTGATGGCACCATGAAACTTGCAACTTAGTCTACTGCCAGGTACTGAAACATTTTCCAAGACATCACTTCAAAAATAGACACCAATCATTACTATCCTCAATTCATGGATAAAATCTTTTGACCAACATAAGAAATGACCAAAAATTCTTGCCTCAGGTCAAACCACTTCATCCTAGCTTGAACTATTAAATAATCATCATCCTTCTTAATCCAAGAGGTAAAAAAATCAAACTGCGGTAATACAGCATTGAGAATAGGCAAATGACTGACAAGGGAAGGCTAAGAAGAATGGTGCGCAAAAAGGTACAATATTGACCCCATACTAACATACTACAAAAAGAAAATAAAAGAAACCTGACTCCAATCAAAAGCCTTAATTGTGGACAAGAAAGTTTCAACTTTAGAGACCACAGTCCCTAAGGACCACCTAAAAAGGGAATCAACTATGAACAGTGCATGGTGATATATAGGATATATGACTGATGTAAGTAAACCACCCTGGAAATAACCTCTCCAAATGCACAAATCAGATTAGATCAACTCCCACATCCTTATTGTCACAGCCAACCCCATAACATTTTCAAAATGCCATAAATTCTCGAAACAGTTCAACAAAAATTCAAAGCACCTCATTACATCAAATAACACCCACTACTTTGGCATTGATGCCCCATTTGCTATTTTCAAGACAGTAAAAGGTCTGGCAAACCCCATTAATTACTTGCCCCAACCACTACCACTAAATTTTTCTAAGCTCTAAATCCACAAGATTTTACTTCATATACATAATTTACAGAGTGCATAAGCTGGCCATCTAAAAGAAGGAATAATATCAGTCAACTAACAACTATCATCACATAATACACAAGAAACAAGACCATTCCCTAAATTAACCAGTTTGCATGCATCCATTCAAGAAAACAAGCTATGGCAAGAATAATTACCTAGATGAAGGAGATTTCACAGCTGACTCCCCGTCCCTTGTCCGCCTGGAGTATTTGTTTGCTGCTGCTGAATCTGGAGGAGAAGGCTTGCAGCAAATTGCAGTGTTGACTGGTATCGCTGATTCTTATCGACCTCCACATCTGATGTGCCCTGGCCAGCTCCAGAAAGCACAGATTGCAGCTGCTGTACTTGACTAGGAATCTCCAAATTTTTTCTGTCACCTTGCATGACATTTTGTGGCTGGGAAACATTTGCACCATGAACCTGATTAGACAAAACATTAGGATTGCTGGGTTGCTGAAAAGCTGGTGCACCATACAACCCAGAAGCATCTACCCCATGCATCATTCCATAGCCTTTCTGTGTGTTGGAAGGCACTTCAGGCTGATACGGCTGGCTGATAGGGGCAGAAACTGCACCATGTGCACTTTGAGAAGGAGTATTAAAATTAGTCAATGGCCTTGAAGATGCAGCACCTTGCTGTTGCAGGCTACCTTCAGATTCCTGAAACTGAGTGCTCCCAACGGCCATTTGCGCAGAATGGTTGGGTGTACTTGATATAGATGAGTAATGCTGAATTGGTGGCAATTGCAACTGAGGATTAAACTGTTGGAAAGATGGGGGTGGAGGTTCAGAAGCTTGCTGGTCCTGGTTCCAAGTTTGTGCAGAAGCTCCTTTAGGTGCAAGGGTTTGAGCAAATGGGGACTGTGTAGTTGATGTCACCAATGGAGGCTGAACACCTCCTACAGCAGTAGATTGTGAGGTTGTCGGGAGTAAAGAAGCTAGAGTAGCAATCAGATCTGGTGTCAAAGCAACACCAGTTTGGGACAGTGCTGCAGTATTACTGGGTGGTTGACTTTGCATGGTAGATTGCCCAAGGGGTCTTGCAGGAGGTTTGGTATCCTCATGCAAAACCCTCCCATACTCCATCTGTAGAGCCTGTTCTTCCTTCAAGTGTGAAAGACTATAATCAGGCTGAGAAAGAAGAGGTGGATGTGGTTGCAGTGTTGTAGCACTAAGCACCTGCGGAGGCAATTTTAGAACAACACCATAGAGCCGTTCAGGTCCTACAACTTTTAGAACCTTTGTCAAGAAATCTGATGGAGGCACCAAAAATAACGTTGTCCCATCATCAAACTTAGCAACACCAGCTCTGTTTTTTAAGCCAAGGTAGCGGAGGAATTCAGTGTATGAAGCAAAATCATCTTCACTATCCGGTAAGAAGAAAACTATATCAAATCCAATGGCCTCACGATAGTGTTTTGCTAGCATATCCAATCCTGTTCTGGCTGAACAGTTAACAACTTCGGGACTGACGAAAAAAACAGGAAGTTTAGTGAGAAACATTAAACTTAAGACTGACTGGAAGGAATTCAAACACATACAAAAGAAAAATTGCAACAAAGAAAACTCAAATTTAACATAGTTCAAGGAAGCGAGCCTTTGAAATAAGGACCTTATTAGGCATTGCCTCAACCACAAAAACAAAATAAATTCTTTAGTAAATAAGAAGCTTTCCTCAGATCCCTGAGATAATAAAGAAGTGGTCTATCAGTAAATGTCAAATTGGCAGGTTCAACATAAATAGACCCTAAAGAAATCCGAGAGGAATTTAGTTATCAAACAAATTACAAGAGTGCACAAAATAATTCTAAAAGGGCTCTCCAACTTTAAGCTACTTCATCACACTTTCTCATTGGGCATGTCTGGTGTGTCTGAATGCTTATTAAATTTCACCTTTGATTGCAATAGAATATTCATAATAGAGTATAAAGTATCACACAAAAGAATGTGTGTCCAACAAAGATTTTATAAAAGATCTATCAGGTAAAACCACAATATGCTCTGTTCATAGATTCAAAACTGAAGGTAAGCCACATTAAATGATCTACATGGACCAAATAAGGGATTGAGCATTTTCTTTATAAATGGAAAATCCACAGGGAAAGTAGTCAAGTACCAAGGAAAAAACAACACTTACAGTTCTGTCTCTACCCCTGTTCCTATGGGAACACATCGAGCATGACAAACTGGTGTTCCACCCTTAGCAATAATGCCACGCCATATGTAATCATTATCAGGACGGGCTAGTCCAGGTCCACCAGCAGTGACCTTTCCAGGCACCGGACTTAGACGACCCTTCCCTTGGATAGTTGCAAATGGACCTGAAGCAGCTCCACCAATTACTGGCCCAAGCCCATATGAGTGGTCTGAGCCAGGCCCAAGATCATCCATCTTTCTTAAAGGAAAAGAAGTATCATCAATAGGCAATGAAGCCTCTATCCTTGAACGTTTTGCATCTCTCTGAAATTGGTTCACATCATAAACATCCCATGACCCAGAAGCCTGTCTCATTGGAGGCCTAAAACCTTGGGCAGAAGGGAGAGGAGGAGAAGGCCTTCTCCAATTTGGACTTATAAGAGTTTTAGGATCAGCGTCCTGCATATTATGATGTGCAGATAAATCGTTGAATTCTGAACCCGAAACAAGAGGCTCATAGCTACCTTGATGACTAAAAGGCCTGATTGACACATTTGATCCAAGAATGCTGCCAGGTGGTAATGGTCCAGATACTGAATTTGGTAATACTGAATGATTTTGACCAAACATGTCCACTTGTGAAGGTCTAAATGGATGATCAGTGTAGAGCATGTCTGGCCTTGGCCCCTTTATGCCTGAATAAAAGCCAGAGTAATCTTTCCCAGGTGCAAGTTCACTACTTGAGAACATAATAGTGATCCTTGGATCATTAAATAAACGACCCTGTAAGCCCTCTTTTGCACGCCGAGCTTCCTCCACACTCCTGAACTCCACAAAGGCATAGTGTCTTGAAGGGAAGCTCTTAATTCTCTCAATCTCACCAAACAGAATCATAGCATTATGAAGCATTTGTTCATCAATCTGCACAGAGGGAGGATAACCTACCCACAAAACATTGCTAGGCTGACCATCTCCTCTTCGGCCACCTAATTGAGGATGCTGCAAAGATGATACAACAAATCAGAATGCAAAAAGATTCTAGTTAGGCTATGAACGTAGGTGCAAGAACAAGGTAGAATAATTATGATAAATCTACTTCAGCAGAGGCTTTCAGTTTAAAAATCACCAGTCTTTTTGCCATGGAATGGCCCTCGGAAGGCCCCATCCTACTAGAAAAAGGCCCATCTCTGAGGTCATGAGAATTAGGCCATTGTTCCTGTCAAAAGGATCAAGGAGAAAATTCGTTCAGTATGACACCTAACAGCACATTGACACGTTTAAAATGGATTCTTCAAGATACGTAGAAAAATAAAGAAAAATGTGTTGGAGATGTGTTAAGCACAGGAATTCAGACTTAAAATACATGTACTTACTCTTCTTGAAGGGTGGGATCTTAAGAAATCAACACGTATCTGTTCACCACCTATTCGCTTCCCATTCATGCTTCTCATGGCCTGGGAAGCATCTTCCATTCTGAAATACTCAACAAATGCAGTATTACGATCTCTAAGGAACTTGAAATCTTCAATTTTACCAAACTTGCAAAATTCTTCTTCCAATTCTTCCTTAGAAACAGTTTGGCTAATTCCACCAACCCAAAGATTCTTACAAGGTTTTGCCTGAGGAATTGCACAACAAACACCAAAAATTTCAAAGGTTAGACATGGTTCCTCGCATTAGACAGGTCATGTTAGAGGACAAAGTTAGATGACAAAGTGCAGTTTAAATCAAATTAATTGTTAGAGGACTATGAATCATATAATTGCAAATTTAGATCACAACCTATTCTTCATATCTAATGCTAGTATCCAATTGCTTTAAAATTCATATAATTGTACAAAGCTCTAATACATATTCTCTTGCAAGCAAATGTTTACATCTGGTATTCTACCCTCCTTCAAGTCAAGAATGAAAAGCAAGGAAGAAAAAAGAAAGAACAGAAATCCATTTTCTACATCAATTTCTGCCTTGTGCAGCATATGCTACTCACTTTCCAGTCAAGAGCAAACACAAGAAAGAGACAGAAATTCACTTCCTTTCACAAGAAAATTAAAATTCAGGCATACTGAAAAGATAAAAGAAAGAAAGAGGCAGTCTCTAGGTATTCTAACAAGAACAATTTCTGGCTAATGCTGCACAAGGTGATTCCTCCTTGGCTCTAAATGTCAGAGTGAACAGAGTTTAACCAAGCATAGTAATATATGAATTATAACACTAACAATGATCTTAATACTACACCATCTAATGAAATATGCAGCAAAAGGAGTTATGAGATTCTAACCATCTCAGTTTACTGTCTAATCACATTCAAGAAGACCTAAGAACCTTTTGTGATGTATGAAGTTAGCAAGCAAATGGAAAACTCGAAGAACATCCCGATTTGAAGGAGTTCCAATATTTTAAAGCTTTCTGTAGCTTTCCTTATTAATTAAGATTGAGGACCAGAAGGTCTTCACATATTTTTTTCTTTTGTTCTTTCTTCTCAGTGCAAATACCTAACGTACAGATGAGTTATTGGATTTAGTAGACAGAATGAAGATAAAGATGGATTCTAGTACTATGAAACAAATTTGTATTTTTAGATCTTTTAAAGGCCATAGCTCTAAATAACCCAGCAACTTTGGGACCAAGGCTTAGTTGAGGTGAGTTTAGGGTTTAGGGTTTAGGGTTTAGTACTATGAAACATAAATATTTGTTTTTTCCAACCTCCAGGAAGAAATGGATATATTTGTAAAGGTCATATCCTCATTAAATAGATACACTAGACAATAATTTTGTTAAATTCCACTAAGTCATCCAGCTTTTTGAATTTTCACCTAAATGGACCAAAACTTAACTAAACTGACACAATCTTATTTAATTCTATACACTCAAAGAATAAATTGCCAAAGATCAATTAGCATCATACAAGAAGAAAAATGTAAAAGTATTGGCTGAGGCACAACATCTCAAGAACCAATTTGATCAAATCCTATTGTACAAATAAGGCTATAAACCTTACAATTTCATTCTTTAATCAAAATTCTTTGCCCCGGTAACCTAATGAAAAACATTTAAATATAACCAGTTTTAAAGGAATTACTTCGTTAAATGCCTTGACCATATGTATAAAGGAATGATGTCCATATTTTTAGTTATTCAAGAATTCACCAAAATAAAGTAACAAAAAACATATCTTTTTATTAATTGATCTGGAAAGGCATTTAAAAAAGCAGTGCAATGAATTCACAGAACACTTTGAGAGGTTTCTCTCAATTCATACCATTTTATACAAATTTTCTTTTTGGGAAGTTTCCTGTTATTGATATAAGGACTTATGTTTGCTTTCTCTTTGTTTGGCAAAATACACAATATCTTGTAATTTTTTGTTGTGATAGCACATTAATTACTAGTTGCCTTAAAGAATGGACCAAGGAATGGAGACATTGAAGGTAAAGCAACCCTGATAGTTTTCTACCAATAGTTGTTGTCAAGATCAATGGAAAATAGGTTAAGCTAACAGCTGATTTAAGCTATCTAAGGTGGACTACTTTAACTCGTTTTGAAGAATGATGTTTGTAGCTTTAAAAACCATATATAGCATTTCAGTGATACAAACTTGTTGCTTGGAAATATTTCCCACATTAAAAGAACCAAAGGAAAAGGATGCAGCGCTTATTTGTATATTTCCTTTCATCAACCATTGTTCAAAAAGACCACCACATTGTTATGGTGCACAAGATATCATGTTGATATATTAAATGATACTGTGATTGCATGATATGAATTGTTAGCGTATGTATGAAAGTAAGAGACTTGCCTGGGTCTAGTGGACTATACCCGCATAAGTTTTTAACCATCTGTTGCTAGTTTAATTAAGGGGAGATGTAATAGACACAAAAATGACATTAAAAAAACCAGAGCTTTGCTAATAAGAAGAGAATGGACATTGAGATCCCTTTAGCAATCCATTTAAATGCATTGGCATCCATTTTTCTATTCAGAAATAGGTAATAGAAATACATAACACATTAACATCTGACACAGTTAATCAATTGCTTGCTTTTAACCATGTAACATTATTATTGCTACAAGGAAAAAAGGTAATGTAACAACTGGAATATGATGAGGAACAACAATAAGAACTAGCCTAGAAGTAGTTTGGTATGTGTTAATCTTCCAGTTACTCATTTTTCTTTTGACACGAAGTATCATAAGAGATTAGAACACAAAAAATTGCCTTCAAGATCCTCAGCATTACCGTCCTTAAGCCATAAATCCATAAAATTTGGAACCATTTCTTATTATGTTCAGAATGCCTATGGCAGTAGCAAGGATTTCTAAATTCCATTATGCAAAATATAACCAAGCTTTCCCAGTCTGAGGCCTAAATTGCTTTCCATCCTCGACAACCAGATTAGCTCTTGATTCTTTTCAATTTCAAAATTCCCGTTTAATAATTCAATAATTACATCAGATTGAGCTTGCATTACTTAAGTTTTATATTCCTTAATAAAAATTCCAATTCTTTCAATTAAATATTTCGACTGCATTACTTATATTCGAAATTTCTTGCAAGCCTTCGTTGACACGGCATCTATGATATATGCAAAACTGTGCAAGATATATATACGAATTTGGAACACGTGAAATATCAAATTTCAATTCTGTTTCGTTCAGAATATGAGCACAAATAATTACACAAAAATTGCGAAAAATTTGAACCTAATGAGACGGAAAAGAGAAGAACAACGAAACGAACCGGTCGAGCGAACTCAATCTTGATCTGGTTTCCGTGCAAGGTCGCTCCTTGAAGCGCGTCCTTCGCCGCTTTCGCATCCTCCACGCGCTCAAAGAACACAAAAGCGTAGCTTCTCAACGAGTAAGTTGTGACGCTATCGAGTGGGCCGTACTTGTTGAACAACTCCATTAGATCCGAATCCACCGTCTCGCCCGACAAGTTCCCCACCCACAAATTGTTCGACGGTGTTTCCAATTCATCCGATTCTTTCCCTAGCTTGTGTTGCTTCATAGGCGGCACCATTGTTAGGGACTTTAAAGTTAGGGTTTTAAGAAATTGTTTAGAGAGAGAGAGAGAGAGAGAGATCTGAAACCCTACAATGTTAGGAAATCGGATAAAGGAATATAAAAGAGAACCGATGGAAACGAAGCGGGTCTCGTGGCGGTTGTGGAACTATATATAAACGGCACGTCGGAAGGAGAAAGGATAGGGCTACTCGAAACGATACCGTTTGGGGTCGAAGAGGTGCATCGCCCGTAGTGCCACATCATTAAAGTAATTAAAGTTGTGCGGGCCGTTTCGGTAAATTGGAATAGTTTTAGGGGTAATATAGGATAATAAATTCTAAGTTGCGTAACTGATGAGATCATGAGAACATTTTCGGTTGGGCTGACGTGGCTGTTTTGCTTTTTGTGTCCAGCGTGGACATTTTGTTTGGTAAGAAGAGTAATTAAGCTGACATATAAGCTGTTAGCTCACCAAGTTATTTGTGGTTAAATCAATATTAACTGATTCAATATATTATATGACATATAAGCTGACAAACTGATGTGATGAAAAAAATCAATATTTTGATTAATAACTTCCACAAAGTCATGTTAGCTCACCAAGTTATGTGTCACATGGGTGAAAAAAAAAATCGATTGACAATGAGTAAGAGGACGATAAACTTTCATTAGAATTAAAAGTTTGTTTACATTTAAACAAAAATTTAAAGATTTAATTAAAATGTAAGAGTTTAAAGCAAGGTAATTCAAATCACAATACCAATTGAATTTTAAATTAAATTTTAATTTAGGTCCAATTTAATTCTTAATCCTAACATAAATTTAACTGTTGTTAAAACCAATGTTAACTCACATTTTCAGCTCCAGTGGCATATGATGCATTAGACCATATTAACTTTCACATAACCATGTCAAATAGCAACTATTAAGTGATTCAACTCAGTTACAACTATAATTTTTTAAGAAAAAAAGTGATTCAAATAGCAATACCAATTGAACTCTAAATTGAATTAAATAATATTTTATGCAATAAACGATTAGTATTATTTTATGTAATTATTGAATGAGTTTTTAAACCTTATGAATGAATTGATATGTACATATCTAGCTATTAAATTTATTAAATTAATTTTTATGATTATAGTTTGATAAACAATTCATAACTCTATGAAGCTATTTACTTAAAAAATTCCAAAATATAAAATATAATTTTTGATTAAATTCTGGGTAAGGTTGTTCATACCATGCTAACCATAAACTTAGTCATAATTAAAAATTATCATGTGAGTATTTATGAATCCAATCTTAATAATAATTATGTCAGATTAATGAAAAGTTTGAATCAATACATATTTTTTTCAAATTATTTTTTCTCTTCTTTAATTTTTCCTTACTTTTCCTTTTCAGATAAAAATACGAATACTTTTAAAAATCCTAAATCCCTTTTTACCTTAAAATCAATACCTGTTGCACCTTTGAAACAATATATCAGACTCCCAGACACAAAATCCAATTCCATTTATATTGGAATTAGTTTGGAAAATGTTGAAAGGTAGAACTGTTTCCATGAATAAAATTTTTCTTTTTCGTCACCAATTTCCTTTCTAGTTCCTATCCAGTCCACCTTCCACCATTGCAGGGAACCTGGAATGAAATGATTGCGATGCACACCGCCACCACTGCCTGCCACGGCAGATAGGTGAAAATGAAAATGCTCGATACAGAGCTTTGATCTGAAATCTGGAATCATTTGTCAAAAGGGGAAGTCACTGGTACAATGTAGCTTCACACAGCTACTACTGCCCAGTAGCCACATTTCACCAGGTAGAAATATTTCAGATAACATGAAGATTTAGAATGAACTATTGCTAAGCAAAGGTCAAAGTACATTTTTTTTCTAGTACGCTCCACATGTGCTACAGAAACGTTTTTGTATGTGCATGTATCCCTATGTCCTACTTTGCTTCAAAATGAATAATTGGTATTAATGGAGAAGGGACAGAACTTATGCTGTTTGATTAAACTACTGACCCCATTTCCTTCTCTATTTTGCGAGGAAAACAATTTTTCTGCAAGTCTAACCATGATAGCTGATCACTTACAGAAATTAAAATACTCCAAGCGCTTGATCCGGCTATTTCCACTCCTTTACCACAGCAGGAGCTTTTTCTTGATCCAAAATTTTGTAGTTTCCAAGAAATGATGTGATGGAAGCTGGTAGGGTCCTCATCAACAATCCTTTTGATCCCATGATACCACAGCACAGAACCTTCCCTAATCCATCAATCTCTGATTCATATTGTTCATAAACAAAGAATGCAGTGAAGGCAAAAACCAGAGCTGCATTACCAATTATTTTCCAAAGTCAATACCAGGATAAACCAAAACAACTTGTCATTTATTGGCAAAAGTAAATTGTTACTCACCAATGCCAATAAGCACCGCCATCGAATAAGACAGAATCAACATGACAAAATAAAGAACAACCACAGCCTGAATACATTACATGCATAAGTCAGAAGTTCAATAAATATAGAAGAAAAGCTTGCATAGGTAAAGCAATATTCATCATAGAACTTGATATTATGCTCATCATTGTGCATTATATGGACTTATGCATAGCTTGTCCAGTTATAATCAACCAAAAAAAATTGGAAGTCCGTATTTTGCTAGTTTGCTTCAAGTCAAAGTTCGCAAATTCTCCACATTGAGTTTTGGGCAGTTTATGCATGTATGGCTGATAAATGAGTTTTGGTGTTATTCTTCATTTCCAAGGGGTTGGAGCCTGGAGATAATAGGATGAAGGAGTCAATGACAATCAATATTTGTTTTCTAAACTCAAACCATCTCTGCAAGGGATCTAAGTATACTGTTACAGAAATCTGGTCCTTCAGCAAAATTGTGAGGAGAAATCAACGAAGGTATTTATTTGCTTTTGTTTTAATAGATGAAACCAAAGAAGCTCTAGTCTTAGATAGTGTCACCAAAAGAAGGAAATGCAATAAAGGTAGCAAATTCAATGTTTTTGACAGGGAAACCGGTCTCATATCTAATGAGACACTTCTAATTCCCTCTGGGATCTATCCCATATCTTTCATGTGTATATATATGTCCAAACTGCATGTTCTTTTCATCCTACTCCAACAATCAAGGTGCATGATGCACCTAATAACAATGCACATCAGACTTCATTAAGGCAAATGCTAATGAGTGCCTAAAGTCACTTTTTAGGGTGCTGCCTTTTTAAAAATATTTCACATTTAATGGTTAACTCTAAATGTAGTTATTTCCTATGCACTGAGTAAAACATACTCCTATTTCTTTGATCGATAATCTTAACAAGTTCCTTGGGGCACTCACTCATTAGCAAGACCTTTGTAGTGGGTTTAGGTTCAGTAAGTTAGGACTTTACGGTATGCAGTTGTAGCATAGGAAGAAATACTACAGTTTGGAGGAAAATTTCTGGCAGTGGCAAGATTTTAGGGGTTTAATAATTAATTGGTGCAGTTAGTTGGCAGTGATAAAGAGATATGCACAGGTTTTAGTTGGGGTACCATAGAAAAGAAAACATCAGGATTTCTGGAAGTAGTTTTGATGCTGTAAAGCGTGAAGAAGGATAGGAACAAGAAAGAAAGAACAATAATAAAGAATTTGCCTTCAACCATCACAAGTCATTAATCAAATAAAATAAACTACCTCAAAATCAACACAATTAAGTCCCAATAACTCAAAGGTTTTATATGGGCATAATCCTAAATCCTAAGCACAAAAGTTCCTTAAATCACAAGCTTTGGAAATAATATTCAAACTAAAACTTTAGACCACAAAAACAACCCAATAACTTTATTAGATTTAACCTGGGATGCAATGGACCATTATAGTGGCACATTTTTTTAAAAAACAATTTACTAGCATGCACCTCGATACCAGAACTCAACAGAAACAATGGGAGTTTCAGGGAGACACATACAAGGAAAAGTTCAAGGTTGGAGATTTCATATAATACATGTTACAGAATAAAAACCCATAATACTTAACTCATCAATAGAAGACTTTAAAAATGCATGAAATCACAAAAGAACTGCCATCACTATACAAACCTTGAAAAAATTGCTCCAATCCTCTCCCTTGGCCAACAATCTGATATTACGAACTCCTTTATTCCACATATATGATATGGATCTGATAGAATCTCTGACGGCTGATTCTGAGATTTTAAAGCAAGAAGAAGATATCCTTTGAACAGCAAAACCACATCTGTTGCAAAGGCAATCATAATTGAGACAATGGACATATATGCATGTGTGCTTGTCTGAAAAAGATGTTTCCAAAAATTTATTACTCCAGGAAAAATTAAACTTGCAAATTTCTAAAGTTAATAACAGGAATATAAATACTTCAGAGAGAAAGAAAAGGTTCAGGTATGTCAGGTGCTCTATTCCTTGTAAACAACCAAACTGCATTCTTTAATTGCTTTAGGGGGCAAAAAGGACGTGGCATCTAATAAGCTAGTTTTACTGTATAAGAAGCAAGCCTGGTTGAGTCATGTTCACAGAAATTGTAAAAGCGAACTTGATTAACTCTGAACCAAGGGAAACATGATAAGTACTTCAGAACATCTTTTTAACTATAAAAACTATGAAAAATTACAAAACCTTCTCCTCAAACCCACCCCCCGCCATCTCTTATGACCCAGAGCATAAGCAAAAACAGGGGAATGGGAAGAAAGATAGGTAAGAGCAAGAGGATATTAATCACAAGAGTTTGGCATTGAACACAGACACTGGATAAGAAAAAGGTGAAATGGGACAACCAAGGGAAATGAGGACTGAGCTACTATTTCACATTCCACACAGAATGAATCAATGTGTAAAAAAAGGGGGCTCAACTAAACTGTAGCAAATTGAAGATGAAACATCTTAGAAGGCCTAATGAAATGCCATAATGATAAAACAACCAAGGCATGTAATTACCAATACTCACATCTTTGATGGTAAAATGCCATATCCATAAAGAACAACTGTAACTAGCAGCAGAAGCTTGGCTGCAGATGAGGTAAAAGTTCTTCCACAGAGAAAGAACCAGTAAAATACCAAAGCCAGAGTGAGGAAGCATGTAAATGTTCTCTTTTCATTTCTCCACAGCAAGATCTCCGCAACTGAAGCAAAGCAATTCAACGTCATTATACAGCGAAAATTGCACTATCATGCCTCATTTATTTACAGAAGCCTACTTGGTTGCATCCAAAGAAAAGATGCTGACTCAATAATAATGTCTTAAGTCTTCAATTAGTGATAGATTGGTGCATCTTGTTCTATGCTTCTATCTGATTGTACAGATTGTGAAACATTGGCTTAGGCTTCAGGCTGAAGTTAACATGGACCATATAGCCTGTCAGTTACAGTTACAAACCCAAAAATCGTCACCAGCATTTGAAGAAAGAAAGAATAAAATTTCAACTATTCTTCCCATTGTACAATCTTGTGACGTGTTAGCATGCATCAGAAAGCACCTGAACTTTGAAAATCAGGCATAAGGGCAGTGGCTAAAATAGCAAGGAAAAGAGATAAACAGCTCCAAGATCAAAATCTATGAACAAATTGACCATGTGCTCACTGAAAGGATGCTACTTAAAATTCGTTGGCTAAGCATAAGCTTCAGAAAAAATTCCTATGCAATGCCATTATGGAGCTCTGCATAAAAAATCATATAATGGAATACCTATCCCACTGCCCAGCAGCTTCTCTGCTTTGGATTTTTCATTATAATTGCTGTATCTCATAAAAGATGAGTCTTTGGATGAACATGAGAATGATTCAATGGTCGACTTGACACCATCCTGTATTATCAGCAGCAAGAAACAAAAAAGATGTCAAACTTTCAGATAAAAAACTCATCCTCCCTACTGGATCTTGATAAACTATTTTCTTGTGATTGAAAAAATAGGGCAATGAGAAAAAGAGCCTTCAAATCACACTTCTATATGCTGAATCCAATCACTCTGTGCTTAAATCTAACATTAACTATCTCTTAACGAAGAACAGAATCTAACATGAATGAAAAAGAGCAAATAGGGAATGGAAATTGTCTTTCTGCTTATGAACTCAGCGGAAGGAAAAGAACGAAGACGTAAAGAACAAAAGCAGTTATCGGATTCCACGCCCAACTGCCCCTTTCTTGCTTCAATTCCTTCTACCTTTTAAATTTGGCAAAGCAACAAGAAAACCTGATTCTACCTTCATCCTATCATTTACGTTCAAAGAAATAAGCAGAATTAACCTCACTCTATTTACCTTCCCATCAAATATTTTCAATCTATCCATCACAATGGATATGCTTAGGAATATGAACAACAAAGCCTTAGCATTGTTAACTTATTTACATGACAGCTTGTCAGGAAACGAATGAATTGAACTCAAGAATGTTTAATTGACTGTACAAATCAACTGATGAGTTAAAATCCAGTTGATGCTTTAGAAGTGGAGACCAGCAGTAGTGCTTCCAATCTATAAGAGATGAAAGATATATTCAAAAGCAATACAATCCTTGGCTAGTTAACTGATAAAAAGTACTGTAGTTTCTGAAAAGTCCTAACATAAGTCTTGAAAAACTACAGGTTAATAGAATATCTACACATATTCTATAGAATATAGCAGTTCCAAAAGAATGGACAGGTCAGGGGAATATCATACAGTAGAAAGGAATGCACTGACATAGAAAGAAAGACAGCAGCAGCAACAGAGACTTACTTCTAGGGAGACAACAGGTGAGTATCCAAGATGCTTTTGAGCGGCAGAGCAGTCAAAAGTTCTGGTGCGTGAAGCTAACTGAACAAAGTAATGAGGTGACACAGAATAGTTATACATTCTGAAGTGCAATTTGTCATATATACATTGCTGAAGTGAGAGACTATAGGAAACCATCCAAGTAGGAATTTTTATGAACGGTCTGCAATGCAAGTGACAACTCCAGTTAGGTAAAAAATGTTAAAAGTCTGGCAACATAAAAAACAAAAAATAAAAAATAAAAAAGAAAATAATTTGTGATTGCTTCAGCAACCAATCTAGCAGAAAGACAAACCACATAAATTGTCAACGGAAAAAAAAAAAAGGATTCAGAGAAGGAAGTCAAACAGAATGGTAAAACATGTAACAACAGATTTTGTATACCATAAAAGTAGGAATCCACTACCAAGCAAGCAAGAAAACACATTCCTACTTAAGTATCCTTGTTGCTAATTGTATGGCAAAATCCAACTTGCATTTTATGCTGAGGAATAGGCAATAAACAGCTCATTTCAAAATTCAAGACCAAAGCAAAGCATCCAAATATATAATAAGGGCCCGCCACATAATCACAGTTTCTTTGTTCCCTTCTGCAGCCCATCATTACCTCTCTTGGTTCGGGGAAGTGCAGGGGATTTAGGTAGCTATGCTGTGGCAACACTTGAAATTTATACTATTAGAAAAACAGTCTTACTAATGAAAGTAAATCTTATTACATGTCACAATCATGTTATTTGATTAATCTACAGCATAGTAAATCAAGTAAATTAGTATGATATAGCAGAGTTCCTCACATATGAAAATCAGCACACTTTACCTTTGATAGCCTAAGCCTTCAAGGATGAGAGACACAAAATCCCAGAACATCACAGGCTCAAGATTCGTGATGAAAAAAGCCTACATATTGAGATCATCTCCCTTATGCATAGGTTCATATAAATTAAAATATGATAGAATAGCTAACAACACTCTTAAGGAGTACCTTTCCAGCCACAGAGACTATCCGAGAATCTAGAGTTTCTGCTGCACAAATATAAGCATGAGCAACATTTTCCGCATAGGTAAAGTCAGACATATTTTCACCACTTCCTATAATAAACTGAAATGAGAAAACCTGTTACTATAAAAAGGATCAAATAGAAATATTCTCTGTTCCATGACAGTAAAGAATAGATGATTATTTTTCCAAAATAGCAAAACAAGTAATAGAATTCTACAAACAGACAACCACCTGCACATTGCCAAAAAGCATTCAATAATCTAGGATGCATAAATTTTACACAAGATAAATTCAAAAATGGGAGACGGTGGCTAAAGATGAAGAGGTTCTTAAAGATTCATTTCTTTATTTCACTTTCAGTCCGTATTCTGTTTGCCAATGTATAAATATCCATTATGATCAAGTTGGTTCCAAATTAATAATACTAGTAAATCTACAGCTCTAGACAAATAAAGTGATGTTGAGACAGTTCGCAAACCTTTGCCAAACCAGATTTGGCTAAATTCACTAGCAAAGGCACAAACTGTGTGTCACCAGGTCCAAAGATGTTGCTAGGGCGAAGTACACATGTTAGAAGACCATCAATATTGTTAGCTAACCGGACCAGTCCTTCTGCTTGAACCTTAAGGTCAATCAACATATCCTGAAACTGTATTGGTGCATCAATAAACAAAAGGACAAATAGCAAAGAAAAAATTGTAACTCAAAATCCAAATTGTTTCATCAGATTGCAGCAATAAGAAACATACTTTCCCTGGGCAAGTGAACAATTCATCACCATTATGTATATCCTGTGAACCATCAAACACAACATCTGCAGAACTGTTGTATATGAGTCGTCTAACTTTACAATCCCGGCAAGCATTAATGACATTTTTTGCACCTGAACATATTATCAACACAAAGTATCATTTTAAAAATCGAGTATACAATTATGAATTGACAACATCAAAAGAGGGGGAGAAAATACCCATCATAAGAGGGAAGAAAAGACCCATTACCTTGAACTATGATCATGTAGCAATTACAGAAATCATGCGTATTTAAAACTGATGGTTCCATGTAAAACACAACATCTGCACCTTTAGTTACTGCAAGAGGTGAATTGTAGAGGCAGAGTCAATTTCTTGAACATTTTCATTGTTGCGAACATTCTAAAACTGAAAATGAAGCTAATGTGTAAAATATGTGAATTCAATAGATTCCTTCTGTCTCAGTATCCAGTTCCGTTTCTTAACAAAGAGTATTCAGATACTACTTTCTTTTTCAATTTTTTTTTTGCAACCAAACAGAAAACAATAAATTCCGTAAGACCATTAGTTCCATGCTTAATTTGTGAACGGAAAACATAAACAAAAAGATTGACTAAACTCTAGCATTTTTCACTGTTTCAGTTCTGACATTTTGTCATGGTTTCTCAGGAACTAAATATCGGTATCATAGACCTTAATTTTCCATTCTTTCCAGCTAAAACTAAATCCATCCAGTAATATTTATCTTTGGGGAAGAAAAATCATTTCAGAATTTTCTCTTTTATGGTTAATTTCAGAAAAAAAGAAAGTAAATGGACAAAAAGCCACCATTTCAATTAAGCAAGGAACTCTTTAGTTGCTGCTTTTACTACTTGCTTTTCATTTCCAAGAAAAAATCGAAAAGTGTTTAAATACAAAAGCAAACAACATTATTGAAAAAATAAAAAATGTAATTTTTAGATAACAAAATGTATGATTTTACTTTTATATAGACTAAATATTTTATAATTGCTATTAAATTTTAATCATTTGTTCATTTTTAATGAACTATTATTTTGCGTTTACTTTATTGCAACTTTGTAGAAAGCAAAAATCAACGAAACCTTTTATTAAAAAGAAAAAAAGGAAAAATCATGCAAAATTCAAGCAATTTTAAACAAAAAATGCTCAGCGCAAAGTCAATCCTTAGCTAAAAAAACTTAAAATCACCAAATATTTGAAAATATAGATAAATAAATAAATAGCTGATCAAGCTTCCTTTTCTGGCAGTTCTACAGTAACCGAAATGCATATACACACACAAGCACGAAATGCTTATATCATATGTAAAGAGGCATACATACGAATAGTGATCGTATAATAACGTTTATATATATATAAAACAATTTCTTTTTACCTTTGATGATTTGAGAAGTATCGCGAACGTCGACGTTGCAAAAGGAGGCTTGTCCAGAGCAGAGAGCATCGGAGAGGAGAGAGTCGGAAGCGGAGGAAGGATCGAGCTGCAGAGAGTGAGAGGATGAATCGGCGACTCGGACGATCCAACCTCCCAGTCTCAGCAGCCTGGCGACAAGGGTTCTCCCTAAAAATCCTCGGCCTCCGAGCACCACGCACGTTCTTGTCTCGTTCCAATCCCCATATGACACGTCATTCGCCGTCGTCGTCACCACCATTCTCCTTTTTCCTTTTTTTTCCCCTCTTTTCTGTGTTCCTTTTGTTATTTCTTTTTCAGCGAGAATCGGGATTGTCAATGTTTTCGATTACTGTGCGGAGGACTATCCCTATGGGCGTTGTAAAATAAGGAGGTGTTCGCCGGGAAAACGTTGCATTAATTTTTTTTTTTCTTTTTCCTTTCTGGTAGGACTTAGGAGGCAAAAAAACGCAAAACTTTTTTTGGGTAGAGGAGAAAAAAGAAAAAGCGTAGATAAATTGGATCGTGGGAGGTGGGTCCCAGGGATCGGTTGAGATGGTCCACGGCGTCAGATGCTTGGGCGCTTTCGGGTGAAAGTTACTACTCCCACTGAACCTTGTTTGTCTCCTAACATTCGTCTTCTCATTTGACGATATATTTGTGCAACAAGTTTCATTTTTTAGGAACAAAAGTCTTATTTACAAGTAAAAGAATATTTTCACATAAATAGTGATTGTGTTAAAATAATAAAGTATAAAGTGTTATCATATCCTACTTCATTGAAATATTATTTTTCATTATTTATTCTTAAAGATTTTGATTATTGTTTTTTTAAAAAAGGAGATTTTGTTTAATTGTAATCTTTATTAGTAGTATTTACTATCTAGTATTTATTTTTTTCAAAAATTACTATAAATTAAAAATAAATAGGTAGAATATTTAAAAAAATTTTAAATTATTTTAAAAAATTTAAATAAATTTATATTTTTTATTATATTTAATTAAATCTTTATATTTTTATTTTGATTCAAATTTATCTTTGTAATTATTAATTAATATATCATTTGTTATTTTATATTATATAACATGTTGGACATGTCATAATAAGTGATAGTATGGTCATATGATCTTATAATATTTTTTATTTTTATGTGAATGTTATGTCAGAGATCCTACGTCAATAAGAAATGAGGTAGACATTAGGTATATAAATATAAACATTCGATCATTTATTAGACAAGTATTTGATATTAAGAATGTGGGTTCATGATTTATAAGCTTATTTAAATTCTATTTTTAAAATTTAAGACCATCCACATGAAGCTGGGTTTAAGTTTCGGTCTTTGATATTTGATATTAGAGCAAACCCAAACACAAGGGTTGAGGTAAATCCAGATTAGTGTAAAACTCTCTTAGGTAAAAGAGTCGGTGCAACGAGGATATTACATAATTAAATAGGGTAAAATATCACGGCTCTCACATATCTAAAAGATAAAGTAAATTTTAAGTATATAAATACAGATCTTCCACCACGTATTTCGGATTAAAAACGTAAGTTCATAATTTATAAACTTAGTTAAGTTATATTTTCAGAGTTTAAAACCGCAGAAGGTTAGATTTAAATTTCGGCTAGTGACATGTCAATCGTACTTGTATAACTTAAAATAAAAATCTAAAAACTTAATTGAAAATAATAAAAAATTAAAAGATTTATTTAAATTTTATTAAATAATTGAAGAATTTTTATAAATATTATATCAAAATATCTTTAAAAAAATTTAGACATAATATTTTGTAGTACATAATAATAGATAATCTTTTTTCGTCTCATAATTTCACTTCTCCTATATTGTAATTCGACTTAAAAACTTTTAAAATAAACTCTATAATCTTGAGAAAACATGATAGGTTAAAAAAAAAGCACAAAATGATTATTTCAACAAGTTTTTGCTTGATTATAAGCAATACATTTGAACTTTAATTTAGATGGATAGGAAATTAATTACTAAGAATGGATTTGATCTCTATAAAACTGCAAAAAGCGTACTAATTAACTAAAATGTTAGTCCAAGTTTTCAACAATCACGTGAATTTTTTTTCAAAAAGGAAAAAAAAGTTTAATTTTTCCCTTATTATAATATTTTCATGTTTTTCTATGGTTCAATTTCATTTTATTTTGCTTGTCTTTCTCTTATGTTCCCTATTTTCTCCTTTTATTTTTCTATCCTTCTTTTTTATTCTTTTTTTATTCCTTTAAGACTTCAACCCAAAGACAAAAACGGTGCATCTCTTCATGGTATATACAAGAAATTCGGTGTGAGTGTAATATACCATAACAGCTCCGTAGATAATTAGAGAACCAGCCCCAAAACTCGAAACTCAAACTGAAACGGAAGTATAGCAAATGGGCACTCTCTTAACGTGCTACAAGCCTCTTCTCTCCATCAGATTTTCTTCGTTCCCCAGCTCACTCCGCACATTCCAACTAAGAACTCACTCTTCCAACAACCCAAGAAGAAGAAATCCAATCCGTCGCTGTTTCAGCTCTTTGAGCCCATCTCAGCCGTTAATCAATGGCAAAAGTGTGGACAAAACGAACGGCAACCAGCCTGCGAGTCCATCAACAGAGCTGTGGCTGCACAACACAATGAGTAAAAAGAAGGAAGTGTTTAAGCCCAAAGTGGAAGGCAAAGTGGGGATGTATGTATGCGGCGTCACCGCATACGATCTCAGCCACATTGGACATGCTCGTGTCTATGTTATTTTTGATGTTCTTTACAGGTCTTCCTTCTCTGCCTTGCCAAATTGATTTAGTAATTTTTTTTATTTTAATATAATTGGTTTGGGTACTAATTGGGAATTTGATTTTTTTTAATGGGTTGAAATTGTGGAATTAGGCAGATATCTTAAGCATTTGGGATATGAAGTTTGTTATGTTCGGAATTTCACCGATGTTGATGACAAGGTCAGTTTAGTCTTCATACATAGCGCTTTATTTTTAATTAGCTTCATATTTTTTGTCCTGCTGGACCAAGTACGAGGTTGGCTTGTTGTAGTTTTCGTGTATAGTTGTAGAATGTGTGGTGTCTGTAAAACTTGAAATTTATGTGAATTATCTTTTTTAGTAATTAAGTATTTGAGGGCATTGATTGGCTGTTGCTTTTAATAATTGCTTCTTTTTTTTATCCAAAAAGAATTAAATTATTGTTTGCTTTTGCATCCAAATGTTTTTTTGCCTTTATTTGGAAACAAAAAGCAATTCATAGAAGTAATAAGAAAATGGTTTCTTATTTTTTCAGAGGTTTTTTTGTTTCTTCATTAGATATTTATAAGAAGTAACGAAATGGGATTTCCGTTGTCATTGCTAACCTACATGACAAAAAATTCATCAAATTTTGCTGCTTGCAAAAGTGTATCTTTTAAGTTATTCTCTTTTTTCCTTCTACTCCTGACTGTCAAAATTCTAACTTTGTTGTTGTAGCTATTTTATAGCGCCCTTAAGATTTGGATGCCGACTGTTCTCTTTTAATTGATATGACAGGATAGCTGAGTCTGCACTTTTTCAAATTCTGTAGATAATTGCTAGAGCAAATGAATCGGGGGAGGATCCAATCAGTTTGAGCAGACGTTACTGTGATGAGTTCAATCAAGATATGGTGCATCTTCATTGTCTTCCCCCTTCTGTTGAACCTCGTGTCTCAGATCACATGCCTCAAATCATTGACATGATCAAGCAGGTAATTTCTGGTCTCATGATTGCTTTTTTTTTTGTTCATTTTCAACATGTCTTCTTTGGCATGCCATATTGGTAGCTCTTGCAAAAGTTGCTATCTGTAATCCTTTTGCAGTGCATTGGTTGCATGCTGCCACTTTATACTTGCTTATTGCCTTGTCATGGGTGCTCTTGATATATTCAAAAGTGCAGGGAATGATGTAAATATTCAAATATTACATCTCATTCTAAAATTCTTGGGATAAACTCGTTTATGATAGTACTGTATCAAACATCATTCATAATTTTTGTTTATCTTTCTTGCTCTTCATGTGAGCTATATGCTAATCGTTAAGAGAGAAGAAAGTTTGCTGGGGAAGAGAATTAAAAAAAAGCAATGTGTGTTATATTTCTGGAATGTGAATCTTGCACTTGTTAATGATAAAGTTTACAGGGTCGCCTGCTCATGCCATTTTGGGATTATTTTTGCAGCCTTAATGAGACAGTTATTTGGGCTATGAATTACAACCTTTTGTTTGTAATAGAAGGCCTACAGTTAGCCTATTTAACGAATTGCTTCATAATGTCAAGACAGGCATTGCTTCTTGTTTTAACTTAAAATTCAGGTTTTTTTTGAATTCTGCTGTAGCTGAATGTGTTTTTTTTTTAATCTACAATGTGCTACCTTGAACAGATTCTTGATAATGGGTATGCCTACAGAGTTGAAGGTGATGTTTTCTTCTCGGTGGAAAAATTTCCAGATTATGGCCAATTATCTGGGCGGAAATTAGAAGACAATCGAGCTGGGGAGCGTGTTGCTGTGGACTCAAGGAAGAGAAATCCAGCTGATTTTGCATTATGGAAGGCAAGCTCTGTCAAAAGCATAACATACCTGTGTCATGCATGCATTATATAGTATCATTATAAGTTGAAAATATGTTCTGAGTATCACATAATGTGCCTGACTCTTAGTAGACTGAGATTATAGTTTCACTTCATTGTTTGCAAACAACCAGGCATTGATGGGTTGTGAACTTTGGGCAATTGAGCCACAGCTCAAGTTATAGAGTGGGATGGATCAGGCAGTCCTTGGTTTCCTAAATGGTATTGCAAACTTTGGTGGGTTTGAAGTTGGAGAAAACAGTTTTATGTCAGTGAGATACTAAATAAGTAAATATTACTTCAAAATCCATTTTCTTTTTGTTTTTCTTTTAAGTTTCAGTTTTGGAAAATGAATATATCCCTAAATACATCCTTAAAGCTCATTATTAAAATATTCTTGTGCACCACATGTTTAAGAATTATAATCAACTTATATTACTTTCTGCAGATTGGTTAACTATTTTTTCTCTCACTCATTCAATTTAGCATAGTATTATTGTTTATCTTGAATTTATGTCAACTTTGCCAATTATAAATGTTAAAGACAGGTGCATCTTTTTTTCTTTTTTTTTGATAGAAAATAGGAAAACCATGTGGTCTACTTATGCTTGCAGCCAAGTTAGCTTCGTTATAGTTTTAAATATGATGAAATATTGCTTTTCATTAATTCATTCTGAACTTTTTGCAGTCCACAAAAGAAGGGGAGCCTTTTTGGGAGAGTCCATGGGGGCCTGGAAGACCTGGATGGCATATTGAGTGCAGTGCCATGAGTGCTGCTTATTTGGGTCACTCTTTTGATATACATGGTGGAGGGATGGACCTTGTGTTTCCTCACCACGAAAATGAAATTGCTCAAAGTTGTGCTGCATGCAAACATAGTAATATAAGCTACTGGATACACAATGGCTTTGTCACTGTTGACTCTGAGAAAATGTCCAAATCCCTAGGAAACTTCTTCACGATTAGGCAGGTAGGGTTTGCTGTGATCTTCTTTGACATTTTTTGTTTTATTTTTATTCTACTTTTGAGTAATTAATAACTTTGCTAAGATTCTTATGTTGCTAACCTTTTTACTTTCTCAGGTTATAGATCTTTATCATCCATTGGCTTTGAGACTTTTCTTAATCGGGACCCACTATCGATCTCCAATCAACTACTCTGATGTGCTACTTGAAAGTGCTTCGGAACGTATTTTCTACATGTATCAGGTGGCTCAGTCTCTCCATCACTTTCTGTGTTTGTGTGCATGCATGTGCACAAAGATATAAGTGTGCAAGTTGTTGGACCACTGGACCTTGTCAATCACATTCCTTTCCACCATGTTGTATTTCTGCCTAGATTAATCTGCCACAGTTATAGGGCTTAGCGATACTTTGTCTTTGGGTTTCTGATATAGGTTTCCTTTGGAGGTATATAGATTTCTGAATTGATACATGTAGCAATTTAACATTGATGTTGAATGATTTGCAACAATAGGCATTATCTACAAACAAAACTGTGAAATAGTTTAGCTGCATTGATATAATATGTTCTTTGATTCATTCTGATGGAAGCATATATCCTGCTGTGTGATTTATGATGTGATTCAATTGGCTGCAGACACTACATGATTGTGAAAATGCACTGAGCCAGCATGACACAAGGCTTCAGGGGTCCATTCCACCTGAGACTTCAAATGTCATCAACAAGTTCCATAATGACTTTTTGGTTTCCATGTCTGATGATCTCCACACTCCAGTTGTTTTGGCTGCATTATCTGACCCATTGAAAACCATCAATGATCTGCTACATACTCGTAAGGTATCAGGTTTTAAGATGATTGTTTTATCCATTTGTAAACGTTGTATATGTAACTTCAAAATGTTTCTTTGTAGTTTATCCATAAGGGAAGTATGTTGCCTCACATAAACTTTGATGGTTAAGAATTGATTTGATATGAGGTTATAGTTAGATTTGAATCAGTGGTCCTGAGCGTATGGAATCATTTATCACTGTTTTCAACTCCGAACCATCCTTAGGATGAAATGAAAGGGTTCCATTTTTTATGAACCCATATTGTTCATTTTTCTCAAATTTGGATACAAACGTGAAACTTTTTAATTGTTGATTCCTTGTGAATTAGGGTCTTTTTTGTCACTAAAGGTATTGATATTATTTTGTAATCTTTGTATTCTTTATAATTCATTCAGTGATCCTTTCAGGGGAAGAAGCAAGCAATGCGCATAGAATCAGTGGCTGCTCTAGAAAAGATAATTAGGAATGTTCTAAGTGTCTTGGGGCTGATGCCGACTAGTTACTCCAAGGTAAAGACTTGATGTCAATTATTGCTCTGTTTGCAGAGTTTTAGTGTAAGAATTTTTTTTTTCAGTATCAAGTTATTTTATGAGATATGATCTGATTTTGTTTTGCATAATCTAAGAACTTCCATTTCCCAATCAATTTTCAATTATCATTTTCATTTGCTCCCTTATTATTGTTGTATGCTTTTTGCCTATATTTGGTTCACCATTAAACCGTTTGAACTGCAGGCACTGCAGCGGCTGAAAGAAATGGCACTACAGCGGGCGAAGTTAACAGAAGATCAAATTTTACAAAAAATAGAGGAAAGAAGTGAGGCAAGAAAGAACAAAGACTATGAAAAATCAGATGCAATTAGAAAAGATTTAGCTGTTGTGGGGATCGCTCTTATGGACTCTCCTAACGGCACAACCTGGAGGCCAGCTATTCCGCTTGCACTGCAGGAGCAGCAAGTGGCTGCAACCTGAATGACTTATGGTGTCCACATTCTCAAAACTTTATACTGTATTTAGAATTTTTGTGAACACTCTTTACAGCAATGCAGGCAATGTAGTTTGAGGATTTTGAACTTGGAAGTGTACCCCTTCCTGTTCAGTTCAGAAAAGAGATAAGACTGAGGAGAAACTTCAGTGAGCATGTGGTGGAAAAATTTTGTTCACCATTTAATGTTATTATTATTGATTAAACTATACCTAAAGCTTGGGGTGCATACCATTTTGATATTTAGTTATTTACAGTTTAAAATGTTATTAGTAATCTCTACAAATAATGAAACATTTTTTCTGTCAGTGTTTCTATTAAATTTCATTTTATGTGATAACTAGTCTATTACCTTCTTTTAAAATTCATAATGTTAATTTTAAATACATTCTCATATACAAAATAAAATAAAATACCATAATAGTGAAAAAGGATAAAAACTAAAGTGATTTTCACGAAAGGATCTTAATATTTTCATATTTGTTCAGAAAATATTAAATAAACTTCTAAAGTTTCTGTCAGGGATATTTTTTTATGATTTAATGGCTATGGTCTGTAACTTGTTTTCCACATATCATTTTTTATTTACAAAATGATAATTTAGTGAGTTAATAAGATTCTTTATATTATGAAATGGTAATATATGTTACCTTTTGTCAAGTAGAGGTGTTCATGAATTAAGCTTTAAACATATATGTTAGACTCACTTTAAAAACTTATAAATTTTGATAGGATCTAAAGATATTATTACATTATACTATGTTTTCATTAAAATTTTAATTTTGAAATATATTAAAAAATTTAAAATATTATTTTAAAAAGAATTTTTATATATTTTAAAAATAAACTTAAATAAATGAAACAAACGGAAAAAAATCTAGTTTAACTAAAATAAGTGTTTTGCTAATGCAGTTCAACTCAAAAACACCTTTGACAGACAATTCTCCTTTTATGTAACTATATGTTTACATAAATCAATGAAATAATCAAACAAGCAAATGAAACCAAGCTCTCTTCTAACTCTAATATGGCACTTAATGTGAAGACCAAACAACCAATCAACTACTGACGCGTTTGAAGTATATATGCTTTCAATACTAAAAGTCATCTCCGAACCAGGAAAGTATTAGCAACTGTCACAATCTTGGCTATATAAACCAGAGCTAACTCTCGCTTCCCTCTTCTATTGTTCAGAATACGATTAACCCTGCACTAAAGCCTTGAAAATCAAGACAAGGTCATTCAGATTCTGCAATGTATTCAGCATCCAAAATGGGTTCGCTAGTCAAAAAGCTTGGTCGTAGCAAGCCCAGGCTTTCCTACTGTCGGCTGGCGGAGGCTGAGGACACCAAAGCCGTTCAAGCTCGACGAGGTTACGTGGCAATGTACGTGGGCGAAAAGGCAAAGAGGTACGAGGTTCCGATAAAGTATCTTTCTTCTCCAGCGTTTCAAGAACTGCTCATGCGATCGCAAGATGATGATCTTGATACCAAGATAGATGGGCCGATTACGGTCGCCTGCACATCAAAGAGGTTTGAGCAACTGTTGAAGGTTGCCAAGCACCATTAATATGATGAAAGCTGTAAACCTTGAAGATTGGATTCTAGCAAGGTCTTTTTTTTCATGATTTAATGACCATGGTCCACAACGTGTTTACTATATGTTATTTATTGTAAACAAATTTTTTTTTACCAAAATGATAATTTAATGGGTTTATAAGAATCTTTAAATCATGAAATGCTAATACCTGTTATCTTTTGTCAAGTAAAGATGTTTATGGATTTAAGTTTTTTTTTTTTAATGGTTTCATGGATCAAGCTTCAGACATATATTTTAGATTCAAAAAAATCTTTTAGATTTTGATCCGATTAAAAATATTGTTATAATATATTATGTTTTAATTAAAAATTTCATTTTGAAATATATTTTAAAATATAAAAATATTAATTTAAAATAATATATATGTTTTAATAATAAAATTAATTTAAATAAATAAAATAAATCAAAACAAATAGAATCAAGTTTTAAAAAATGTGAATTGTGCAATCGTGTTTTGTTCGAGGTAATTTAACTCATAAACACTTTTGACATATAATTCTTTTTTTATATAACTATATCTAAATAAAAGTTATATTTACAATCAAATCTAACATTGAGAAAAAAAAATACTTATCTTTAATACATAAAACCGATGAAATAATCAAACAAGAAAATGAAAAAAAGCACTCCCCAGACTAATATGGCACCTAATGTGAAGCCCAACTAACCAATCAACTACTGACGCGTATCCCAAAAAAATGATAGAGTCGAAGTATGCTTTCAATACTAAAAATCAGGAACGTATAACGCGTATCCCAAAAAAAATGATAGAGTTGAAGTATGCTTTCAATATTAAATATCATTTCCTAACCAGGAAAGTATTAGCAACCGTCAAGAGAATTCCTGGCTGTATAAATCAGAGCTAACCCTCCCTTCTCTCCTCTATTGTTCAGAATTCCATAACCTTGCACTAAAGCCTCGACAATCAAGACAAGTACATTCAGATTCTGCAATGTATTCAGTATCCAAAATGGGTTCGCTAGTCAAAAAGCTTGGTCGTAGCAAGCCCAAGCTGTCCTACAGTCGGCTGGAGGAGGCTGGGGACACCAAAGCCGTTAAAGCTCGAAGAGGTTACGTAGCAATGTACGTGGGCGAAAAGGCAAAGAGGTACGAAGTTCCGATCAAGTATCTTTCTTCTCCAGCGTTTCAAGAACTGCTCATGCGATCGCAAGATGATGATCTTGATACCAAGATTGATGGGCCAATTACGATCGCCTGCACATCCAAGAGGTTCGAGCAACTGTTGAAGGTTGCCAAGAACCATTAAATCTTGAAGGACCAATCATGAAATTACCTAGTATTTAAAACTATATGTGTTAATTTATAGTCTGATGTCAAAGATGTTCTTCGGTGTTCTATTGGAAAGTTATGATGAAAAACTACCAGCATCTAAGATCTCTTGGCTGCCTTGCCCTTTGCTTAGTTACTTGTCATGTTTTGACATGCCACCGAAAAGATACTGCCATAACGGACCCAAAATAATGCCTTTGCTTCTTCGTGGGTACCAAACCCAGCACATACATTACGGACCCAACATGATGCCATAATTTTTGGCTTGTTTTTTGCCCTAAATAATGCGTACAATTCTCTTCATTCGTTTTTTGCCACTCTTAGCCCAAGTTCATGCCAAGTTTTTCGGCTTAAGCTCTTCTCAATACTTGGGCTTCTTTGGGTTTGAGTTTTTGAGGTGTTTCCTCAAATTGTCATGATATGTTATCTGTGCTCCTAAAATGTATAGACTGAATCTGGGTGCTCCATCTAAATTATCTTCACTTTGGCCTTGTATATATTTATCAGGTTCCTCGCACTTCATACTAGTCTAAAATGAAGAAAGTTGTCGTGTAGATAAGCAAATAATTTGTTCAAATTAGCTTTGAAATATACTCAAATTTTGTATGAACTTTGACATATTCGAAAGAATATATAGACATGGTAAACACTGGTGGTGTTTATTTCAGATATACTCAAATCATGCTCACTTGTGACAATCTCATTATCTAATCACAGATGAATTGTCAAAAATAAATACTAATAATAATATCACTTACCAGCACAATTTTGACAATTAAACCGCTAAAAAGGCCCTACAAATTAGTTAACAAACAAGAAAATCCCAGAAATTACCGTAGGCAATCTCTTGTTGCGCCGGTGGGCTACTTGGGCTGCATAAGCCTGGTGCACCTCATTCTTGGGCTCTATAGATAATGCAAATTTTGAATTAATCTGCCATAATGGGTGCACACATGATTAATACCCTTTCAGAAATCTGAGCCTCAGAAAAGATAAATATGACTGACTAAAGTATATTCATGATCGCAATATATATTTGTATTGTCACAACTCAAATTCAGATTATAATCGGCGTATGAATTCAATGGGTATAATCCACTAAGCCTAAGTAAGTCTATTTATGCAATCCCGATTATCATTCCAAACCATCATTTTTCAAACCCATATTATAATTCTCAACTAAAAACATTTCAATAACATTTTATAGTAATCCAATACTCACAATTGTATTATGCTAACATAGTATTACTCATTTGCCATCTTACAGTGGCTTCAGTAACCAAATATACATATTTGATTTTTTTTTTTAACATGAATCTTAGTGGTCTTCATTGCTTATACATGTACACAAGCATAAGACCTTTGACCGTCAGCGGAGTGACCGTAGGTGAAGGTTCAGCTACTGAGATGTTATAGTACCTACCAAAAAGGCGAGCATATGTGTGCGATTCAATCTAGGTCCCAACTTACCTCTGAATCTGAAAACATGAAGTTTAAAAACGTGAATATAAACTCAGTGAGTGAACAAAGAAGGGAACAAACAATCAATAGGAAAATTTTGAAAATCATGATGCACTTATTTTAAAACAATGCAATTTAACTTAGTGCTTATCATAATCCCTCAAGAAAACCCTAATTGATTAAATCACTTAATGTAAAGGGTCCATGCTCAACTATGGTACTAAAGAAGTGGAAAATAACGCAGCAATCGATCAAGCTACTAAGCGAAACAGAAAGTTTTTCGCTGTAGTGAGATTCAAGCCATAAAACACAAACTTTTTGGCTGCAGCAAAAACCATGTTTGGTGAAACTCTCAAAACCCGAGAGTTTCTCTCTGCAGCGAGATTCATTTTTGCTGCAGCAATAAACAGGTCACCAACAAAAATTTCTCGTTTCCTCAAGAAAAGGCCATCCTGCTGAAATGACAAAAACAACATAAAACACATATAATTTCTCAAAGTTCAACATGTCAAGTTTCACATGCATTTCAATCATATGCCATATTCATAAGCTTTTATTTCATAACAATAGATATACATGAATACATAGATAACCACCAATATCACCATCATCACACCCAGCTCATGTGCATCCCCCCACATCGTGCACATAGCCGGAGTCATCGTGTGCATCCCCCTCACATCGTGCATAGTCAGTGCCATCGTGTACATCCCCCCACATCGTGCACACGAGCACTATCATCATCCACCTCCCTCACCACGCCATCACCGGCATGTGCATCCCCCCACATCGTCCACACACCCGGTTATAATCATCACACAATATCAATCATCATGCACAACATATATATCTACATATATATACCAACATAATGTAGTAGTGCACGAATCCGTAACAATCACATGTCACAACATAAAGTCAATTATCAAAAGTTTGTTCCTAAGGCACTCGTTTTTAAGAAAAGTTGTATAAAATCATTCAAATGCTTTGTACAAAACAATCACATTTCCAAAACTTTATTGAAATGCAGTTCACTCACCGGTAATTTGTTGAACCTTTGGTCGACTCCAACTTTCCTAATTGTCCAAATGGGATGATGAGGCTTCGTCGGAACCTATCATCACATTAGCATCACCAATTTGTCAATTCACATACTTATAAAGTCTAAAGCTTTCTCTTAGCTAGCTTCCAATTGCCTTTTAAATGGCTATCTATTTCACTACCCTAATCACTCTAAAATGAGTGGATAACCTCAACTACAACATTCACAAGTCTACTTACTAACCATTCCCAACACAAAAATAAATTCTAATTCATTACTCACCTTAGTAGCTTGTAACTTTGAAATTCTTTTCAATAAATTTTTTAAGCTATTATGGGAGCTTTCTCTCTTTTTCTCTCTCTAAACACCTAGCTAGTGAGAGAAAGTATGAAAGTGGGATTTTTCAAGAGTTTTGAAGTGAAAGAGTGAAAGAGCACAAGGGTTCTATGAAAAGGTGCATAAAGGCATGAAAATTGGAGCTAGAGAGAGAAAATTATGAAGTTTTCATACCATGCTTCCATAGAGGGGGAAACAAACGTGAGATGGAAGGAGGAAGAAGAAGAAGTTATTGGAAATTGAAGAAGCCGCTGGAAAGAGAAGATATTTATAACTCAAACTTATCCAATTTCCTTAAAAATTATGAAAATGCCCTTTAGCAAGTTAACTTGTTCTTCTCTAATCCTTTGTGCAATCTTTTTATTCTTTTGACATTGGGACAAGGTCCACAATGATCTAAACTACTCGGGTTTACGAAAACTTAAAATTTTGACTTGGGGTGCAAAATGACCATTTTACCCTTTTTGTTTCCTTATGTTTTAATTTAGTCCTCCCAACACTCATTTAACTCCAATTTCCTTCTATTACCTTCTTCTACACATGTACAAACAAAGTATGAAGTTTGTAATCCAATGTGGTGTCTCCATAATATTTAAAATATTTATTTGTCCGCGCTATCTTTACTTAATAAAGACACATGCCCCTATTAACGTCATTTTTCTCCAAAATTCTCTCATTCTTCTCCCCCACTTAAATTGACCATATACTCCTTCTTCATGAAAAATTTTGACACTGAATAAAATATTAATATTTTTAATATTTTTTATTAATAAAATATTAATATTTTAATATTATTTTATTAATAAAATAATAATATTTTAATATTATTTTGTTAATAAAAATATTATTTTATTTAACAAATTTTCTCTTGTCTCCTTGGCACCCAAAATACCTTATTATGCCTCAATTGACTTTCGAATCACTTTTTATCTTGCAGATTCTTCTCAGATAAAAATATTATTATTTTCTTGCATGCGAAATATTTTATCCCAAACTATTCCTTAGGCCTACTTGGACCTTAATAACATTAGAAAACTACTTTTAGAGGATCACCAAAAGAAATGACAAAATTACTCCTGATCCGTATTATCGCGCCTACTTCTAGTTATGTGCCTATGAAGATCGAGATTTCACAAGTTCACTTTTGAATTATCCTTTTTAACTCAGTAATCAACCTCAATTAACATCCGTAAACTTTATTAGCTACCGTATCAAAATATAGGGTACTACATGTATTATCAAGCAGAGACATGATCCTCTAAAGGGAAGAAAACACCTGTTGGACAGAAATCAACTGTTAATATATGTATCAAGAACAACGAAGAAGATTTTCCAGATTATAAAGGATCATGATATATATATACTACCAAAAATATACACTTTATTTGGCATGAATTTAACTTCTTGGACCTTCGCATACTTAAAGGCAACTAATGGTCGAAATAGTAAGAGAACACATGCCAAAATAAAAAGAACAGAAAAAAAAGATCCCTCAAGGACCAAGTTACTTTTCAGAACCAAACCACAACTATAATTTCAGTTAATATATTCTCATGCACCACATTTCCAGTGGAATTATAAGGCAAACCTCCATGCTGATGATTGAACTACTACTTCACAAAAAAATAACTCCACACCTAACACTTCAACTTTTTTCTCCCAGACATAGTAACCTATTTACATCTGTTAATATTTTAATCTTTTAGTAACTCGTTAAACTTCTTATCTAGATTAAGAGAGGTGAAGTAGTTGACCTTAGGGTGTCAACTAAAATGTCATAAAATGTAGAAGTCGAGATTACCTGCTTAGGGGTTCCTTCCAAAAGCTTGCCGCATGATAAGCTAGAACAAATAAGTATCTCCAGTAAATATGGCTCCAGAACCAGGGAAATAGAAGCTGATATGGCCTGCATGCAACAAATTTCAATTTCCGAAATATAAAGAAGGGGAATAATAAAATGTTTTAAAGTACAAGCTACAAGAAGATGCAGAATCACAATCATGACTTTTCTACATTCAAGTGTTCTTTTACTGAATTTTGAAAGGATCAAAAGTTTCTAATTCATGTGATTTCGCCAATGAAATTGAGTAATGAAATCTAACCTCGGGCATGACCAGGAGTTTTGATGGCATGCACCCCATGACCAGCATAACTTGTCCCCATCATTTAGCGCTATATCAATTCCGGGAATTCTATCCTTGTCTATTCCTGAACCAATCACCTACACGGAAACAAGAACAGTGTAAAACCTTTCTTTTTTGGTTACACAATGTAAAACTTTACAAAAGCTTCCATGCATCACAAAACTGGACAGATTTATGAACAAGAATGTTTCTATACAAATATATATAATCTTTCAAACATAACCCCAAATACCTGGATAAAAAACAAAATGGAAAGCTATGAGTAAAGGACAAAAATGATACACAAGGTTTTTCCAAGCCTTCAATGTAAATTCTTCGAACATGATAATCCAAGGCGTACTTGTTTCAGCATGGAGAAAGTTATTTTTTTTCAACAATAATTAATAATTTTCCCACCATTCCAAATTCTTTAAGTTCAAACTTTGGGGTCATGATCTTGTATAGAGCATAATCCTCTCTGAACTGCTGACAGACTTTACTTTTTCGAGGCTCCTTGTTCCTAAAATCAAATTTACAACATAAATTTGAAACTCAAGTGAGCATATGAGGTTGTAGTTAGATTTGAATCAGTGGTCCTGAGCATATGGAATCATTAATCACTGTTTTCAACCTGAACCATTCTTAGGATGAAATGAAAGGGTTCCATTTTTGATGAACGCATATTGTTCATTTTTCTCAAATTTGGATACAAATGTGAAACTTTTTAATTGTTGATTGCTTCTGCATTAGGGTCCTTTTTGTCACTCAAAGTATTGATATTATTTTGTAATCTTTGTATTCTTTATAATTCATTCAGTGATCCTTTCAGGGAAAGAAGCAAGGAATGCGCATAGAATCAGTGGCTGCTATAGCAAAGATAATTACGAATGTTATAAGTACCTTGGGGCTGAAGCCGACTAGTTACTCCAAGTTAAAGACTTGATGTCAATTATTGCTCTGTTTGCAGAGTTTTAAAGTAAGAAAATTTTGTTCACCATGTAATGCTATTATTATTGAGTAAATTATACCTAAAGTTTGGGGTGCATACCATTTTGATATTTGGTTATTTACAATTTAAAATATTATTAGTAATCTCTATAAATAATGAAACGTTTTTTCTGTCAGTGTTTCTATTAAATTTCATGTTATGTGATAGCTACTCTATTACCTTTTTCTGAAATTTGTAATGTTAATTTAAAATACTTTCTCATAAAATAAAATAAAATACAATAATAATGAAAAATGATAAAAATTAAAGTAATTTTTACAAAAGGATCTTAATATTTTTCATATTTGTTTAAAAAATATTAAATAAACCTCTAAAGTTTCTATAAAGTCTTTTTTTCATGATTTAATGGCCATGATCCGTAGCTTGTTTTCCACATATCATTTTAAACCTATTTTCTGATTGCAAACAAAACTCTCATTTTTTTTTGCAAAATGATAATTTAATGGGTTAATAAGAATCTTTGTATCATGAAATGGTAATATATGTTACCTTTTGTCAAGTAGAAGTGTTCATGAATTAATTTTTAAACATATATTTTAAATTCACTTTAAAAACTTTTAGATATTGATCGGATCTAAAAATACTGTTATATTATAATATATTTTTATTAAAATTTTAATTTTAAAATATATTAAAAAATGTAAAAATAATTTTTATATATTTTAATAATAAACTTAACTTAAATAACAGAAACAAATAGAGTTTAAATTTTTGAGATATCAATACTGTTTTGCTGAAACGGTTCAACTCAAAAGCAAATGAAACTAAGCACTCTTCTAACTCTAATATGGCACTTAATGTGAAGTCCAAACAACCAATCGACTACTGACGCGTATCCCAAAAAATTGATAGAGTTGAAGTATGCTTTCCAGGAAAGTATTAGCAGCCGTATCCTGGCTAGATAAGCCAGAGCTAACCCTCCCTTCTCTCTTCTATTGTTCAGACTTCCATAACCTTGCGCTAAAGCCTTGAAAATCAAGACAAGTTCATTCAGATTCTGCAGTGTTTTCAACATCCAAAATGGGCTCGCTAGTCAAAAAGCTTGGTCGTACCAAGCCCAAGCTGCCCTACAGTCGGCTGGCGGAGGCTGAGGACACCAAAGCCGTCCAAGCTCCAAGAGGTTACGTAGCGATGTACGTGGGCGAAAAGGCAAAGAGGTACGAAGTTCCGATCAAGTATCTTTCTTCTCCAGCGTTTCAAGAACTGCTCAATCGATCGCAAGATGATGATCTTGATACCAGGATTGATGGGCCGATTACGATCGCCTGCACATCCAAGAGGTTCGAGCAACTGTTGAAGGTTGCCAAGCACCATTAAATCTTGAAGGACCAATCATGCAACCACACAAGAAGAAGAGCCCAGAAAAAATGATAGAGAAGAGGATGGTTTGCAACCAATGTTGTTACATGTTCAGATTTTCTGGTGGTTAGCTGTTGGAGTGAAATCATTCATAATGTATTTGATTATCAGTCTTTAAAGTTTATGCAAAACCTTTTTTTTTAAGATTAAAGTTTATGCAAAACTTAAGGGCATAACTTTGTACTCATTTACGTAATATTTTCATATTTGTTAAGAAAATATTAAATAAACCTGTAAAGAGTTTGTGTCGGTATCTTTTCTTTATGATTTAATGGTTATGGTTCACAACTTGTTTTCCACGAATTTTTTGCATAATGAAGATAATTTAATGAGTTAAAAAGAATCTTTATATCAAATGCTACTATAAGTTATCTTTTGTCAAGTAGAGGTGTTTAACAAAAATCTTTTAAATTTTGGTTTGATCTAAAAATATTATTATATTATAATATATTTTAAATTATGAAAATATTAATTTAAAAATAATTTTTATGCATTTTATTAATAAATTTAATTTAAATAAGTGAAATAAACACTCATACATCAACATTTCATCAAAAATTGGGCAATCCATTCACACATTGTAATATAACCACCACACTTAATCATAGCATATCCAAAAGTCGTTAAGATCATATATCACCTAGATATCTAATAGCTCATACTTTTTAATAACAATCACAAACAAACACATATAGAATTATTGTCATTAAAGAGGTTAAAGATCTGAACATCATCACATTTGATGAGATTTGTGGTTCTCTTATCACTCATGAACTGAAGCTTAAGGAAGAAGAAGAAGAAGACCGAAGGAAAGCAAAGAAAAAGAAAAATAGTATTGCACTTAGTTTTCATTATGTTAATCAAGTTTTGCTCCACGTAGACAATCCTTTTTTTATATAACTATATGTACAGATAAAAATTATATTTACAACTAAATACATAAAATCAGTGAAATAATCAAACAAGCAAAAGAAACTAAGCACTCGTCTAACTCCAATACGGCACTTAAAGTGAAGTCCGAACAACCAATCAACTACTGACGCGTATCCCAAAAAATTGATAGAGTTGAGGTATGCTTTCAATACTAAAAATCATCTTCTGACTAGGAAAGTATCAGCAACCGTCAAGCGAAGTCCTGGCTATATAAACCAAAGCTAACCTTCCCTTCTGTCTTCTATTGTTCAGAATTCCGTTAAGCTTGCGCTAAAGCCTTGAAAATCAAGACAAGTTCATTCAGATTCTGCAATGTATTCAGCATCCAAAATTAGTTCGCTAGTCAAAAAGCTTTCATACAGTCGGCTGGCAGAGGCTGAGGACACCAAAGCCGTTCCAAATCGAAGAGGTTACGTAGCAATATACGTGGGCGAAAAGGCAAAGAGGTACGAAATTCCGATCAAGTATCTTTCTTCTCCAGCGTTCCAAGAACTGCTCATGCGATCGCAAGATGATGATCCTGGTACCAAGATTGATGGGCCGATTACGGTCGCCTGCACATCAAAGATGTTCGAGCAACTGTTGAATGTTGCCAAGCACCAGTAATGTAATATTATGAAAGCTTTAAATCTTGAAGATTGGTTTTTACCAAGGTCTTCTTTTTCATGATTTAATGACCATGGTCCATAACTTGTTTGCTATATGTCATTTATTGTAAACAAAACTTTTCTTTTTTTTTTACAAAATAATAGTTTAATGGGCTAATAAGAATCTTTATATCATGAAATGCTAATATTTGTTATTTTTTCTCAAGTAAAGATCTTTATGGATCTAAGTTTTTTATTTTTTGAATGGTTTCATGGATCAAGTTTTAGACATATATTTTAGATTCAAAAAAATCTTTTAGATTTTGGTCTGATTAAACATATTGTTATATTATAATATGTTTTAATTAACATTTTCAATTTGAAATATATTTTAAAATATAAAAATATTAATTTTAAAATAATATATATGTTTAATAATAAAATTAATTTAAATAAGTGAAATAAATCAAAACAAATGGAGTTGAGTTTTCAACATATCAATAGTTCAATCAAATCTAATATCAAGAAAACAATACTTATCTCTAATACATAAAATCAATGAAATAGTCAAACAAGAAAATGAAAATAAGCACTCTTCTAAGAGCTTATTTGGCCTGATTTTTTTCTAACTTAAAATCTATTATGAAACTTTTATAAAAAATAATAGCTTTTAAAATTAAGCTAAATTTATTTGGTAAATTTCTTTTTATAAGTTATAATTTTTGTTATATTTTTAATATTGTAGATATTTTTAATAAATGAGGATATTTTTTAAACAAAAATAAAAATTCTCTTATATTTTTAAAAAAAGAGAAGAAAAAACTACTCCTTATAGCTTTTTTCTAAGCTTTTTTTTTTAATTTTGTTCTTAAAAAAAAACTAATTATTTTTAAGAGCTTCTAAAAAAATATGTTTGATCTGATTTTTACTTTTAAAAAGTAAATAAATTAAAAAAAATAAAAAAAAAACTAAGCCAAACATGCACTAACCTAATGTAAAGTCCAACCAACCAATCAACTATTGACGCGTATCCCGTATCCCAAAAAATTGATAGAGTTGAAGTATGCTTTCAATACTAAAAATCATCTCCTAACCAAGAAAGTATTACCAATCGTCAAGAGAAGTCCTGGCTATATAAACCAGAGCTAACCCTCTCTTCTCTCCTCTGGTGTTCGGAATTCCATAACCTTGCGCTAAAGCGTTGAAAATCAAGACAAGTTCATTCAGATTCTGCAATGTATTCAGCATCCAAAATGGGTTCGCTAGTCAAAAAGCTTGGTCGTAGCAAGCCCAAGCTTTCCTGCTGTCGGCTGGCGGAGGCTGAGGACACCAAAGCCGTTCAAGCTCGAAGAGGTTACGTAGCGATGTACGTGGGCCAAAAGGCAAAGAGGTACGAAGTACCGATCAAGTATCTTTCTTCTCCAGCGTTTCAAGAACTACTCATGCGATCGCAAGATGATGATCTTGATACCAAGATTGAAGGGCCGATTAAGATCGCCTGCACATCCAAGAGGTTCGAGCAACTGTTGAAGGTTGCCAAGCGCCATTAAATCTTGAAGGACCAATCATGCAACCCCACAAGAAGAAGAGCCAAGAAAAAGATACAGGAGATGATGGTTTGATCTTGTTGCATGATCAGACTTTCTGGTGGTTAGCTATTGGAGTGAAATCATTCATAAAGTATTTGATGATCAGTGTTTAAAGTTTATGCAAAACTTAAGGTCATAATCTTTGTACTCATTTACGTAATAGTAGATCTCTTTTTGCTTTGCCCCGTGGTTTTTTTCCTTCGTTTGGAAGGGTTTTTCCACGTAAATTTGATGCCTCTCTCTTCTTTACTTTTTATTTTTTTTGGCCGTTTGGTTGATTTATTTGCTTGTCTGATATGTATCTCCGCCTGTTTAGATATATGTTCCATCCATTGATTGCACATGCAGTAGCTTTTACCATACCAAGAACTAGAATTGACTCAAGTATATATTTATTCTGATTAATTGTTTGGTTGATAACTTAATCACAGATATTTAGGGGTTGTAACAGTTTAATGGATTAACTTTTAACAGGAATTAACAATGTTTGAATTCGGCATTAATTTGCTTCTCATTGTTTTCTTTGACCTGCTGCAGGTTCTGCATAATTTGCAAATATTTATGAAGCTATAGGTGTTGAAAATTTTGTTTGCTGGCGAATGATTCTACGAAACGTATGTTCATGGTGTCATATATCTCTTCTGCGAAGCACTGCGAGCCTCCATTCAGCAACCGGCAGCACCTCTTCTCCATGCATCAACGTTGACTGCATTAGAAACCCAAATCTCCACGAGCTTAACTACTGCTATTCTTTTAGGTATAAGGAAAAATAAAATTAAATCTTAAATAGATATAAAAAAGATATCGATGAATCACCAAAAGAATAACTTTAATTCTATTATCAAAAAGATTGTCAAAGACATTAAAACTTAAACGAAGGTTATCAAAATATGTAACCATTTAATTCACCCCTTGATGATTAATATTAACCCCAAGCAAATCTCTAGTTAGTAGATTTCATTAATGATAATGACTGCTAGCAATTTTAAATTATCAAATTCTTTTGACTTTTATGAATTACATCATTGTGTCAGTTAATTTACTGTAGTTGGTAATCAATTTCATGAGTTAATTTATGATGTAGAGGATCCAAAGTCTTGATTAGATTGTATTACCAAGAGGGCATTTGAAGGTTTAAAATTAATTAAAATACTTTCATATACACTTAATGTTATGGATTACAAATTCCTGATTTATTCGATTTCCGACATTGATCTCTTATCATTGGTATAAGAGTCATGAAGGTTTTACTTAAGCTTTGTAATAAAAAGTCAAACACCTCTCATTCAATATGAGAAAGCAAAATGAAAAATTCTGTCTTTATTCAAAACCCCAATTATAAATCCCCAATTATGATGTGATTCAATTGGCTGCAGACACTACAAGATTGTGAAAGTGTTCTAAGCCAGCATGACACAAGGCTTCAGGAGTCTATATTCCACCTGAGACTTCAAATGCCATCAACAAGTTCCATAATGACTTTTCGGTTTCCATGTCTGATGATCTCCACACACCAACTGTTTTGGCTGCACTATCCGACCCATTGAAAACCATCAATGATCTGCTACATACTTGCAAGGTGTGGGGTTTTAAGATGATTGATTTTATCCATTTGTAAGTGTTGTCTATGGAGCTTCAAAATGTTTCTTTTTAGTATATTCATAAGGGAAGTATGTTGTTCCACATAAATTTTGATGGTTAAGATTCGATTTGATATGAGGTAATAGTTAGATTTGAATCAGTGGTCCTGAGCATATGGAATCATTAATCACTGTTTTCAACCTCAACCATTCTTAGGATGAAATAAAAGGGTCCCATTTTTTATGAACCCATATTGTCATTTTCCTCAAATTTGGATACAAATGTGAAACTTTTCAATTGTTGATTCCTTCTGCATTTGGGCCCTTTTTGTCACTAAAAGTATTGATATTACTTTGTATTCCTTATAATTCTTTCAGCGATCTTTTCAGGGGAAGAAGCAAGCAATGCGCAGAGAATCAGTGGCTGCTCTAGAAAAGATAATTAGGAATGCTCTAAATGTCTTGGGGATTGGGGCTGATGCCAACTAGTTACTCCAAGGTAAAGACTTGATGTCCAACATTGCTCTGTTAGCAGAGTTTTAAAGTAAGAAAATTTTGTTCACCATGCAATGTTATTATTATTGAGTAAATTATACCTAAAGCTTGGGGTGCATAGCATTTTGATATGTAGTTATTTACAGTTTAAAATGTTATTAATGATCTCTATAAATAATGAAATGTTTTTTCTGTCAGTGTTTTTATGAAATTTCATGTTTATGTGATAGCTAGTCTATTACCTTCGTTTGAAATTCATAATCTTAATTTAAAATACATTCTAATAAAATAAAATAAATTGCAATAATAGTGAACAAAGATAAAAACTAAAGTAATTTTCACAAAAAGATGTTAATATTTTCATATATGTTCAGAAAATATTAAATAAACCTCTAAAGTTTCTACCAAGATCTTTTTTTCATGATTTAATGGCCATGTGGTTTGTTGTTTGTTTTTCACAAATCATTTTAAACTTATTTTTTGAGTGCAAACAAAACCCTCATTTTTTTTTGCAAAATGATAATTTAAGGAGTTAATAAAAATCTTTAAATCATGAAATGGTAATATATGTTACCTTTTATTAGGTGGAAGTGTTCATGAATTAAGCTTTAAACTTGTATTTTAGACTCACTTTAAAAACTTTTAGATTTTGATCGGATCTAAAAATATTATTATATTATAATATTTTTAATTAAAATTTTAATTTTAAAATATATTAAAAAATTTAAAAATACTTTTTATATATTTTAATAATAAACTTTACTTAAATAACAGAAACAAATATAGTTTAAATTTTTGAGACATCAAGAGTGTTTTGCTGACACGGTTCAACTCAAAAGCAAATGATAAGCACCCTTCTGACTCTAATATGGCACTTACCGTGAAGCCCAAACAACCAATCGAGTACTGACGCGTATCCCAAAAATTTGATAGAGTTGAAGCATGCTTTCAATTCTAAAAATCATCTCCTAACCAGGAAAGTATTAGCAGCCGTCGAGAGAAGTCCTGTCGATATAAACCAGAGCTAACCCTCCCTCCTCTCTTCAATTGTTCAGAATTCCATAACCTACCGTTAAAGCCTTGAAAATCAAGGCAAGTTCATTCAGATTCTGCAATGTATTCAGCATCCAAAATGGGTTCGCTAGTCAAAAAGCTTGGTCGTAGCAAGCCCAAGCCTCCCTACGGTCGGCTGGCGGAGGCTGAGGACACCACAGCCGTTCAAGCTCGAAGAGGTTACGTAGCGATGTACGTGGGCGAAAAGGCAAAGAGGTACGAAGTACCGATTAGGTATCTTTCTTCTCCAGCGTTTCAAGAACTGCTCATGCGATCGCAAGATGATGATCTTGATACCAAGATTGATGGGCCGATTACGATCGCTTGCACATCCGAGAGGTTCGAGCAACTGTTGAAGGTCGCCAAGCACCATTAAATCATCAACAATGCTTGAATCCGTCGCTTGTTTCTCATCGTTTTACTTTTACTTGCAGATTCTGCATATAATTTGTAAATAATTATGAAGCTATAAGTTTTGAATATTATTTTATTTGGTAGAGAAAGATTCGATGAAACTTATGTTCACGGTGTCATAGATCTCTTCTGTGAAGCACTGCCAGCCTCCATTCAGCAACCGGTCCCACCTCTTCTCCATACACCAACGCTGACTGCATTACCAACCCAGGTCTCCACAAACTTAACTACAGCATTAAATCTTAACTACATATCGAGCATTAGACACCGATGAATCACTAAAAGCATATCTTTATCAAGAGGATTGTCGAAGACAATAAGACCTAACGAAAGTTCATCAAATTATCAAATTCAAGATCGCAGTGGGTTCCGCTGAGCTTTCAGTACTAAGAAGCTAAACACTTCTCATTCTTGTGACCCTTTCAATATGAAAAAGAAAAATGAAAAATTCTGTCTTTATTCAAAACCCCAAATATAAATCCCCTCAGCGTCAAATATCATTGTTACCTGTAATATATTACCTAATATCTTATATTTGGATCGAAAAAAGGTTGGTAACCATTATTGTACATCAAAAACTACCTAATATTTAAACTATATATGTTAATTTATAGTCTGATGTCAAAGATAATCTTCGGTGTTCTATTGGAAAGTTATCATGGAAGACCGCCAAAGTCAACCATCTCTTGGCTGCGTTGCCCTTTGCTTAGTTACTTGTCATGTTTTGACATACGACCGAAAAGATACTGCCATAACAGATCCAAAATAATGCCTTTCCTTCTTCATGGGTACCAAACCCAGTAAATACATTACAGACCCAACATAATGCAATCATTTTTGGCTTGTTTTTTCCCCCACAATAATGCCTACAATTCTCTTCATTCTCCTTTTGCCACTCTTATCATCCCAAGTTAATGCCAAGTTTTTTGGCTTAATCTCTACTGATTACTAGGGCTTCTTTGGTTTGAGTTCTTTGAGGTGTTTCTCAAATGAAGAAAGTTCCTTTCACTTCATTCTAGTCTAAAATGAAAAAAGTTGTCTAGTAGATAAGCAAATAATTTGTTCAAATTAGCTTTGAAATATACTCAAATTTGGTAAGAACTTTGACATATTCAAAAGAATATATAGACATGGTAAAACACTGGTGGTGTTTATTTCACATATGGAAGAGCTAAAATCACCTATACACAAACAGGAATCTGAGTATTAACTAATCCTAGAAATTATCTTTTCCTCGCCGGATAACACCCAAGGCCTCTGCCTCACTCGCGGTGTCTGGAATACCTAATGCCTGCCTGATCTCAGCACTAGATGTGCGAAGGAATGGATTGCATGCCTTCTCCATCTTTAGTGTAGTTGGAATCTGACAGTGAAACAGCACATTGATCGTCAAATTATCATGGAAAATTTAGATTAAAATGCAGCAGCATCGGGCAAAAGGAATAGAGGGGATTGAGTCAAGCCACAGCCCAGTGCTCTTTCATAAATTGTTGAATCAAGACATGTGATGTACACTACACAAACAAAATCATAAAGCAAAAATAGCTCATACCAAAGTCACAAAATGGAGATTATACTCTATCTAAACCACCTAATATAACTAGGTTAGAGTTGAACCAACATATAGTCCCACATTGCAGATGAGAAAAAACAAAACCATATGATCTAAGAACTTTAAATCATTCAAATAGACAAGCAGATCACTGCACTGATACAAACAGAGTTAGTTTAAAAAAGCCATTAAGTCTATGCATACTGAAATTTAAAATAAAAAATAAAAAAATTACAGCAAAGAATGCCCCTTAGCTCAAACAAATCAGGCTCACTTGTGACAATTTCATTATCTAATCACAGATGAATTACCAAAAATAATACTAATAATAATAACACTCACCAGCACAATTTTGACAATTAAACCTCCAAAAAGGCCCTACAAATTAGTTAACAAAACAAGAAAATCCCAGAAATTACCGTAGGCAATCCCTTGTTGCGCTGGTGGGCTACGTGGGCTGCATAAGCCTGGAGCACCTCATTCTTGGGTTCTATAGATAATGCAAATTTTGAATTACTCTGCCAAAATGGGTGCACACATGATTAATGCCTTTCAGAAATCTGAGCTGAAGAAAATTAGGTGGTTGGGTCCAAAAGATAAATATGACTAACCAAAGTATATTCATGACCGCAATATATATTTGTATCATCAGGCAGAGACATGATCCTCTGAAGGGATGAAAGCATCTGTTGGACAGAAATCAGCTGTTAAAATATGTATCAAGAACAACGAAGAAGATTTTCCAGATAATAAAGGATCATGATATATACTCCAGAAATACACAATTATTTGGCATGAAATTAACTTCATGAATCTTCAATTAGTATACTTGGAGGCAACTAATGTTCAAAATAGTAAGAACACATGCAAAAAAAAAAGAACCATCAAGGACCAAGTTACTTTTAACAACCAAACCACATCTACAATTTCAGTTAAAATATTCTCATGCACTACATTTCCAGTGGAATTATAAGGCAAACCTCCATGCAGATGATTGAACTACTACTTCACAGAAAAATAACTCTGCAGCTAATACTTCAACTCTTTTCTCCCAAAATGATGACTAAGGTCAAAGCATAATAACAAGAAAAAATACTTCAACTTTTTTCTCCCAGACATAGTAGCCTATTTACATCTGTTAATATTTTAATCTTTTAGTAACTAGTTGAACTTCTTAGCTAGATTAAAAGAGGTGAAGTAGTTGAACTTAGGGTGTCAACTAAAATATCATAAAAGGCAGAAGTCGAAATTACCTGCTCAGGGGTTCCTTCAAAAAGCTTGCCGCATGATAAGCTGAACAAAGTATCTCCAGTAAATATGGCTCCAGAACCAGGGAAATAGAAGCTAATATGGCCTGCATGCAACAAATTTCAATTTCCTAAACAAAAAGAAAGGGGAATAAAATGTTTTAAAGTACAAGGTACGAGAAAATGCAGAACCACAATCATGACTTTTCCACATTCAAGTGTTCTTTTATTGAATTTTGAAATGATCAAAAGTTTCTAAGTCATGTGATTTCACCAATGAAATTGAGTAATGAAATCTAACCTCGGGTATGACCAGGAGTTTTGATGACATGCACCTCATGACCAGCAAACATCCACTTGTCCCCATCATTTAGCGCTATATCAATTCCAGGTATCCTATCCTTGTCTATTCCTGAACCAATCACCTACATGGAAACAAGAACAGTGTAAAAACTTTCTTTTTTGGTTACACAATGTAAAACTTTGCAAAAGCTTGCATGCATCACAAAACTGAACAGATTTATGAACAAGAATGTTTCTATACACATATATATAATCTTTCAAACATAACCCCAAATACCTTGATACAAAAACAAAAATGTAAAGCTATGAATAACTGACAAAAATGATACACAAGGTTTTTTCAAGTCTTCAATATAAATTCTCTGAACATGATAATCCAAAGCATACTCGTTTCTGCATGGATAAACTTAATTTTTTCAACTATAATTTGCCAACCATTGCAAATTCTGTAAGTTCAAACTTTGGAGTCATGATCTTGTATGGAGCATAAACCACATTGATTATAATTTGGTATGATGACAACACTCACAGTAAAACCTACCCCGACCTTTCGATTTTTTTAACTTCCATCCAGCTCCCCCACTCCTTTCTTATTTCCTTATTTTATGTAATCCAAATTCTCAGCCTCATATTGCCAACGGTTAAAAAAAGATCAAGTAGGATACTGAGCTGTTCCAAGATCCATTTCCTGCATCAAATTGAAGTAAGCTTCAACATGTAGGAATATGTTACAGCCATTTAATTTTTCCCTTGGCAACTATTGTTTGAACATTTCTTTTCAAGAATGTTACACCTTGAGGAAAAGAAGGCATTTGAATTACAGAGATTCTTTTTTTTTTTTTATACAGCCAATAAGTTACAGAGCCTCAAATGTGGTCTAAAGAACTCAATCTTGCAGAATTACCCAGATGCATTGCAATCCTATTACCAAACCTTGGATACCATTGAACCATAAAAAGAACACTTTCAAAGCACAATTTAAGCAAACCAGGCAGAACATTAATCAGCATATTTCAATTCTTCAAACTTAACAAAATGAATGGTATACCCTTATAATGTTCTCACAAATTTCCTGCAGATGCAAATTTTGCACATGGTCATAAGCAAGAAGTTAAAAAGTAAGAAAAGCATGCTTATAAGCTCCAGTCCACAAATTTTCTCATCTTTAGAAAGATGAGTTCTATACACCCTTTACAATTGGTAATCACACCAGTGAAACGGCTGCTGTGACTTCTCACCCTGATGCCAGTCCCTACTTTACTAGGAAATAATCTCACACAACACGCTGCTTTTCTTGAAAGCAAAATCTACAACCTCAGTTTTTAAAATCATTAATTCTTATTAGAAAAATTTTTTGCCTGATCCTCCTGTCTTTTCATGTGATGAGTCCATCACAAGGTCAAAAACCTACAACAGTCATCACAAAATCGTTTCCAGGAAAAAAAAAATCAATCCATGAAAATGTAGAAATTTTATTTAACAAGGGAAAAAGAAGAGCTAGCATTCCTCAACTCCACCTCAACATGCATTACAAACTAACAATCAAACAAAGAATATCCCAGCGTATGATTAATTCCCACCACTAAAGGCAAGATGCAGAGGCTTTATTAGACTAGAGATAGTTACTCAATTTATAAGTCAATCATTTGAGAGGCAATTAACAGTCTCATATGTCAAAAGGTGACAGAAAAGTTGCCAGGAGATGACATATTCATACCTTAGCGCCAAACCTTGCTTTTAACTCCGCATTCCCACCAGTGTGATCATGATGGTGGTGGGTATTCAATATATAATTCAAATTCCGGTTTTTCCTACTTAAAGCATCAACAATAGGCACAGCTTCTGAGGGATCAACAACTCCAACTGTGCCTGTGTCCACATCATGTAAAAGATATGCATAGTTGTCACTGAGACATGGTACCTGAAAATGAAAACAGTTAATGAAAGATTCATATCTATATGGGTAATGTGCATGAAATTTTCAGTTATTATAACCTTCAAAAATAATAAATCGAAAAACTTTTCTTTTTCTGCAAGTTATAAGCTTGTATAAAGCTATTCTAGGAGAATCTAGGAAAGCGAGCATGCAATTCAATATTATTCTTTCAGCTCAAACATTAAAAGTAATACATTTCAGGGTCTTTGTTCCTCAAAGAACGCAAGTATAATTCCTTGCAGCTCTTTTTTGGAAATTATAGCTCTTAGTTGTTAAAGTTATCAGGCAACTTCTGCACAGGCCTATCGACACCACTCAAATGGGGGAAGATGAAAGCATGATGCTTCCACATTTACTGCATTGACTTGAAAATTTCCGGTACAATTTCAAGACTTGGCTTCCTGCAACAAGAAGACGGTGCACATAGTATCTGCTGCAACACCAGCTAGTTAAAACGTGACAGCTGAGTCAAACACCACAGAAATTCTCTGCACAAAAATTCTAGGCTGCATAACTCAGTCTGTTTCTTCGCACCACAACTACGTAATAAGTGATTCAAAAGTGGCAGGAGATGCTAAACAAGATCTTGAATGCCTTATTTTGTGAATTCTGGGCAAAACATGTGACAATAGCTATAACTAGACCATATATTTGACATCAACTAGGGCCGCATACCATACCTCCTCTATATTTAAAAATCCCCTCACATAAAAGTGGAATAAGGCCCTGGCTATACGTTTCATGACTTCAACATTTAGAATTTTCTTGTCCATGGTCTTCACAATTTTTTATTGAATTTATGCACAATATTCTGTTTGTGTGATGTATTGGGTACTGCCAATGACCACAACTAACTTAAACTCATCCTTAGATTGGAAAACATTCCTTCTGTACATCATAGATTATATCATTTTGTTTAATAATTCAGCTACATAATAGTAGATTGGAAAGCGTCCTTCTATCCTTCAAATGTCTAATAAAAGAAAATAGCAATCATACATACACAATAACTCATTGTACTATTACCAAATTTACTCTAGACCCTTAAGCTTTTAACTTGGGGGATAAAATTCTTGACCTATTTTTAAGTTTGAATCTCATTATCTCACAGGTTTGCTTGATTGATTAAACAAAAATAGTCATTGAATGAAATTTTTGAGGAAGTTAAGAGATTAACTACCTTGAATTTCATCTTTGCAAATTGTCTTTTCACTATTCCAACTAAAATTGTCTTTAACAATTTAAAAACAATTAATAAGAGAACAGATACATAAAATTTGATGTTTTGCATATTGTCTTTTCAACATTTGAACTCTAATATCTATTTAATTATTTGAAATAAGTTTATGAGTGACTAAATACCTTAAATATGATGTATCGCTATTCAAATTAATATCTGCTTATTATTTTACAAAATTTGCAAGGATGAAGACACTGAACCTAATAAATAGTACAAGGATCAATTTTCAAAGTAAAAGTTTAACGAGTTAAAAGAGGTTTCTTAATAGTTCTAGGGGCTCTAGTGTGTTATCACCCCCTTCCCCGTTTCCCAAAAAAAATGTGAACAAGGGCACCTTCAACCATAAAAGCCAAGTTTCATTGCATTTTTATTAACAATAGCAGAACATCCAACATTAAAACGAACCATAGGATGGCACCACCAAGGTAAAAATGATATCAAACAAAAATTATGAGTTAACAAAAGAAAGCCAATAAAGAGTGATTAAAAAAATGATTAAAACCACACATTCAAAACAGAGAAAGACAAAGAAATCAGCTCACCAATTCAATCTGTAATGAGGAAGACATGTTGGAAACACTGCAAAACTCTGCAACCCTAAGAGATCGACTAGCTCCACGCAAGGTTTTGAAGGGTGTCGATAATAAGCGCATAAAGCCATACACGAGACCCTTTCTAATGCAGAGTTGCCTCATTCCTGGCCACACACAAAGCCCACTCCTCACCTAAAACATTGGAAAAGCATGTCTTCAAACTTAAATACCATAAATCAACATATACTCAGAAAATAAGTCCCGGACTAACAATTAACAGATTTTAAGAAGCTCTATAGCAAATAAAAATACAAAATTACATATAAAGATTTGGAATTATATTGAGATTGTAAACCGTAAATGTTCTCTTAATGAATACATAGCAATCTTCTACAGGAAACAATCTCAGAGCATTGATATCTACATGCAATATGATCAAAAGCATAGACTGAGCCACAAGTTCATGTCATCAAGACTTTGTTTTATGATACGCAGGGAATGATTCATTACATGCAATTCTGAAAATGAAACTCTCAACAACCAACCGATAATCCCACACCAAAAAACATCTCATCTGCACCGAGTAGGAAAGGAAAAATTCATATCAACATGTGGTGACAAAATATTTTGCAATCTTTCTCAATAAAAGTTTCAATTGTTCTTTCAAGGCAAAACTACACAAAAGTATATGACTCAATTTCAGAGAAAAAGGAAGAGTACGAAAAGATAGTTATAAAGCAAATGATGTATCACTAAAGCCAAAGCCCAGACTTCCCGTTAAGCAAAAACTAAACAAACTCTACGCCAGGGGAAGAGGGAGTAAAAATTAATAAGTAAATAACAAAACAAAAAGAACCATTCCCTCAATTAACCACAGCAAGAATTGTCATTTTCCTCAAATGGGTACAAGAAAAAAAATAAAATCAGATCTTTACCATTATATTTCCATTTCTCCAAAGAAAACATACAAATTCACAGAAGCAAAAGCAAACTTGGCAAGGCAAAAAAAAAACAGACGAGAAAATACATAAAAAGAGATGGAAAAAAAAGAAATGAGCAAACCCTGGAACAAGGAAAGGAGGCCATTGCAGATGAAGCCTTAGAGAGCATTTGCATAACACTTTCTCTCTCTAAAATGGGCTCTCCTTTTTTAGAGAAAGCTTTCTCTTTTTGGAGAGAGAAAGAGTGTGCATTTGTGGGCTGTCACTCAATAATGTGTGTTTTTCCTTTTAGTGTTTGTGTGGGGGAGAGAAAATAAAAAAGAAAATCACATATTAATTTTAAAAGAAAGAATTAAAAAAAGAAAGAAAATTGAAATAAAACATTTTTATTTTTTAGGGAACAGGGGAAAAAATGATAAATTAATTTTACAAATTTTCAAAAAAAAAGAAGAAGGAAAATATTTTATTTTATTTCTCATTTTATATTTTCCCTCCTTTATTTCTCAACGCCTCGACACACAGATAGAGAGTGCTAGGAGTAGGAGACGCGTTTATTTATTTCAAATTAATTTGGACCATTTTAGCTGTGATGGTAAAGTTACTGGTGGGTGAGGATTTGTAGGCGCTAGAGCCGTTGTTGGAATCACACGTGGAAGTGAGGTTGGGCCATGTTGGTGTCATGATTGCTGTTACTCTTTTGTGGGACATTGTTAGCTTCACCCACCACTAATTGAAATGGTCTCCCCATCTTATTTATTTATTATACCTTTTTTCATCTTTTATTGCCCTTTCAGTGTTTTTTCGAGTGCTAAAAATTTTAAATGAGAATTTAGTACCTAGCATTTTCATGAAATCTCAGTGTCACCCTTAACATTTCAATTGGTTCATTTCAATCCTCATGCATATGTGAAATGAACGAAAAAACAATATCACTCTATGACATAAAAAAATCCCAAAAATAAGTAATTTGGGAGAATATATATTTGCCTGCTTAAAAAAAAATTATTGTAAAAAAAATCAATTAGTAATATGAAAGTAAAAAATAATAAATCAACCAATAAAGTTGAAAAGTTCGAACTAAAATCCATTTTCTAGTTAAATTAAGCGAATTGACACTTTCATTCTCTTAATTGATGTTCCAATCATTCTTAATTAAGTCCTTGCTTTAATAGAAACTGTTAAGCAATGTGTTAAATATGTCACCTGTTACAACAATTTTCCATGTCATCCCTAGTTATTTACTTAAACAAATAAAAACATTTCACTCGCTAATTAAAATACATGATCTCTTTTTTTATGAAAAAAAGTTAAAAGTAAAAAGGTGAGATAAGATTGAGATGTAACAACAATAACATAAATGAGATGAAATAAATTATGGATGATATTTATAATATAAGTGCATTAGGATTGACAACGGAACAGGGCAGTTTAATAGTGCAAAAGCCAGAGTAACAGACTGCTTACAAATCAGTATTTATTAGTTGAATGCTGATGCAAAGCATAAGACTGCATCATTCATTCCAGCTCCAGATTTTTTCAGCTTTGGGATTTCATATTAGTGCAACAATAATGTTACAACAACAATTATACAACAACCGGGACCGGACATGCTTCAGACAGAGAAACCAATGCTGCTTCTCTCAAGGTGGCAGCATTGCTTTACTTTTCTTTCTTTTTTTTTCTTTTTTTTCCATTCAAGTGAATCATAAAATTTGTGAAATAGCAGCAGACACCTCATAGTTCATCCTGCAGGGGACACAAAGAAGAATGGAGTTAGGAGTCTGGTTGGAACGCTTTTTAGTTAGGGTCGAATACTCTTTTTGGTGCTAGTTCATGCACAAGAAGAAATCATTGAACAAAAGGCAGAACTATGGTTTCATCCAAAGAGCCAAGAGGGGCCAAAGTTCTACAAGCTATTGGAGTTTCAAGACTAGTCAGTATTAAGAAAATGTTTCAAAAGAAACAAAGTAAAAGAGGATCAATAATTCATCCTGGCCAAACTTAGATCTCAAAATAATATTAGAAACCAGATGTGGTATTATCTTCCATCTTTTCCCCTTGTGCCTAATAATAATGTGGTCCCATTCTTGAGAAAAGTCTGACGCCATTACAAATGGAAATCAGATTTCGTATTAGCATAGTTCGAAAAACTTAATAAAAGAAATGAAAAATCTATGATCGCCAAAAACTTAGATGTAACATATTTCTTAATAGTTCCTATAATTTGGAAACAAATAGATCAACTAAGCAACTACAAATCATACAAGGAGAAGTACTTTCTTAAGATGAGTTTAGAGGAATAATCTATGCTAGGGAAAGGGAAGGACTTTCCTTAACCCTAATGGTGGTTTACTCACGGCATTGAATGAATTAGACAGCAACTTTTACCACAACTGTATTAATTGATTTATTTGAAGAAAAGCTCAACAAAAAGGAAAAAAATGGTCACATAAAAGAAATTTATTGAAAGGGTACAAAAAGGTAAATGCACTTACATGGTAATCATCCAAATAATCACGGGGATCGTGCTGCCAAGAAAAAAAAAAACCCCACGTTAAACTTAAACTCATGCTTTATAACAATCTCACACTCTTCAAACTAACTCGTGATTGCATCTGTTGTCCCTATCTTTCTAAGCAACCTACAAATGCTTCTTCCAATTCAATGGGACATATACACGCAATTAGAACCCATTAAATCTCACTAACAATCACAATCTGTCAAGAAATTTTTGCAACTTACAATAAGCGCCACAGGCAACTTAGACTTGGCTTATTATGATTAAAACTCTACACTTCCCACAAACATCTTGCACAATGATCATGCATGGGGCCATTGCCATTATGTTGATTAAATAAATTCCCAAAGATTAAAAAAGAACACAGTTTTAGAGAAAAATAAACAAAGATGAAAAGTAAAATACCCTTCTTCGGTGCCTCCTGTCTCCATATCGATGGTCCCTCTCTCTTCTCCTCTTTTCACCCCCCTCCCTTGCTCTTTGAGCTTCCTGCACAAATAGCCATTCAAAGACTTCAATAAATATTCAGAAAGAGTACAGCTGATTCCATATTCAAAGCCTCAAGAGAAATCAAATTATCAGGCTAACAACCTCCTCTTCCCGAGCTTTTCTTTCTTTCTCTGCTTCTTCAAAGGCCTCCTTTTCAGCCTGAAATTTTACATGCAAATTAATTATCTATGGCACTTAAATTAACAAATGTATAAAGTCTGAAAGGTAACAGCTCACCTCCCTATTCTTGGCCCAGATATCTTCTACAACTTGTCTTGCATATTGCGGGTCATCACAAATCAATATGTTGTCAAAAACGGAACCAGCCTTTACCTGAAATATGAAATTCATTCCATTAAAGCATATGTCAATAGCACTGGTATCATAGTCTTCTTAGGTACATTTGGATACAGGGACAATGCTGACTAAACAAATTAACTCCTGAGAAAAGTAATCCCCATAAGCATATGTCAATAACACTGGTTAAAGCAAGGTAAAGATCGCAGTCTGATAATTACAAAGAGCATGACCATACATTGGGTGGAATGAAGGGAAAAAAATCCATGTATCCTACCCTATTTAGTTTAGAACAAGAAGTTAATGTGTTGAGTGCTAAAATAGATATATTGTTGACCTCGTTAATATGCCATGTAACAAACTCTATTTACAAAAGAAATATGATTGCAGGCGATCACTTTTGGAACTATAGGATTATTTCTTTTGTTCCTGAAAGGAAAAGTCCTATCTTCAACCTCTAGAAGAATATGAAGAAATGCATGATGCTTACCTGCCAGACTTCAATACCCACATATTTTATTGGTTTCAGCACATAAAGGTCCGGATCATCCTCAAACTCTAGAGAAGGACAGAAAAAGGAAGCAACAATGAATACGGAAATTTGACATTGTATATTTACATGGGATTGAAGACAGGCAAAGATAAGAAATGCATGAGTAAATCAAACTGAATTGAAAAGCATAACAGAAATGTCTACAATGAAACTTGGAGGCCTTTTTTCCCTCATTCTCTCTCTCTTTAGAAAAGAATTCAAAAATTACTTTTTTCAATCTTTAACAGGTCAATGTTTAAATTTGCAAACTGTAGTTTGGAGTTCGGACTATGGCTCAGTGACTACTTCAAGACTATGTTCAAGCATTTCTGACAAGTTAAGTCAGCTACTCATGCTACAGTTTCAATTGTGTAATTTTACCATCAAGCCACTGACATCTACTGGAAAAGACATACCAGGGTTATCAATCCATGGAGTTTTCCATTTTCCCTTATAGTTGGGGTTCTTGATTTTCTGCAGGAGAGACAATGTGCAAAAGTTAGAACTGCAGCAGAGATTTTGCTTTCTATTTACTATTGGTAGCTTGAAAGCACCTTGCGCTTCCAGGGTCCTTTGTATGCTGGATTTGGGATCTTAGGTGGCTTCCAAATACCATCCAGTTCTTCGTCCCAGTCATCAGGCTATAAGAACAAAGTCAAAGCATGTAAAGAATGGATACTTCTTCTCATTGAAAGCATAACAACTACCAGAATTAGAGCTTAATTATGCAAGGGAAAAAAGGGTGGACACATGATTGATAGAGAGGCATAATGTTTAAACAAAAGAAAGAATATGAAAAGGGTCCAAATTATATCTGTCTTCAAACTGTTTGGGATTTGAAAATAAGACTTTTGGGCATTAGATAATTGGTGCAAACCTCTTTTGCCTTTCTATCTGGAATCTCAGCAGGAATTGAATCATATCCCTACAAATAACCACATAGTAGAAGTGTTTAGGTCATAGTAAATCACATGATTGTTTCAGACATCAAATTCTGAAGAGACACGCAGAACATGCTACCTCTGGTTTGACATCATTAGGATCGTCAATGTATTCTCTATCATCCCAGTCTGCAGGCTGTAACAAGAATGAAAGTGAGTGTAAATTATTTGGGGGCAAGGCAGGTAATTAGACTACAACATACCAGCAAATTACAAAAACAATGAGAGACTCTGATCTTTCCAGATAGTAACACATACAAATAAATGCTTCTTCAAGGTCTTCTGAATATATAACTTCTTAAGATTAGATTTAAAAAATACAGGTAGAGTATTGATGCATCGTATCAGATATCATAATTCCTGGGTGTCCATGAACACCTATTTTGATTCTTTGGGTCCTACCCTTTTGGCTTTAACATCCTTGATTTTCCGTGGAGGAAGGATTTCCCAATCAGTATACATGCTTCCGGATTCTCTCTCTCTATTATCAACGAGGATGCTATATGAGGCATCAGGCCTTAGAATAAATGTGTAAAAGTGAGTTAGCTTGTCTGTTTCACATTGTAAATCCTTTTTAATAGGATAATTCTGCCCGTGGTAAGATAGTATAAGATGGAGCTTTTTGGTCTGTGAGCCACAAATATCTGGTCCAAACATCACACTGCACCACAGGAAAAGACCAATCAGCTAGTGTTTAAAGTAATATGAAACAAGTCTTAAATTGGTTTTAGCTATCTATAACAACATACTTCTCAATAACAAATGCAAACGTGTCCAACAAGACAGGTAAACGATGCAATCTAAAACCACAAAATGATCTGCAATACCAAAAATATACAGATAAAAGCAACACACATGGCTTTGATATAAAATAACAGGTCTTTTATATATCATTTTTCCTTAGTAAGTCAACTTCTATGTTGCTTTATATCCTCCACCCATCTTTGAAATACTTTGAAAAACCAAATTGCAGGTGAGCAGTCTGCATTTTATGTTGTCGATAACTAACTATCTCAGTCATTTCATCCAACCTTCACACCCTTACGGCTTTACCTACTCTTCCAATCTATTAGTTCTCACAAAAATGACCACTATCATACCTGAACATCATGCATTTTAAAACATTCATCTAGACATGGTCACCCTATGTATATATAGCTCAAATACTTATTTCTCACCCTTTCCTATCACAAGAAGAGTGTAGTGCAATAAATTCTATATGTAACATTGATTCAGCAAGTCTGAGTGGATCAAGGTATCATTATCCCCCTTAGCCGAAAAAGCTGATTTCTCATCTTTTTGCCATCTTTTGCTCTCCTCACTCACCATGCCTCTGGGCCAATAGGAGATAGGGGGGAGGAAGAGAAAATGGGAAAGAGTTCCTTCCAAAGTAACACTCCCCCCATCCCAAGTTAGATGTCGATCTTTCCTTTTTCTGATGTCCTGAAACTATGTCCTCTTTCATTTTTTTAAACATCTACAACTCTTACTTTTTTTTTTTTTAACATTCCATATTAATTTTTAAAAAAAAATTCAACTTTTTGGCAATAAAAAGTATAGAACAACAATACCATAGAAAAAAGGCAGTGAAAAATGTTAGAAATTCTCAATCCAAATGGCAGTTTGATAGATTCAATGGCAAGGACTATAATTTTAGTCAACTTTAAGGTCAGTTCTCTTTTGTCTCAAGTCATAATAATTTCAAAATTGAAGAAGTCTGACAGTTGAGCATTTCCATTATGAAAAATTTTAAAATGTTACTACAAAAACCTAAAGTCGAAGCGTTTTTCTTAATTTCCTCGTAAAAAGTTAACATTCAATTTAAGACAAGGGACTACATTTGTATGTCACAAGTTTGACCAGAGTAATAATTCACATTCAATCTGTCAGAGAACACAGAAAGAGTCATTTTCTTTTCTTCCTTTCGTAAAGATTTGAAGCACCAACTCTGGCCCATCAGCCTCTGTAAGTGTTATACCCGTGTGACTATGAAAGGTCTATTCAAGCCCAACTAAATAAATAAACTAATAGTCATAACCCTAAAATTATCACATCACCGAATTGATCAGAAACAAGGAACTTTTGAGGTCAAACTGGCAGGAAGGAAACCAATAAATATCCAGTCAACTTTCAAAAGTTAAGACTGTATAAAAGCAAAAGACCAAAAAACAAATTAATTAGGCCAACAAAGGTTTCGTTACCAACACCCTCTCAAATTTTGCATGTAGATTATCTAAGATGTGAAGTATAAAATTTGTCACTGGCAAAAAAATTATATGATTAAACAACTTGCCAGACCTGTAAGGCGTGTCACCACCAAATTTCTTCTGGTTTACATAACCAGAGAGAAGCTTAATGTAACCACCACCACATTCAATGTCTTGTTCCAACTTAATAGAATACTGAACCACTAGAGTTCTGTTCTTGTTGCTGAACTCTGGTATCTTAGCAGAGATAGCATAATGTTTGGCATCATTATATGTCTGAATACCTGCAAAATTTCCAAGAAAATAAACAAGAGCAACAGTCAGCAGTACTTTGCCACATATAATAGATACAAAAAAAGACTCCAATTGGTTTAGCCTTTCAAATTAGCAAAAAGGACTGAAAAAGTTTTTGCCTGTGTAGTAAGGGATATTTGCAGCCAATTTTAATATAGGCCCAGTTGCTCCCATTCAGTAACTGGGTTCCATTTACTGGTTTTTCAACATTCTTATTTTACACCCAATTAGTCAAACATAAATCTGTCTGAACAAGTGACAATTGCTGGCTATGTCTAATGAAAAAGCATACAATTTGAAAAAAAAAATTTCCAATAGAACACAGTCAATTTATGAAATCATTTAATTGCTTTAATCTCTTACAAATAAACAGCTCTGTTCAACTTTAAGCGTTCAAAGTTGGCACGCCTAGCAGCTGTAAATTCACCCATCAGCCAACAGACTTACATAACCAGATGTAATCATCATGAAAGGTCATCCAAGTTCACAAATTTTTCACAACTTCTATTATTCATGATTTCTGCTAGTCTAGAGATCAAGTTTTTGTATAGCCAACAGTTTACGATTAGGAGTAAAATTAGAGACAAGAAAATAGCTGGATGGGAACAACAACGGGAACCAAAAACTGTTGTATCATTAATAGTACAACCATCTTCATAAAATAGGTACAGTTTATATCCTATTTCATTAAAGTTAAAGACTTGCCATCAAATTTGCAAAAAATAAGTGATTCAAGACATAATTAACAGCAAGCTATCGTTTTTTTAATTGGCATGGCATCACAGTAACGCTCTGAGTTTCACTCCCAACTTAATACCCTTTTAGAAGTCAAAACCTCACTATTAAGTCTAGAACACTCCACAAAATTCTATTTAGACAGTCCGTAACACTAAAGAGAAACACAATATGCTAAAACGCAGGAGAAAGAAGCAGATGCATGATCCAGCAAAGGTGCATCTTTTATCTTAATTACTAGGCTTCATTAATCCATTAATGTTTTTTATTTCTCAGAACTTAAATCTCTAAAATGTTCAACCAAGCAAAAATACTGTAACATATGCCTACATATGTACATAATGCATGCTGAGAAAATTATACCTTTATCATCAGGATCGCCGGACCACTTGCCTGCAGTGTGCTTGAAGGTGCCGGCTTTTCCCTCACTCCTTTTCCAATCTGATAATACCCATCTGCTCTTCCACCCATCTGTCTCCAAATTCCAATATAAGAATAATAAAAGAAAAGAAAAACAAAACATTTACATTCATAAGCAATCACATTTTACCCCAAATAATTCAATAACACCGCATTGAGCATTCATTCATTGATAACTAGTTAACTACTAGTAATAATTGACCAAAACTTCCAGAACCTTCCTTTTATATCACTACCAGCTAAATCTTTCTGTTTAATTTAGCTACAATTTTTCTGTTACCAAATCCTAAAAGAAGAAAGCAGAAGTTCTTCACTAGTTTGCAAAGAAACAAATTAATCCACGAAAATTCTAGAAACTTCTTCTATCACCAAAAAAAAAAAGCTATAATAGAAGATAAAACAGACGAAAACAATTCAATGATATTTGATTTAATCTCTTCGTTATAAAAAGAAATAAAGGATTAAAAATCATAAGCATTTGTACTTCTTTTTCTTTTTTACCTTCGAAGCGTTCTTCGAAGAAGATTTCGGAGAGAGCGCAATCGAAGAGGAGAGAGTGAAGAAAAAGGAAAAAGAAAAGGAGAAGCGCTTGTTTGGCGGCCTGCCCTTCCATTTCCGGTAAAGATTAACTCATTAAAATGGCCTTTTCGAGTCTTTGATCTCAAAGAAAGAAACCAGCTAACCGTACAGTGAACTCACTTCACAGCTACCCTTTTGCTCTGTCTTTGAACCCCCTTTTTTTGTTTTTTTTTTCTCTATAAAGACAGGCATTGCTCTGTTCGATCCGGCAGACTCGTAATTTCATTGAAGCCCTTACAAGACCTATATTTACGGAAATATCCCATAATGTATCACCCTTCGCTTGCATATATCTCTCCCTCTGTTTTCTCTTTTTTTAGGTACTTATTAATGTCTATTACAAACTACCCAATTAAATTTACTAATATTTCTTTCAAAAACAGGAAAAAAAATAATTAGGACTTATGACTTTCAATTAAAATGAATCCAAATAATAAGTAAATTACTTTTTAAATTAAGATAAAAAATTACTTCTGGTCGTGGAAGTGCTGATGCTATCACTGCCTTCGATAGTGGAAAAAATTTAGAGAGAAGGATATAAGTAGATAAGTAGAGAGAAAGAAAAAAATTAAAGAAAATGAAAGTAAGACTTATCTTATATAGGATTTTAATTTGTGATATTGATTAAGGATATTTTTGTTTAATTATTTTTTTTTTTTAGTTATTTCAGCTCAAGTAAAATATTCATTTTGAGAGAAAAATCCTTAATAACCATTTTGACTATTTTTGGAATGATCATTCTGTAAAACAAATAATATCATAAAAAATAAAGAAAGAATATGAAATAGTTATTTTCTTTTTCTCGATTAAACATGTTTTATTAATTTTAAAATGCATGATACTTAGTTTAGTTCAAAATTGTAACAATCTCACCCAACAAAATGTGCAAATTTAATTTTTCTTATTCTATTTTCCAAATATTAATTTATTTGGGAAAAGAATGCGAAGCTATATGAAATTGTTGACTAAGTAGTTTGTCTGTTAAACCTTTTATATTTACAAAAGCAAATTACAAAGAAGAATTACGATCTCCGTAAACTTGTGTAAACCCTGATAAGCAATGAAGCAAAATTCATGAAATAAAAGTATCACTTTTGAAATAATTGCATTGTTATACACAAAGTGGAACTCTTATTCATTAAGTAATTAATTAGTTCTTAATTATATTATGGAAAAGTAGACTTTTGAAATAGATGTCACGTGGGAAAGCACTTAGTTAGTGGCGGTGAGGAAAAGCCAGAAGAAATTGTTAAAAAGAATAATGGCCTAGGAAGGGTCAAATCAACATTATTTCTGAAAGAAAGAATTAAAAGTTTTCATAAGAATTTGCATAATCATGATGTTATGTGGTGTGAACATTAATTGCTTCCACAGACCGAAGGACGCACAGGACATGGATGCTGAGAATAGGATAAAATGCAGCAACTAGCCTGCATATTCGATTCCTGACCATCATCTTTCAAATGTTTTCTTAACAATTCAATCTAATTAAGATGAATTCTTACAATTCTACATCGTTATATTACAGTAATTTATTATGATGAATCTTGCTGTAACATTTTTATTAAAATGATATTGTGATCGGTAATCAATTGGAACGAGTGCTTTGCGTAGTTAAATAAATAGAGAAGACCTATCTATTCTAACAAAGTGATGTAAGAGACCTAATGCAGACTTCATGGAAGTAGAAACAAGCAATTCTCCGAACAAATATGCAAATTCTGCTAATAGTCACTTGTTCAGATGTTAATGCCAGGGTTAACTACTCATTTTTTTTCATACTAGATGGATGAGCCATTCTTTTTACAATCTCCTTCATCACAAATACCTACCAAAATGGAAGGGCTGACCAACCCATTAACTAAACAAGCAAGTCTTTGCTTTTGTGCAAAGATTTCTAACCATACATACAAAAGACGGGCTAAGGAAGAGTTAGATCACAGATACAATATTTATTTGACAGTCATGCTATGTACTGTCTAGAATGCAATGCCTATCAACTGAAACTAAAATTTGACATCCTGCATCTCGACTGCTACTGCACTGCCAAGGGAACTCGGATTTTTAGAATAACTTTTCCGATTCTGAAATGAATTTTGAAAGTTACATATTCAAGTTGGACATAGAAAAAGCTCCCTCCCAACTCTTCAGACTGTTTTCATTTGTATAATTTCAGGCAACCAATAACAATGTGATCTTTTTTTTTTCTTTTTTTCCAAGGAAAAAGAAAAGAAAACACCTGCACTTTGCATCAAACACATTTCTTTTGATATGACTACTGCATCTACACCTCGAACCCATGTAGGATTTATGTACATGATAAATTAGTAAGCTCCTCCCACCTTTGCTGGATGAGGGGCCTAACTGCTGTGCATCAACACTGCATATGTGCATTTCATGTAGGCTAGCCAAGTCACTTTTTTGCTTTTGTTTCAACTGTGCGGGTGCATGGTGACGGCTGTGATCCACCACCTAGAGCAGCAGCAGCAGATTCAACATGTGTAAGAAGATACTCGTATATTTTCTTCCTTAGCCTATCAATTGTCTCCAATGAAACATTGGGTGTCTCTTCTTCATCTTTGCTTGAACTAATTTCATCCAACCAGTCATTGACACTCTTGAGTTGTGTCAACATCCCAGCTATTTGACCATTGTCTGATAAAGCAGATGTGTCCACATCAGCATCCAAGAATTTCTCCACAAATCCTAAGAACCAATCCTGGGATTCCATTCGCAACATTTCAGCTAAGTCAGCAGCCTCATCAAGGCCATTTCCCCTTGTCCATTCTGGTGGTGGTTGGACCGGTGCCTTTGGACCAAGGCCTGAACCATCCCCTGCTTTGCGAAGAACACCCTGTGCTACAAGCTTAGAGATAACTACTGGACGAGTTTTCCCTTGGGCTTTTGCAGAAGCATTCTTAGCAGAATTTTCTAGAACTAATATGTTTTGATTGGCAGGAATAGTCTTCTGGCTTTGTACAGAAGCTGAAGCATGACTTAGCATTGAATTAGGTTCTTTGGTAAATACAGAGAAGGATGACAAATTGGTAGCCAGTGCAGCTTGCACCCACGAGACTGCATATCTCCGTCTATCCGATGCGACTTTCACTGCCTCTTCTGATGGGCTTCCTTCAGATTCCGGGGATGAACCGACTGGAATAGTTTTTGATAAAGAATCTGCAATCATGCGAGCATTATTCAAGCTTGCATGGAGGGTCAAGAACTGATCCACCGCAGGCTGAGGGTTGTCTTCCTTGGCAGAAGTAGTAAGATCAGAATATAAGCTGCAAGACAAAATAGTATTCCAATATGTCACATAGGAAAGCAAAGCACAATCAGTTATAAATGTACTACAAAAGATTAGGGAAGATCATAAAACGTATCACTAAATACTACCAAAAATCTACAATAATTTCACTTTCTAACATGCATTACTTTTATCCCACAATTATACTTACAGTTTCATCAAAGCTGTCTTGTATCTCTTCCCTCCCCCCACCCTTTCGACTCCCCACCTAAAATTCATTGTTTTTTAACAGATCTCTAGAAGTGGCATAAAACCCCACCATCCACCATGTCCTTTTTTAAGCTGGGATATTGCAATATGCTATCATTGTTGTGAGTTCTGCTTGCAGCTTTATGAAATTTTATATTTGGATCCTGTTATTCTACCAAGTCAAAGTCTCTTTTATCTACAAAGCTAACAGTAATTAAATACACTGGCAAAACTGAATCTGACTCACAATTAGATCTAAAGCTCTGCATCAAAAAATCTCCAACCTATTCCAAAATGCCAAGAGGCGCACTTATCAGTATTAGAGATCCAAGGCCACCCCTCGAGTCCAGCCCTTCATTACCCTTTGGGATCCCTAAGGTTCTTTGACATTTAAGACTAAACTTCTTTGTCTTTTAAAGATGACCCACTTATTAAACCACATTGCTTTGCACGAGAAAACATCTTAAGCATAAACTTCATTAAAAAATTTCTAATAAAGTTGTAAGTACCAATACGCACTAACCATTGACACCTCATTCTCTGTTTTTTCTACTTAAACAAACATCAGAGGGAGTGAATTAATTGGCCTGAAAAGGAAAAATGCCCCATCACACTTTGGTGCACAATCCAAAGACCCCCTAAGCTTCTAATTTTCCTGCTGCACTTTATGAATAGGTGAATAAGTCCTTCTATCACGTGAAATCTAACACTATTTGGTCATATAATTAGCTTAACATGCATAAAAAAATGGAGAAGGAAAAGAAAGTTTGTTGAAAACAGAAGCACCTAGCAAAAAAAAATTGTTGTTTGATAGCCACAGAAAGTGATGGATAATAAAAATTTCAGAGATTTATTTTTTACATGTTTGGGTACTTATATAAATGATTATTCAAAAGAATATTTAACATGAATATTACTATTGATTCAGTTTAGAATATTTAAAACTTCAACTTTTAAACTATTATATATCATAATAGTTAATATGATTTAGAATTCCTTTCTACCAATTATTGTTATCATCTATCAAATTACTTAATTTCATTCTTTCATATATCATTTAAATAGTATAATGATAAATAAAAATTTTAATAATTTTAAAAAATATCCCTAATAGCATGAAGGTTGGCTGGGCTCTGCCTAGCTTGATTACAGCCCTGAAAATTACTCATTACAGGAATAATAATAATAATAATAATAATAATAATAATAATAATAATAATGTAATACCGGCAATCACTTAAACAAGTCCAGTTGAAACCAGATTACTCTGAACCTGTTTAATTGTGAATTTCTGACTTTGACTATTTGACCATTTTCAAAGAAAGGTCATGAACCAGATCAAACAGGTGACCAATTGAATCAACTTAGCTTGTTCAAATTTCAAAGCCACTGGATGCAATATATGACAGCAATTTCTTTTAAAGCCACCAAAGCTGTATTTACCTAACACATAAAGTATAAAGAAAACATTGCTATAATTAATATTTAAAAAGTGTCTGCATTAATTTTGTTGCTTGTAGTTTATATTGAGCAACACTACAACTTAAATCAATCAAACTGGGATTAGTAATGAATTTGACATGTCCAAACTATGTCATGTGACCCAAATCCTTATGTTAACCGTTTTAACATGGGGAGTTTTCAACGCATATCTTAATATGCAACAGTCCTAACTCCAAAGGTTTGCTCTTCATTCTCCATGAAGCATCACTACTTGCAAACAAATCTTATACACAAGAATCTTAAAGCAATCAACTGCAAGGTCTTTCTCCAGCCAACTAATCTCCATAAAGACCCATTACCATCAAGAACTCAAGAGCTTCATACGGATAGGAAAGAAACAAAGTCTTCTGAAAAGCTAACCATCAAGAACTCAAATGATACAGACAAACATAAATAGCTCTCATAGAACAACATCAGGCCAAATAAAACCTTGAAAACCTCACTCATTTAGTTAAAGAACACACAACAGTGATAGAACAGAACTTATTTTCTGGGCATGGGCATGGCAAGAGAAAGCTGACATGCCAAATACCACATAAACCATTATGGTTCCATCTCTCTGATTTTGATCTAAAGGCCAAAGCAATGGCCCAACTTGTGAACTATTTCATGCCTAATTAACATAATTTTCCTTATGGAATTTAACAAGACAAATGTATAAATTTACTTGAGACAATGTCAAGGTAACAATTTACAACTTAATTCTCCACCTTGAGATGAGATATGTGCCAATTATGTACTTTAGGTGTCCCATTGAAAAACTAAAAATTTCTTCTACCCTCTTATAACGAAAGCAAGAAATCATGCCAACTGCACATCGATTCTTAATTCTCAACTGTTTGCAATCCCAATGAAGACAAGGTTTGAGTTGCTAATGTATGGTTGCTAGGCAATCAAACTAGAATGTTAAAACTGGGTTTCACTGGGTTCTGTTGGTGGATGAGCTTAAAGAAAACTAATATGTAAGTTGGGTCAACCAGTTCATTTGGTAAACCTGCTACCTATAAGGCTGAAATAAAGCTACTGAAAGTCCAAAGACACTCTTATCTAGTACTACCTGGAAAACCCAATTCCTTGTTAGTTTCTTGCACTCTTAGAATTTGAAAAGTGAGATAAAAAAAAGAGAAAGGCCGATCGATCTAAAGATCAAAAGCATTGGCCTTATCCTTTGCCTAGCTACCATGCAAGAACAAGTTCATTACAATCATGGACAAATCCACCCAGGTGCCCAGAAATGTTAGACCCTCTGGTTTTCGAGTTTTTTACCTATACCTGCAGTCAGTTGTAAAAATTTTGCATGAATATTGCCCTTCATTTTTCTTCCCTCATGAAAACAGTTAAAGAACTACAAATTCCATCCCAAAGCATTTACTCATTTCAAATTGCTCAAACTTCAAGAAATTTTAGCTTCTTGACTCTTTTCCAAAAATCTTCCATTCTTCCTCATAAGCTATTGATAATTAAGTTCAACTAACAAAGAAGTATTGATTAAAAGGAAATGCAGGGGTAAAACAATTAACCACACCATTCTAAGCTCCAAGAGACTAGATCAAAGACATCCAAAAGGAGGAGGAAAACAATCGATCATGGAATGTATAGAGTGAAAATTTTCTGGTGCAGTAATTCTAACTTGATGGACGACAAACAAAAGTTAACACATGCAGCCTTCAGAGCCAAGACTTATAATTTTTAGAATTCTACAAGTTGTGTACAATATTAAAAAGTTTGACCAAGGTAACATGGAGAATCAAATTAATATAATTAATGTTTCCTGGTTTTGAAACTAAGAGAGACTTAAGCTTTTACTGCCAATTCATATCATTTTCTAAGCCAACAATTTTTACATTGTTAAATAGTCATACCTTAAACATCGAAGCAAGCTCTCTGAAGCAGCAGCCTCCTGTAAAGCTTCTATCGCAGCTGTTTGTGCTGCATCCCTGTGTTTCATGACCTCCTGTAGCAACAACATGAAATCAAATGAGGAATGGAAAAAAGAACAATATATTTCACAAAGCCAAAATGTGAATTAAACTGTCAATACAAACACAATAAACTATTCATGATGATCTATGAGCCTTAAGCATCAATTAACGGATGTTCTAGCCATGCAAAAAGTTTATTATTAACCACATAGCCCAGTAACTACCAAAAAATCAAATTCACACTGAGTAAATATAGTAAATATCAATCATAAGCATCAATTCAAGATAACATTCTAAAAGTTGATGCCTAAGGGGAAAGGAAAGCAGCTACACAGAACAAAGGTCAGTCCATTTGCTTGTACACAAGCCATTTATCATAGATTTAATCATAAAATGTTTTAAGGGCCTGATGCACAAGCCATTTATGCAATGCCTCAGACTCAATTATCTTAGATTCTATTTACTATATTTTTGCAAACTACCATTGGAAAATGAAAATTTTGAACACTTTTCTGCACTATATATAAATAGCTTTAATTAGATCTGTACTTGGTATTTTTCTTCAAAGGAATTTGCTAATAGCAAATACTACCTTTTTGCAACAGCATGATAACCCTTAAAAGATACTTTCATATAAAAGCGAAGAAAGTCGTCAAGATCCAAAGAGTCATAAGTTCATACCTTTCCAAGCCTTGAAAGAGAAGAGGGGAGTGAAACCCATGAAACACTTCCATCTGTCAATCTTTTACTATTTATCGGAACCTTAACCAAGTTCCCCAGGGCAGCATTATTAGTTAGTTCTCCAGATTTCTTCCCAACGTAAGTTCTTGGCTTGTTTGGTTTCTCTTGGTCATCCAACATTCCACTTGCCATGACTTTCTTAGTTGACACCTGCGATTTAGTCTCCTCTTTTAATGACCTGGTAGATGTTTGGAACTTATTCTCCTCCTTGGATGGCAACTTTTCACTTGATGTGCTCTTTCTAGGAGCCTGGCATCCACATTTCAAACAGAAAGATGAAGGGCCAAAAAGACAGCTTGACGAGAAAAGACACTGAGACAGGGCAGAAATAATACATGTGTTTTCCAAATTCTAAAACATTCTGGCATCAAAGATAATATAGGACAGAAGTCATATTCAATGCTTAAACTCATTTAATCACATTCCAAAAAAAGAGATTGAGTTATTTTGTGTTGCTTAAACTTTTCTACGTGCCCAATGTACCCATGTCTAACACATATCAAGCACTTATGGACATCGTACCTCCAAATAAAAGGAAAAACTAACAACAAATCAAACAGACCCAGGTCAAACATGTATGCCATATCCTAAGTTTAAACCAGAGTCCAAGCATCATCTTAAGTTATGTCCTTCAAGAAATACCGGTCCACAAATTGAACAAGAAAACCGTAAAAACTGAGATAAGATAAAGGAACCAAATACATTCTATTATCTCATATTTTAAACTTCCTTATGTTTTATTCATAAAAAATAAAAATAAAAAACCTTCCTTACATTCTAGAGTTAGAAGCAACAGACAGCGAAATTACCAGTATATATAAATTAGACTAAATATATATACTTCCAAGAATTAAAATTCAAGAACAAGAAAACTTACAGAAGTACTCCGAGATTCTCCCTTGGGATCATGCTTGGCAGCCCTCAGTTTAGAATGGTCCCTACCCTTCACATCCATATTCCCTTCCCAGCTCTTTCTCAAAGCCTTGGCCCCTAATTCAATCCCATGAACCAAGGTTTTCATCACGGGCACCTTTTTTCCAGTTGGACTTACCCCATGCAAAGAACTTGCCTTCTCCATAGATCCCACCTTGGGACTTCCTTTTCTCATCCCCTTTATTTCTGCCTGCTGCTTAATCCCAGTGGCAAATTTCTCAAAAGAAGTTGGCAATGAGTAACAACTTGTGGGGGAAGAAGGAATTGACCGTGAATTTAGTGCCTTAAATTTCCCCAAAGTTTCCTTCTTCATATCCAAACTCAATGCTGCTTTAGTCAATTGAGACTTCGATCTAGTCAAAGAAGTAGCTTTCTTATCCAATTGATCCTCCTTTGCACCACCATTTGATCTACTCCCAACAGATTTCTCTTTCTCTCCACCGTGACCACTACCTAACGCTGCTTTTGATGGTGACTTAACTTTCTCTCCAGCTTTTGAACCCAAGGCACTTTTAATACCATTATTAAGAAACCCAAGAGAATGAGTTGCAACAATATCCTCAGGGCTCCCTACACAAGGGTGTCGCCCAGGGACCGGCCTAACCCCACGAATTATAGGAACCGGTGAAGACGATTCTAACCGGTCAACATGAATAAACTGACCTAGTTGGATCTTATCACTAAGAATTAAATCATCATGTTCATCAGGCAAAGATACATATGTAGCATGAGATGAATCTGAAACCTTAAGGTAAAAGCCTTGGTTGGGGAACAGCTCACCTCCTGCTAGTGCAGGAACTATGCTCACTACTTGCAGTAGAGATGACCTGTGCTCGCCAGCAACCTTCACATCTGTGTTCATATGTTGTAAAAGCTTCAGAAGGACCCCTGAAACAAGATTTGCCATTTTGGGTGCCTCCAATTTGCATTACTCACAGAACAAAAACCCCAGACAAAGAAACTAAAAGATTCTGTACCAGAGAATACAAGAGACCTTGAATGAAAGAAACTGAAAAACAAAGAATTTTAGTCAATACCCAGATTAAGGAAAAAAAGTGTTCTTCTAAAAAAAACCGCAACTTGAAACAAAGAATCAAGAATCAAAGATGAGATATTTGACAACACATATAGATGGAAGAATGGGGTTATGATTTTGTTACCATAAAAAGGCTTAAGATTTAAAGAGAGAAATAAATTGTACAAGATGCAGATTAGTGTGGTTGCTCTACTGCAGCTTTTTTGGGCTCTTAAATATTAGTTTAACAAATAAAGAGATGAAAAACAACAGTTCAGACAACAACCCAGAAGAGATTTATTAAAAAAAAACACATTAATCATAGACCCTCTAAGAAAGAAAGTTAAATTATATGAGATGAATACAATAATTAGTAGTAACAACAATAATGGTGGTACAACTTGAATAGAACAAATGGGAAAAAAATGTAATACCAAAAAAAATCCACCAAACCCAGATAAGAAAAGGACTAAACCAAGAAATGATGAAGGGCGTTCGGCAGTTCATGGAGAAACCCCTTCACATATCAAGTAACAAAAACTCAAAATGGAAACGGAAAAGGAAAAGAAGTGTGAAATTGAAAAACTTTGGGTTGGTTTTTAGTCACATAAAGGATACAACCCAACCCATCACCAAGAGTCAAAAAAGGTGACCTTTAATGACGAAGAGAAGAGAAAAAAACAAAGCTTGAGGAGGAGTTGCTGAAATTTTGCAGAAAACAGAAAAAAAAAAAGGTGTAAAAAGAGAATAATAGATTGCCTGGTTTAATACATGATTGACACAACTCAAGAGAGAGAGAGAGAGAAAGAAGAGAAAAGAAAAGAAAGGAGAGAGAGGAAGAGAGAAAATGTGTGCCAGAGTCTGACACACTTACACATATCAACACATGCACAAACACACCAATGAATACAAAAATTGGAACCTGACCCACTTTTCTTCTGATTGAGTTCCAGTACTTTAAGTAAACAAAAAAAAAACTGCTTGGAATGAAAAAAAAAAATTTTGAGCCAGAGGAAGCAAAATAGGTTTCAAGAAATCTTACAAGAACTGAATAGGAATATTGGCAGAGAGAATGAGTTATCATTTATAATTCATTTAAGTCTTTTTAAATTAGTATTTCAGTTTTTTCACTAAGTTGGAAGGTTTTCCTTTTCTTTCAATTGCTAAACAAAAAACTGCAATGACCAACTTGGCATTAATTTAATTTATACTGAATTAGTTTATGTCAAAAGGAGGAGATAATAGTTTTTCAGTCATATTAGGATCTCTTGTCTTGTTTGTGTATGCATCAATCTCCAGCGCACCACTCTCACATATCTTATACCTACAAAATTGAACAGTTTTATTTATCCTGAATATTTTGCAAGAAATTTTTTTATGGCCAATGAATGAAATAGGTTGCAAGAATTCCTGTAAGGACTAAACAGGAATCTTGGCAGAGAGATAAAGTTATCTATGTATATGAGTTCAATTATAAGCTTTTTTACTAATAATTTTCAGGTTTTGAATAAGGTGAAGGGTTTATATTTTTAATTGGACTAATGGGAATTGTTATATTTGTGTATGCAAATGGTTGCATGTGCAGAGTAATGGGGTGTTATAAACAAGGAAACGGCTTGTTGGTTACCTGAAAAAGTAGTCACATCCCCAAGATAATTGCTTTTTATAATCAATAATTATTTTTTCTTTTATACTTAAGAGTATTTATCTTGTTTTTGTCTTTTTTAATGTTAACCACATTATTTAACGGGGAAGGCCCTATCACTATCATGATCAAAGCAGCAGATCAAACATGTGATCAGAGGGCACAAAATTGGACCCATTAGGGAACAACTCAAACCCTGGAGAAAAGAAAAATAGTTGTCCAATTAAATTAAGTTTTGTGATTAAAATCTTGTTGACAATTGTACTGTATTGACTGTTTTGGATTCGATTCATGTATGTTGGACAAATACAGAATGTAGTATGAAAAACTGTTTCATCTCATTTGTGATATAAGAGAAGACTGAATAGAGATTTTCTTGAAATTAAGGATAAAATGAGATAAATGAAGAATAGCAATGTCCATTTTCTTTAATTTTTTTAACTTTGTGACCCACCTCTTTATTCATTACTTGTATTAATTTTCATTCATCTCTTTCTGTAGTTAAAACTGTAGCTTCAAGAAAAATGCTAATCACCCCTTCTAGTATTTGCTCTTAGCCCAACAAAGATACTAACAATTAAGACAAAATCTGAAGAATACAAATTAAGTATATTTGATCAAAGTTTGATTTGTTTTAAAATTTGGCTTGTATTAGAATTTTTATAATATATATATATATATATATATTATAAAATTTTGGTAAAATTTTTGTGTTGGAGCTATAATTTTGTTCTTTCCCTCTCTTTATTAAAAGAAAAATAAGGAACCCATAAAACATTGTATTTTTCCATTCTTTCCCAATGTAATTCTTTTAGCAAAATACAAAATCAAGCAGTTAATTTTATTAATTTCTCAATAGGATTAGTTAGTGGTAGGTTGATTTCGACCCATAATTCTATGGCCTACTCTCAACCAACTTAACTCAAAGGTATGGCTGGTGGATACTTTTGATGCTTTTAGTTGACAATTGTACCTGAAATATTTTGTAGTTTTTCTCCAAGAATCTCATGCTTTGGCAATGTGATTGCAATGGCTTAGCAGCTGGAAATTGGCTGAAATTGGATTACTAAGGACTCTGTCAACCAAATCTCTCTTTCACTATATAATGCCCTTTTTAAATTGTTTTAACTTGTTTAGCCACTTAATATGCATAAAATAAAAGAAAAAGGCAAAGATTTTGTGGAGTAATTAATTTCCACTGCAAAAATACATGTACGAAAATAAAGATCATCCCTTCTTAATTATACACTTTGGTGAATGGACTGTCAAAAGCTAATGTACAACAGGCAGAAGAGTACATGAGAAGTGGAAATGAAGATGCTTCCAAGCAAACCCCGTTGCCCCATTTTGGCGTCAAGTGTAAGCACTGTAAAGGCAGCAGCCACTACATGCATTTTCCTGGAAAGCAAGCAGAAAATAATTGAACCCTAAAGTACCTCAAGTCAACTAAAAAAACATAAAGGAGAGAGAAAGAAGTTACCAGAAAAGAGTGATACTATAAACAATCGTGCATGAGCAATATCTGCCTCTCTGATAAGACTCTTTTGACATTCCCAAGTCAAACTAGCTAGTACATTTATTATTATTATCACTATATATTTCTGGGAATAGTGGGGAAGCAACATACCCATCAATGTGGAGTAGAAGTAATGAAGAACATCTACTTTTGATTTTACTTTTGAACAGGAAATGTAATGTAGACAAAAGGAGGAATTGGATACTAAAAGCCCTTAGATACCAAAGCTGTTTACCTAAGCATTTGTATATGGTGAGGAGGAGGAGAATCCCAAGTGCTTTGTGTTGATTTTCAATGGGTTGAGTTTAGTGGGCATTCCAAAAAGTTTTGAATGATTGGGAATCGGAAGAGCTTTTTGTTTCCATTCACCAATCAGATTTTACTTCCATGTAAATGGTTTTCACCTGCACAGTGGTTTGTGTTTGAGTCTATCACTTACAAAGGCACTAAATCACCTTTAGTGGTTTTTCATTCTTAATCTTTGGCCGACACAAGGATTACTGACTGATTACCTAATTATGTTTCTCGTGGAAAATTGCTCCACGTTACCAAATACAGAAACACAAGGAATAAAGTAATTTCAATTAAAAAATATATATAGAATATACTGAAGAGTTGTAATCAGTATATGTTGTCTTAAAGTTAATAAAGGTAAAGTAATAAATTTATGGTTCCTTGTCCACACTAATCATCATTTAGCAGGCATCCTTCAAGCAAAAGATTCAATGTTTGTTACCAAGTTACCAAGAACAAAAAATAAAATCAAAATATATTCAATTTAAATATTATATGACATAATAATTTAAAATTTTTTAAATTACTAAAAAAATAAAATAAAATTTTTTATATTTATATTTTAAATCAAATAAATTAATAAATTATTATAACTGACAATTAAATAATTATCATTATTGTTATGTTATTATGAGATACTATCATATAATATTAGACAGTAACGTAACATGTTGATATGATATAATGTATAATTATATGATATTTTTCACACTTCACGTTAGCGTCACTTGAATATAAAATGATTAATGAAATTAATCAAACGTTAATTATAAAGCTTCATTATGATAAAAAATAAAAATATAAAAATTTATTTAAAATTTTTTAAAATATTAAGAAAATATGTATTCTTCTCTCTATTTTTAAGACTAAAATCTTATACACGTTAATGCTTAAAATTAATCACCTTTCAACAAATAAAAAACCGATAATCATAAGTGATGATAACGTAACACTTAACTGTTACGATTAATATTACTCTTTTTTAAAGAGGAATGGGATTTAGAATTGTCAATTGTGAAAGTGTGCAAGGCATTGTGATAGGGACACCTAGAATTGATTAATCGGCTTTGTGATCATGGTGGCGTATGATGTGATGCGTCACGTGTAAAGAGAATTAAGAGAGCATCCGATTACTTCCACATTCTCGCCTGATAGGGATTAATCACAGCAGGCACGAGGTTGACTGAGCGATGGCCGAAATGTACACATATTGTGGCAACTCGTTTTAATTGCTCTCTCTCCATCCCAATTTACTTGATTTTATAAACTTTTAAGTATCCTTTTTTTTTATAAAAAATAAATATAATAAGGTTCTTTTTAATAATTTATGTATTTAAAATGAAAATATAGTATATTCTATTACAAGAATTATAAAATTATAGCATGTGAAATGTAGCATCAACGTTATTTCTCCCTTGTAAAATATCCAAAGTTGACGTTGAGGTATTAATTGTTAAGGGTAGTATGTCACTGTTCATCTCTTTTAGCTCAGATTTTGCTCTCAGAAGGTCAGTACCTACAATGTGAATCCAAGCTGTATATAACACACCAATTTGATTTTGATTTTCGACCACGTTCAAGGATATGCTTCATCATTTTAATTTCTTGGTGTTATTAGCTGCTCAAACCTTTCAAATTCTAATTTTGTTAGTACATGTTCATTGAACTCGAGCCATTGCTAACCAAAGATTATGGGAGAGGAATAGATTCGGTTTTGGACCCAGAAAATCATAGAATGCTACGATGTGGAGTCTGTGATCCAACTACTGGAGATTTTGTAGGGTCTCATGGCATATTGTAGGACTATAGTGTTCTAACCTCTTTAAGGGTATAATAAATACAAATGTCGGCTGCAAATATATGAAAAAAATGTCGGCCATGTTAAGAAAATTTTCCATCCCTTTGTACCCACCAAAGCTTAAACCAAGAACTCAAGATATTGCCTGAAACATTAGCATCTGATTTACCAAATGTGTAGGGCGTATGGCTTACGTAGAGCACATAACTTATAGAACAAGTGACCAATATTCACAAACTTGCAAGATTCTGTAATACATTCTCACAAGAATTTTCCCTTGCCAGTGCTTCTTCATAAGCTTGTAGGAAACTCAAGCCGTGGACCAAAAATAAAAGGGACACAAAACGGGTAATAATTCCAAATTCTTTGCTTTTTAATTGATTATGTGAAGATCCAGCAAAAGCATGGCAAATAAATGGTAAACTTATTATACTTTATTTCCAACAAAAAGGATAGCAGTTCAATGAACACAACAAGATAAATTGCAAACAGTTTTATTCTGTGTTTAAATAAATTATCAAGTCAACTATCCTAAAAAGTATTCAATCAAATGAAAAACAGAGGGATTCCACCTCTGCAAAGGTTCTACAATGTTGAAATGCACTTCCTTTACTCATGTAGCCGGATACCTCAAGAACGTTTTCTACTTAAAATCAGTATTTGGTATCAGCAACTGTTGCTAAAAGCCATTGCTACTACTAATTGAGGCAGTGCAAAAACAATTGACAAAATTTAATTTGCATTTCCAGCAGATGAAGGTATGCAACAAATACCTCAAGCATCAAGATTTTCCAAGAAATTGCAATGGAACATAAAGAGTACACAACAGAAGCCCCACTTGAAGTTCTCCCCCTATAATAATGGAAAAGACAAACCAGTTTTGAGTTTGGACTTGTCTAATGAGTTACCATGTGGTTTTTATTTGTCTTCACAACAACCTGCTGAGAGACTTGATAAGTGATTTCAGATTCTTTCTTGTAGACTCATCACCCGTGAATCCCAGTATATCAGAACTTATATTCTGCAATGGTGAATGAAGAGAGAGGCAGGACAGGTGTGAATTTATGATTTAATAAAACAATCAAATTGTATCTGTTAAACGGAATGCTAGTAGCTGGTAAGTAAAATCTTACCTCGATATTCTTCAAAGTAAAAATCAGAGTATAAATTGATTTTTGAATCAATTCGGTGTTCTCAGGGGTTATAATGGATGAGTGCACCTTTCTGCACAGAAAAGGAATACATAGTTGTATGGTTATAAATTTGAGAGGAGGAAGAGTGCAGCCAAGACAAAAATCAAGGGGCCATGTCTTATTTTCCAGATGAAGCAAGTGCTCTTTGCTTCCATCACACCATAATTAGAAACTTACATCTTATTTGCTACTCCAAATTCAAAGTTTCGCAAACAAGCAGTCAGGGTCTTGCATCACTTCATGGCACAATATCTACAATTGCAGTTAACTGTAGGAGTAAAGGTAGATAGCTTTGTAGCTGGAGGTCAAGCACATAGTCCTTTGGTTTTATGGAACTACTGAGGCTGACGAACATAAGGTGGTGGCTTGAAATAATTAAGAATCAGGGTTGATGGTGGTAGTAATATAATGTTAGTTGTTCATTGCAGAGGTACAATCATAAATACAGTCCATACCATGACATGGAGGTGGAAAATGACAAAGTAAATATAAGAATTAACATCATTGTGTGATGTATTTTTAAATATTACCCATAAACTAAAAAGCATGAAGCACTAGTTAAAGTTTTATCTAAAAAATAAACTTTTATCAATTGATGCTATAGAGATGACAAAAATATTCATCAATTATATACTTTGAAGTTTCATAATATTTTCTTAATATAAGGTACAAATGGCAAAGATTCAAGTGCCAATGCCTGGACAAAGCACACAACAGTGAAGAGCTGAGGAAAAGTTGCATTTTGGCTCAACCGATCCAGCCAGAGACTTAGGCATCAGATTTCAGGTAGCATGTGGCAACAGTCTTATGGCACGTAGAGCTGTGCAAAAGCCGATTAAAATTGACCGAATTTAAGTTGGTTAATTCGGTTAAAATGGCTAACTTGGTTAAGGGAGTCAATTCGGTTAAGTCAATTTGATTCGGTTAAAAATTTAAGACAACTTGCTTTGCTTACATTTGCAATTATTTATCCATTATATTGTAATATAACAGTGTGTATATTAATTAACCACACCAAGCTTGATCTTAAAAGAATTATATGGTCCTCTAATAACATACATGTAATTCATCTGAAAGAAACTTGAATGGCCTTCCTTGACATATAGATACTCCCTTGATATATAGAAAACTAATTGACTTTCTAGCTATAAAAGAAGTTTTGTTGTCCACTACTACTACTACTACTACTATTTATAAGTGAGGAATGAAAAAGTAATAAAGAAATTAAAGGCAAAGAATACCCTAAACTCCAACAATGTTAATCTTTTGTTTAATTTAGATTTTGAAAATTAAAAATTTGATGAAAAAGGGGTGTACATACTTTCATTAATCATTATAATAACTTGAAAAATTAAGAACTTCAAATAATAGTTTTGGTCTTTAATTTGGAAAAATGGGCTTGAAAAAATGAAAACAAGAAAAATGGGCTTGAGAGCATTCAAGCTGAATGTGGGCCCCCCTTGACAATAAACTTGAAAATTATTTAAAATAATTCATATATTATTTTAACCATTAGAATGTTGGCCCTCCTTGACAATAAATCCTGTCTCCATTTGTGTACATGGGTAAGCTGACACTATATCTCACAAGGAGGTTTGAAGCCTGGTGTAGCACAAATAAAGCATGAAACAAATTTCATGAGCTTTTGAGTGGGATCCTTTATCTTAAACAATTCTAAATTATAAGCATGTGAGAGTAACTCCTTCTGGCAAGAACATATAACAAATTATAACCAAGGAAGAATAGAGAAATCACCTCAAATCCTCAGATGCTTGTGTTAGACTTCTGGTCAAATTCTCAATCTCCTTAAGCAGACCACTATCACGAAACTCAGATAACAAAGGTTGAACATCTTCGGCCATGGCTTCAATCTGAAACATCACTACATCAATCCAAAATTCTGAGCATGAGAATCCATTAAAACTTCAGTTTGAAATGTTTCCAGTCGGTTAGAGAGCAAGGAAACACAGAAATATACAAGGAAATCAAACAATGATTCGACCAATTTCCAAGATCTAATTCAAGAAGGAAATTCCAAAACAACACGATCATAAATTCCAAACAACGGTCTCCACTTGAAATCACTAATATGATCTGAAAACTTTTACATTTTTCTAGTTTTTTCTATAGGGGAGTGGCCTGGTAAAGCAAATACGAAGAAAGTTCTTTGTTATAATTAACTCCACCCTAATTGGTTTTAATGCTAACATAACAATGTTAAGCTAATATTTTGCCTTTTTTTCTGATCCCTTCCCTACCAACAGAACTCACCAAAAAATTATTAATGTAGCAGATACCATTCACTTCGTTTTTGGCTTAATAGTTCAGCAATACAGATTAGAAAGAGAAATCTTAACAATAACACATAAAATGTAATAAGGCATGCCACACCTTTGTGAGCAGGGGCTTTGCATCCTGAATAACAGCAGCAACCCGTTCAGCAAGTGAATAGGTGTTGATAATACCAATTTCCTCCATTTGACGAGCAAGACGGGTGACTATCCCCACCAATGCATCCAAACTTACCCCTTGTTCTCCCTTTATCTTTTGCCTATCACATACAATTAGGCCTTCCTTAAGACAGTCTGGGTTGAGAGGTCCCACTGAAGGTGATGGAATTGGATCCCGTGGCGTGATGTCAATCAAAGTTTCCATCAGAAGACCAGATTGGTTCACCTCAATCAGTGAATTTCGAGGTATAAAAATCTTATCATCTTCGACCTATGAATGATGGCAGCAATGTTGGTGCATATACAAAACTAAACAAAATATTACAGCAAAATCATTATATTGAAATATACCTCAACAACTGCTTCTATACTTTTCAAGGAGGGATTAACACGAACAACATTGCCTACAGTCACTCCTCTAATCCTTACAGGTGTTCCAGTGCAAATACCAGATGCTTGAGCAAATTCAAACACCGCCAGATACTTCCGGAATTTAGAACGTATCTGAAACCCCCTCAACCAAGCAAGACTAAGTGCAAGAAGCACTGTACCTGACACAAGAAACAACCCAACCCCACCTTCCCAAATGCTTTTACGACCAAAGCCAAAATCACTAAGTGGACGCAATGTTTGCCTCCAAATATTCTGAGGAACATCTAAAACAACTGCAAGTGGATTCTTTTGCTCTGAAGAAGCAGTTGGTGGGGTATTCTCAGTATTGGCAGACATAGCTCTAACTTTTGCCAACCTTGTTCTTGGTTTTGGTGGCAGATATGGCAAAGTTTTCAGAAAAGAATGTGGGATGGTGGTCAAAGTGGAAGATAGCAAAGAGGGGCATGTTGAAATCTTGACTAATGTATTTCCGACCATTTTTGCAAAATTTGAAGCTAAAGGCTATGAATACTACACAGTCCAAAATGCAATCAATACTTTAGCTAAATTCAGAATGAAACAAAACCAATTCTCTCTAAATCTTCAGCGGGTAAGACTTCCATATAACTGAAAAGACAACACAAATGATATTCCATCAGATAAAAGAAAAATCCATTTCTTTGAATAAAACAAAGATGCACTTGCATTAAATATTTAAAATACCATCAATTACGCTGGAAAAAAAAGGAAAATCAGGCCAGTGACTATTAAAAGTTCCATTAAACTCCATTTCAATTAAAAAAAAATTAAGAAGGAAAAACGTAGCTTGGAGTTGAAAAAAACAACTCAAGTTTCTATTATATTCAATTCACTGTGGTTTAACGGGAAAAACAAGTAAAGAAATCCAAAAAAGTGAAAATATTAAAATCCTAAGTACTGAAAAGAAAATTCATCAATTTTCTTCGACAGTACAATTACGAGCCACTATACGTGTAGTTCATATCAACTCAGTTCACTAATACTAACCTAACATTTCACAGAGAGAAGCAAAAGAAAAGTTAAATTTTAAACATTCAAAGTTGAAATTTCTTTCCATATTCTTGAAAATTTTCTCTGTAACCAAACAGCTTAAGAAAAGATTAAGGTTTCTTGAGTAATGAGTGAGTACCTTCTGGAGCTGGCTAGGGTTTTTCCCTTCACGAATCGGAGGATCGAATCGGAGGCAGCAACTCCGACATTTTATTGGAAATGAAAAAGCACAAAAGAAGTTTGAGAAATTTCAACGTTTTTAATTTATTTTTTAAATAATAAAAAAGGAAAAAAAGGAAATGTCACTAATCAGTCCTCGTTTCATTGGCTTTTATGAAATTTCGGGGGTAAATTCGTAATAAAAAGTATTAATAAGCACATGCAAAATGTGATATGCTATACTACTAGTCGACCGTTCTACATTTGGGTTAGACATATTCATGGGTTGGGTTTGAGCAGGAAATTTGAGGCCCGGCCAGCCCAATATTATTATAATAATTAATAAAAAATTAATTTTTATTTTTATTTAAATTTAAAATTTAAATTATTAAAAATGTTAAATATGAAAAATATTTGTACAATTTTAATGATAAAAATAATTTAAATGAATGCTTTAAGTGTCGATTAAGGCCCACGCAGTTCGACTCATCGACACCTTTAATTAGAGTATGAATATTAAGTAGGCCATTTTTCAATTTTCAGTACTCGGTTATATTCTTATTTTATTAATAATGAAAGATTTGAAAAGAAAATTACCTAAAATAGGAGGAAACTTATTGAATTTTACAAGTACTTCTATAAAAATTTTATGAAACTTTGATTTCCTACTTTTCTTGTTATGACCATTTTGTTAACTAAACAAAATTTTAAAACAATAAAAAATAAGAAAAGAATGATTATTCCATTCCTCCAATTAAACCTATTAATTTGATAAATCAACAAACAACCATTTTTAATACCAAATTTAATGATTTTCTCATAATAATATATTGTCATTTATATAACATTATCTCATGCTCCTGTAATAATTTTTGAACTAAAAAAATTAAAAAATCTGACTTGTTCATGTTTATTACTCTTCCATCCAAGCAATTCAAAGAGGGTAAGAAAATATATTTAGAATTGATAAAGGTACAACTCCAGACTTAAGATGTGCTCCGAATACTTGAGGCAGGAGGAGAAGCTAATACAGAATTCATGTTCTCATAGAAACGGGAAATAAGAGAAACAAAAGCACAAAAAACATTCATTAACTGTCAAAAAGTGCATATCATCCTATCATCCATAAAAACACCAAATAAATATCCATTACAGAAACTCTTGACTGTTGCAAAATGGCATGGAATTCAATAAACCAAAAATCAAAATCTAGCTTTCATGGCCTAGTTGTAATTGGGTGACAGACTTGGAGAAGTCATATTTTCACAGGTCTTGGACGCTCAAACCTGCAAACAAGAAAAGAATGAGGAATTTGGTCAATACCAAGAACCTTAGGATGTTACAAACATGATAAGACAGAGGAACACTAGGGTCAATAATAATGATGCTGGTGTGACAATAATGAGAGAATAGTTTGTTTTTGCTACATATCTAGCATCAAATTATTATACATTGTGTTTGTCCATTTCAAATAAGGATGCTGGTTCGATCAAAAAAATAAAAGTAGGCTCCTCCATCATGTATGATTTTACCTGGAGGAAGAGACTGCTTCAACTTGTCAGCCTTCTCAGCATCAGAGACACAAAGTGTGTACAAGTACTTGGAGCAGCGGACCTTGAACTTGACAACATCTTTGCTCTTCTTGATTTTTACAGAGCGTGCATCTTTCCTTCTGGCGGTGAGAAGGAAGTCCTTGATCTCATGAATTTGCTTAGGCTGTGCACCACAACATTAAAAACATTCATTTAACATAGAAACTTAGAAAATAGCGAAGAAATCACAACCATACAAGCTGAAAAGGTGACACTGCCAAGCCAATAAACAACTCAAAGAGTAAGGGCAACACATATTGCAACTAAAAGATTCTGAAAACTGCACACATATTCTATAACAAAGAAAACATATCATAACTTAACAAGGGTGCAATGAAACATATCCAAATATTTCACCTTCTCCTGCCTACAAACACACTTCATTAACCCCAAACAGCTATTCTATTAAAAGTTTTTCTCATTATTTTGGCAAGTAACACGTTGACAATGAAATCTCAACATAAATTGACATAAGACAATGGATTATATTATATATCATCCCAAATTCCTAAGATGCACCAACTAATTGGAGAAAATCACAAGAAAGCATTCAACAGCAAAAGAGTGAGTCATGATAAAAGGCAAACAACTTATCAGATAATTAAAATTTATTGAGCTATCAGACCACATTCGGAATCTGAAAAATTTTAACACAAAAAAAAATTTTAATTAACATATTAAGTTCCCGCAACCCACCCCATCTAAACATCTTTGCTATAATGTGACTAAAATGTTTTGTAGACGCACCAGAATTAAACAGACTACATGAACAATATTCAGATATCTACTGAAAGAACTACTTATCACAATCTCTAGAACTCTTCCGACAAAGCCCAAACCCTTATTTTTTTTTTCTCCTTTTAAAGTACATAATCCAAACTCATTCACAGTTATCTTTATAATCACCATTTAAAGTTTAAACCCAACCTCACTAAGAAAGCAAAATGAGAAAAACTGTTACAAGGAAGCCAATAACAGAATAATAAAAGCAATTCCAGGTAAAAGAAACACATAAACGAAGATCTAAAGCATAAATAATCCTCACTAGGAGGCATAGAACATGAAAAGGAAAACAACTTCAGAGATCTAAAGAGATCATTGAAGAAAACAAATGCCTTTACCATTTTTGTTTGACGTTTTTTGGAGAGCTTCTTCACTCTGCAGAAACGGCACGCTCCAAACCCTGGTTTCTAGGGTTATTGGATTATATAGAGGCAGATAACAAAACCCTACTGAATTTCCCCCACGTTGCCCGTTTTATCCTCGATCAATTGCCGATATGACGTTAGTGTCCTATTCATGAGCTGGACCCTGGACCTGGATCTGAATGGATCCATTCATTACTATTTCGATCAAAGAGGTTCTAATATTAAGCCTATTGGGCCATATCGTCGTGATGATTAGAAGCAAAGAAGATAATGGGTTCAATTCAAACAAGGGAAAGTTGGGCCTAGGAACTAAGGCCTTGATACTGAGAATTAGGTTTGGGCTAAATTCAATTGGAAAAATAATTGTCAATATCAATTATAATTGGGAATATGGGACCAGTACTTGCAATGCGTTTTGATGTAATCCTTGATTTCCTATTATACTGAGAGAAGGAATGAAAGAAAAAAAATATATCTATATCTATATATATATTATTTTTGACATAAATATTTTTTTTTTAAATTCGCTTGGTAGCTATTTCTTATTCATGTGTGCAAGTTAGATGATCTCATCAAGTGTGGTGACATTTTATTTGACCATCTTTCACATTTTTATTAATTAAAAGATATGTTAATAGATTTTTTTTGATATAATGGTTTGAATTAAGTTAATATACGAAATTAAAATTCGGGTATCACCATAGACCTTCTTTAATACAAATATTACATTAAATATTTTTTTAAATATAGGAACCAAATAGGATATTATCCTTATGAACAAATAATACTACTACCAATCAGTACCGTTAGTGCTCTAACGAAAAGGAAAATGAATCCAATTCCCTTTTTTTTTATTGGTTACAAACAAGTAAAAACCATGCTTCTATGTGGTTTTGTATGACATCGTGAAACCAATGACACGCATCAACTGAATTGGTTACAAACAAGTAACCAAGTGTTCACATAATTAAGCTTGCATCAACTGAATCAAATTGATGGGGGAGCAAACAGAGGAATCCTTCAACAGACGCCTGGCCCATAGGAAATGCATGCTTTCACTGGGGTGGAATGGATCAAAGAATACACGACTCTTTCTATCTTCGCATGGTGCAACATTTTGAGCGCAAGGAAGAATCCTAGCTCCGTTCCTATCAACGCAACAAGAAGAGTTTACATCCTTAAATCCTGCATACAAAATTATACAAATAGAGTTTGTAAGCTATATCAAAACAATAAAAATCAAAGACATAGTTTTCGCTATTTGTGCTCAGTTTTCAAGGATTAGAGAGTTTGATCCAGCTTTATCTTCTTTTACTCAAATTCAGCTTAAAAAATAATCGAGTGGACTTAGCCCGATTCAATTAGCTTAAAGAATTTGATTTTAAAATTTAAGTAAAACTTAAATGTCACTTGAGTCGAGTATTATTACAAAATTCAAAGTCAACTCAAATCATTATTTCAACTTGGTTTGACAACGAATGAATTGAGCTTAAGTATTGTTAAGAATCAATATAAAATAGCTCTTAAAAGTAACTTAACTTATTTACATTTTTAATCATTTTAAATAATTTTTACTTACCATATAATGCAGGCGACACATATACATCTTGAAAAATTTTGTAAAGGTCTCCAAGAACGAACTTTGATCCCGAAAGAGTGGATTGCCACTTTGTTAACGAATTGGAAATGAGCTTATTGTATATAGATATACGCTCATTCACTTCTTCAACACATGATGTTGTGTGATTTTTTGTATTTATATTAAATGGTTGGCACCCTAACGGAGACACGTTGTTCACCAAAAATTTGCGAACACCAAGCTTATATAATCTCTGCATTGAAAACAAATTCACAAGTTTTACATGTGATTTAACATTATGATTCACATTTTAATAATAAAAAATAGTAAAGTATTCGACAATTTGATCATTTGGAAATACTCTTAAAAAAAATTCATAAAATTATTATGTTCATATTATTTGTGAGTAGTTGAATAATTAAAAATAAATAAAAAGAGCATTACTCTTTTAAGAATTTGATGAATACTTCAAAGATTTACCTGCAATTGCTGAAAAAGCTCTTCAACAAGTACTTCGGCATATTTATCTGGAGAGTTTTTCGATGTTGAAGTTTCATAGGTAAGCCCTAAGTCATTGCTCGCAGTATGGATGAAAAAAACAGACTTGGAGAGGTATTCAGTGAAACTTTCTGTGCTGCTAAATGAACTCTTCAAATCCTTCAAGGTTGTGTTCTCAAACAAGTCTACTTGTTGGAAGAAGTTGAGCACATTCATATGCTGTGTGGTGTAGGAAAATTTGCAAAATGCTATAAGTTAGTGAACTTATCAAGTGAATATAGGAAAATTTGATACTTATTATACGTATATGGTTAATTTTCACCTAGTAAAAACATTTTAATTGAATTTGAGTACTTTATCTCAAATTTTCTTAAACCTATTATAATTGATAGAATCATATTGTCAAGACTAAAATTAAATTCAATTTTAACAAGATGAATAAAATCATCTATAAAATTATATTAATGTAGCAAGGTATTTTACCATAGAGCGTCCATTTTCAGAAAGAATCCCAGAGGAACCAGAGGCATAGTTCACGCCAGTCCGAGTTGTTTTCTTGTCTGCCTCAGACATACCCAAAATTGGTGGTGGGTATTGAAAACCACCCACTGTAGCTGCATTATTAAATATATAAAACAATTTAGTTAATATTACATTTCACGTTCAAAGTTTTTGCTAGAGTGGATATTTATATAATAAATAATGGAGGTTTATTAGAAAATGGATTCTCACCCAATAAATCATTGCTCAGATTAAAAAAAAAAATGCAAGATATGAAGTCAGAAGGAATGAAGAATTCTCTATGCTAGGGTGCATGTTTAAAGAATAAAATTTTAGAAACTTATTCCCAAAACATGAGATAATATGATATTATGTTAAACTAAGTACTAATATATATTGAAAATAATAGTAAATGGTGTTAAAGTTTTTGTCATACCAATGAAATCTACTACGATTCTACCATTGGTGGCACGACCAGTAGGTTTTCCATCAAAATCAATTCCAAATGGTAGATAATTTGCTACAGCAGAATGGGGCAAGAAATTGTTGTTCCCATCGTCCACGTAGGAGTCTCCAAATACGTAAAGAGCTGGCAAATCAATTTTGATATCCCCAAGGGACAGATATTGCAAAAGAGACTGTTGGTTAATGTTGAATGGTGGTACTTCAAGAACATCTCCAACACCAAACGAGAATAGTTGTAATAAATGAAAGAAGATGAAAACACAAACAGAGATAGGGCGACCAAGCTTAGCCATGATTATAGCTCAAAAGTATGTAAAGAAACAACTTTCCCACTTTGCTATATTGAAATGATAGGTTGATTTGAATTTTGTGTAGAATTATGTGATTTCTTTGTTGATATTTATATGAAGTTTTTCTAGTGTTTTGTTATAAATTCCAACTAGATTAATGTATAAATTTGGAACTTGACAGCATCTTGAATGTCGGTTAATTATGAGCTGGAAGTGTTAAAGAAGTATAAAATATTTTAACAAATTAAATTAGCGTATTACTATTTGTCAATATGCTTTTTGTTATGATGAAATGGATATCAACTAATACCGTTATTTCTTTCAACTATTTTAATTCTAAATTTTTAGATAATTAAAAATGGTAAACGTAATAAATTGTTTTTTTAACTTCTTAGTCTTCCAACTAAAATCTCTAAAATTAATGCACAACACATGGGTTGCCATAGTTGGGCAATCATGGAATTAAATATATTCTGAAGTTAAATATTGTGTTATGATATAGAAAATGAGCTTTTGTCATATTAAAACAGTGAGAATTTATGTCACTTTTACACTCCAATTCAAAAAAAGATTATAGCATAAAGATTGTTAGACTTGAGCAATACAGGGGTATTTGAAATATGTCATAAAATTGAACTTAGGATTATAAATAGGACAAAGATATAGCTTGAGTACAAAGTTATATTTCCTCTCTTATACATCATCTTTATACAAAATAAAATTTTCAATCTTGTTCGGCCTGATTAGGTTGGTGATTGATCGGATTGGGCCATTAGGTGCAGGGAGTCGAGAGAGGAGAGGAAGGAGAAGGGAGTTATGGAAGGAAAGAATTTTTATTTAATTTTTTTTTGTTTTTCGTTTTTTCAAAAAGTTAAAATTTATTTGTTAAAAATTTTACTTTTATTATTTTTTTAAAAAAATGTATAACGTATGGTAATCATTTATGTCTTACATAATATTACTTACGTTGCTTTATTCTACTGTCATTTTCTATTATTTTTATCATTTACTAATCTTGGGTTTAAACCTTAGCATATAGAAATTGTTCCAACCGGTTCCTTATGGAGCCCAACTAGTTGACCTTTGTCTTCTATCCTAAACATCAAGATTGCACTAATGTTGTAAATAAATTTTACGCCTTCCTTTGACTTCAATAAGCTCAAAGAAGTGCCCACTTTATCTCGTCAACCTAAGGATCACAAACTCAACAAACAATGGTCACTTCGCGGACACCCTCAACATCTACTCTCCAATGTTACACAACTCTAATGTTCATGGAAACAGCTTTACTTTCCCATTACTCTTCAAGGCATGCGCAGCCCTCACTTCTCTTCGTGACGGCACAAAGCTCCACGCCCAGGTGCTTCAACTTGGTTTCATACACGACATCTTCGTACAAACATCTCTTCTCCTCATGTGCTCTAAACGCTTTGATTTAGTCTCTGCTCGCAATGTGCTCGACGAAATGCTTTCGAGAAATGTTATTTCTTGGAACTCTATGATTTCTGTTTATTGTCGTGGTTTCCGTGTAACGAAAGCAATAAAGTTGTTGAAAGTAATGTGGGTTCTTAGTTTTGAACTAAGTGCTTCCACCTGCTTGCGCCAATCTTTAACTAGGCTTATTAATGCACTGTTGCGTATTTAAACTTGGATTGCTACCATGTGAGGTTCCTTTAGCGAATTCGCTGATGAATGTGTATGTTAAATTTGGTTTTATCGATGGAGCTCGTTCCGTTTTTGATACTATGGATGAAAGATCGATCCTTTCATGGACTACTATTTTTGGTGGCTATGAAAATGTTGGGAATGTTGGGGAAGCATTCAATCTCTTTAGTAGAATGAGAAAAGTGGGGGGTGTTAGTTAGGATATGGTGCTGTTCGTTAAGATCATTGCAGGTTGTGTACAAGCAGGGAATTTGCCATTAGCATCATCAATTCATTCTTTTGTTTTGAAATGTGTATATGATGGATAACTTGGTTCTTAACATGTATGCAAAATGCGGTGACATTGGCTCTGCTCGAAGAGTATTTGCAATGGTAGATAAGAAATGTATTTGCTTGTGGACATCCATTATTGCTGCATATACTCAGTTTGGTTACCCTGCTAAAGCATTGGATTTATTCAAGAGGTTATGCAGAACCGGGCTCAACCCAAATGAAGCAACCTTTGCCACTATATACTCTCTGCCTGTGCTGATTTGGGATCACCAAGTTTGGGGAAGGAGATAGAGCATTATGTGAAACCAAATGGTTTTGCATCAAATCAGCAGGTCCAGACCTCATCGATTCACATGGACTGCAAATGTGGAATTGTGGAGAAGGTAGAAGAAGTATTTGCAGAAGTTTTACATAAGGACTTAGGTGTTTGGAGTTCAATGATAAATGGTTATGCAATTCATGGCTTGGGAAATGAGGCTTTGAACCTATTTCATCAGATGCAAATAACTGAAACTTTCAGCCTAGATCATGTTGTTTTCACAAGCATATTATTGGCTTGCAGTCATTCGGGGTTGGTGGAGGATGGATTCAAGTATTTCAAAGACATGAAAAGGGTTTACAGAATAGAACCTAGTATAGAGCATTATACTTGCATGGTCGATCTTCTTGGTAGAGCTGGTCACTTTGACTTGGCCCTGAAAACCATCCAAGAGATTCCTGTGCAGGTACAAGCTCAAGTATGGGCTCGATTGCTTAGTGCATGCAGGAAATATTGCAATGTTGATCTTGGAGAATATATAGCCAGGAAGTTGTTAGATTTGAATCCTGGAAACACCAGTAATCATGTTTTGATGTCTAATTTATATACATCTGGGGGTAAGTGGAAGGAAGCAACTATAACAAGAAGCATGTTGAGGAATAGAGGATTGATTAAAGAACCTGGTTGGAGCCAGGTTCAGATCATGTTTTTGTTGCTGGAGATAGATCACATAATTGGTCTGCTGATATCTATAAAAGGTTGGATGAGTTTAACATTAAACTTAAGGAAGCTGGGTGCATTGCCGAAATAGATATGGTGTTTCATGACTTGGAAAACGAAGAAAAAGAGGAGGCTCTGGAGGTTCATATTGAAAGATTGGCTGTAGCGTGGGGACCAATCAGCACTGACGTGGGAACCACTCTAACAATCATAAAGAACCTTTAAACTTGTGGTGATTATCACTGTTTTTGAAGTTTACCTCCAAGGTTAGAGGCAGGCATCTTATTGTAAGAGATGGTCAACGCTTCCACCATTTTCAGTCTGGCTCCTGTTCATGCAAGGATTTCTGGTGATTTTACTTCACTTTTGCTGTTTGAAACTATCTACTATTGTCACAAAAAGATCATGTTCTTTTTTGCTCAGAGGGCATCAAGCTATTCAGTGGACATGCATTGACTATGTAGGGATGGCTCATTTATAGTCATTTGGTCTTAAAGGGAAAAAAATTTAAGCATCATGAATTTCTGTGTAAGTATTTATGCATTATAACCTGTCCAATTACGGGTATTGCTCTTCCAAAATTAAATCTGCATAGCTTATATGTTACTCTTGCACTTTGGTTTGGCTGACGTCCAACTTCTAATAATTAGGTTTTGGTTCTTACGGTGTTGCTGTGTAAAGATCTCAGAAGCCCCCCTTTAGGTGCAAATTTAGAATATAGGCCTTTAGTATTGCAACAGAGACTTTTGTTAATGTTTAATGTTTGTACTCCATAACCAAATGAGAACGATCGAAAATGAAAGAAGATGGAAACACGAACATATATGAAGCAACTTATTTATGATTAGCTTAAATTACAATAGGAAAAGGACTCCCTATTTGATATTGAAATTATATTGGAATTATATGTTATGGTTTATATGAATTTAGGGGATATTTTTGCTAAGTTTTTCTAGTCTCTTTTATAGATTCCAATTGGATTGTTTAAATTGTTGCAAACGACCATTTTGCCAGTAGATACGATATGATGGGGAGATGGTAATATATCAACTGTAAAATATATACATCTTTCAAGAAATATTTTGATATGGAGAAGAAACATGTTGAAAAAAGAGGTATAATACGAACTATACAAATGATGGGGACTCAAAAAATCAACTGTAATAAGAACAACTTCAATAGTTGTTGGCATGCATAATTGGTTGCATCTTTATGGTTTTGGATGATATCATGAAACCAATGCCATGCGTAGTAATCAAGTGTTCACATAATTAAGCTTGCATCAACTGAATCAAATTGATGGGGGAGCAAACAGAGGAATCCTTCAACAGACGCCTGGCCCATAGGAAATGCATGCTTTCACTGGGGTGGAATGGATCAAAGAATACACGACCCTGTCTATCTTCGCATGGTGCAGCATTTGGAGCGCAAGCTTGAATCCTAGTCCCGTTACTATCAAAGCAACAAGAAGTGTTTACATCTTTAAATCCTGCATACAAAATAATACAAATAGAGTTTGTAAGCTATATCAAAAAAATAAAAATCTAAGACAGTTTTTGTTATTTGTGCTAAGTTTTAGGATTCAAATAAACCTTAAAATGCCACTTGAGTTGATTATTATCACAAAATTTGATCTCGACTCAAATCATTATTTGAACTTGGTTCGATAATGAATAAATTGAGCTTAAGATTTTTAAGAATTAATATGGAATAGCTTTGAAAAGTAATTTCACTCATTTATATTTTTTGTCACTTCAAATATTTTTAACTTACCGTATGATGCAGGCGATGCATAGACGTCTTGAAAAATCTTGTAAAGATCTCCAACAATGAACTTAGATCCCGAAAGAGTGGATTGTAACTTTGTTAGTGAATTGGAAAGAAGTTTGTTGTATATAGATATACGCTCATTCACTTCTTCAACACATGATGTTGTGTGATTTTTTGCATTTATGTTAAATGGTTGGCACCCTAATGGAGACACGTTGTTCACCAAAAATTTACGTGCACCAAGCTTATACAATCTCTGCATTCAAAGCAAACTCACAAGTGTTACATGTGGATTCACATTGTTATTGAAATTTGGCTAATAAAAAAAAAAGTAAAGTATCTGACCATATGATTATCTAGAGATACTCATAGAAAAAGTATTCATAAAATTGTTATATTCATGCTATTTTTGAGTAGTTTAACAATTAAAAATTGAATAAACGAGAACTATTCTTTTAAGAATTTGATGATTATTTTTAAAATTTACCTGCAGCTGCTTAGAAAGCTCTTCAACGAGCAATTCAGCATATTTATCTGGAGAGTATTTCGGCGTTGCAGTTTCATAGGTAAGCCCTAAGTCATTGCTCGCAATATGGATAAAAAAAACAGACTTGGAGAGGTATTTAGTGAAACTTTCTTTGCTACTAAATGAACTCTTCAAATCCTTCAAGGTTGCGTTCTCAAACAAGTCTACTTGTTGGAAGAAGTTGAGCACATTCATTTTCTACATAGAGTTGGAAAATTTGCAAAATGCTATATAGTTAGTGAACTCATCAAGTGAATATAGGATGATTTGATAATTACCACAAGTATATGGTTAATTGTCACCTAGCAAAAACATTTTAATTGAATTTGAGTATTTTTTATCATAAATTTTCTTAAACCTTTATAATTGATAGAATCATGTTGTCAAGATTAAAATTAAATGCAATTTTAACAAGATTGATAAAATCATCTATAAAAAAAATATTAATATTTCAACGTATTTTACCAAAAAACGTCCATTTTCCGAAAGAATCTCAGAAGAACCAGAAGCATAGTTCAAGCCAGTTCGAGTTGTTTTTCTGTCTGCCTCCGACATACTCAAAATTGGGGGTGGGTATTGAAAACCAGCCAGTGTAGCTGCATTATTAAATATAGAAAAAAAGTTATTTATGATATATATGTTACATTGCACATCGAAAGTTTTTGTTAAATGGGATATTTATATAATAAAGAATGGAGGTTTATTAGAAAATGGATTATTACCCAATAAACTGTTGGTCAGATTAAAAGAAATGCAAGATATGAAGTCAGAACGAATTAAGAATTCTCTAGGATAGGGTGCATGTTTAAAGAATAAAATTTTAAAAAATTGTTTTCAAAATATTGAAATGATCAAAGTAATTAACTACATTAAGTTTGTGTATCTTTGTTGAAATGGTAATTAAGTTGAAAGTACATATCTAATAAAAATAATATGAAACATATGAGTATATGGCTCATTGTGATTGGTACTCAATCTCTTTATTAGAAAGAATAAGGTTCAAATCCTCTCATTTTTCCAATTAAAAAAAGAAAATAGAATGACTATGTATTAAAATATATTGAAATAATAGTAAATGGTGTTAAAGTTTTTGTCATGCCAACGAAATCTACTACGGTTCTACCATTGGTGGCACGACCAGTAGGTTTTCCGTCAAAATCAATTCCAAATGGTAGATAATTTGCTACAGCAGAATGGGGCAAAAAATTGTTGTTCCCATTGTCCACGTAGGAGTCTCCAAATACGTAAAGAGCTGGCAAATCAATTTTGATATCCCCAAGGTACAGATATTGCAAAAGAGACTGTTGGTTAATGTTGAACGTTGGTACTTCAAGAACATCTCCAACACCATATGAGAATAGTTGCAATAAATGAAAGAAGACGAAAACACAAACAGAGATAGGGCAACCAAGCTTAGCCATGATTATAGCTCATAACTATGAAAAGAAACAACTTTCCCACTTTACTATATGTTTGAATGATAGGTTAATTTGGATTTTGTGTAGAATTATGTGATTTCTTTGTTGATATTTATATTAAGTTTTTCTAGTGTTTTGTTATAAATTCCAACTAAATTAATGTATAAATTTTGATCATGATTGAATATGGGTTAGTTATGATCTGGAAGTACTAAAGAAGTATAACATGTTTTAACAAACTAAATTATAGTACTACTATTTGTTAATAAGCTTTCGTTGCGATGAATTGGATATCAACTAATCCCGTTATTATTTTTAATAATTTTACTGCTAAATTTTAAGATAGTTAAAAAGGGTAAATATAGCAATTTTTGTCTTGTAACAAATTTGCAAATCAAAGTATTAATCATCAAAACAGTTATACAAAATATTTCTGAAGTTAAGTCTTGTCTTTTGGCATAGAAAATGAGCTTGTGTCATATTAAAGAGTAAGAATTTGTATGACTTTTACACTCCCACCCAAAAAAAAAAAAAAATCATATAGTTTATCAGGTTTAAGCAATAGAAAACAATTTGATGTATAGCACCCTTTTATAGGATACTAAAAAGGTAATATTCTCTGTGTTCTACTTCATTATACAAAATTAAATGTACACTTTCTAAAATAATAGAAAATATAATGCAAGAGATTTTTCGTATATTTTTCATTTTTACTCTTTAAAAATTACCCAAAGGGTAACTTTAAAGAAATCTATAATAAGATGCTAAGAGGTAAGACGGTAGAAATAGTTGGCTTTTGTTTCTACAATATAACAATAAATTATTTTAGAGTTAAATCCATAAAAAATATATGTTGTTAACTTATGTAAAACACATTTCTTGTATGATAAAGTAGTAATTCAAACTGGGCTAAGCTTGTGAGCTTGGGCAGGCCCCAGACCTATGGACAACTTTACATCAATACTCAAATATATAAAAAAACAAGGATAAAACTAATGGTTATAAATAAACTTAAACTTTTAAGAAATCAATGCAATATTAAATCACTTATACCTAAGTCAAACTGAATATATTATGATATAATTTGAAAATGACAAGACACCATATATAGTTCCTCTACTTTTGATAGGATAAATCAAAAGGTTTTCTCTTCTTTTCTCTCTCTTTTTTTTTTTTGTTCAAATTTCTCTTCTCTCCTTTGATATAGATGTCGGCCTCTTAGGCGTATTTGAAATAGACTTATCTCCTTGGCATTGACTTGTTATCCCTCACAAAGTCTTCAATCATTTGCAAACTTTTGTGTGAAGAAGAAGGTAATATTGCAAAAAAAAAGAAAAAAAAGAAATCCATAATTGGCGAAATGATGAGCGAAGTATCATAGAAATGATGAACAGCGAAGGTCTTATCTAAATCTAGAAAAGTTGTTTTCCACTACTTAATGTTGGACTAAAGTGAGAACACCAGAATGGTAACTAAAGGCAAATATGCTGTTCAAGTCACTAGACACAAAGGCAAACATGGGATTTGGTTGGTATTCTTATGTTTGCCACCAAGGTCTCTTCTTGGCCCCCTCCTTTTTCTTTATGTCAATTTTTTTCCCCTTTATGTGATATACTCATCATCTTTATACAAGCACTTCTCTGGTTTAACATTAATTTCCAATAGGTTAATATTGAATTAATTTGTTGATTGCAAAACTTTGGGTATATAATCTTCATAATAATTCAATGGTTTAAATTTATTAACATCAAGTTTAATAAATTATCATCAATTATCTAAACTTTCCAATTCATCAATTATCATTGTTCGCATGTTTTTTTCTCTCCATCTGTTAAGTTTTTTTTTTCTAAAAAACAATTAATACATTTTAATACCAATGTAATTTTATAATCAATATTTTTATACACATTAAGATATGTATATTTGTATAAATATATATACACGTTTATATAACGTATATGTATTTAAGAAATAGGATATATAGATGGATAGATGGAGGGTTTGCTCTCCATTTGTCTTTGAAAAACCATCCAACCTATATCATAAGGGACAGGCGATGGCAAAAACATGTTGGGATGAGGATTTTTCCTATTGTTAATACAACGAAGAGAGGAAAGTGGAAATAATTTATATCTGAATATTTGGCTTCATTGCGTGTACATATTAAAGAGTTGGGTTTCAATTTCTTCCCATAGAAAGAAAGTACAGTTGAAAAACTTAGCCTAATGGCTTGGTGTACCATGTACGTTACCAATTAAGAAATGGGATAGGTGGGAATAATTAATTGTTTATCAATTGAATTGAAAACTGATAATTAAGTGCAGGTTGATATTATTGGGTAGCGGTGCAGGCTTAATCACACAAGCTGATTCTTTTTGATCTTCTGAAACGCCACAAGCTGAATGGATTCGACTCAAAAGAATATACTCAAAATCAACTTGCTTATTCTCAACTTGACCTTTCCTTATCAATAATTTGAACAGTAAAATGACTCAACTTTGAGAGTGTTTTAATATTCGAGCTCAAACTTTGTCGACTTTTTTTTGTCTTTTAAGCATATTTAGAGTGAAATTCAACTATAACATATAAACCAAAGTCTCAAATTGCCATTGAGTTTGAGCTTGAGGTTGTTTTTTTTTTTTAATATTATTGTTATAAATCTACAGCTAGATTGCATTCTATTAGAGTACCCTAGCCATGTAAACATATATAAGAAGCTAGAAATATTTTTCCCCGCCTAATTTGGTAAGTTATTTTGAATGAAATAATTAATGATATAAAACCTAAAATTTAGGAGTAATTAATTAATTGCATCATAAGTCATGATTATTCCATAATGTTTCATTTTCATTCTTGACTTAAAAACTAATTTTTTTCGTTCAACACTTTTTAATTTATTTTAAATCCATCTATTCATTAACATGTCATTAAAAAATGGATAAAATTTTTCATGTTGTGCTCGGAGGGTATAAATTTTGTTTGTATTCTAATGATGATTATGCTTATGATCATCTGAAACTGATATATTATATTTATGATTATTTAAAATAGATATAAATATATACATAAAAATATTATGCTAATGATCACTCAAACCTATATCCGTACAATAATTCATTCAAATTGTTATTATGTTATAATACATAAACATATTATGTTTATGCAAAGTGATAACATTTTATTATTCCTTTTAACACTTTTATCACAATTTTTTATCCCACTTGATATGGTAATTGGCAAAAGTTTATTGCTTTTGAATATGCATTTACTAATTGCTTGACTTTCTTATAAATTGATAAATTTTACATTTAAATTTATCTAACAAATCTGTCAAATCTAATAAGATAAGAAAAAATTATGGCAAAAATATATTAAGGGCAAAGTAACATTACCCAACAAAAGAGGCATATTCTAAAGCGCAAAAACTGACTAATAAACAGCCCAAAAACAAGATGTTAATCATTCCTGCCAAAAGCATTAAGAATATATGTTTTTCAATAATCAGCTTTCAATTCTCACTTTATGTGGATTTTCTTTAACTTTATACTTTGTTCATTTTGGTGATTAACCAATTGTTGGTTTTCTTCTCTTCAATGTGCTAATTCGATATTGATATGATGATGGCTATATTTGATTGTGATTATAATATACATATTTCTCATTTCAAAAAATTTTGTACACTGAAGTCTGATAAATTTCTTTCATGTAACAATATTCCATAATAGAACTTCAAAATTTTCTTTTGATTTCCTTGATTTGCAGCCAACTTCAATTACATGATTAGTTAATGCTAAAGAATTGCTCAGCCTTATATAAGGTCTAGTAATTCCTAGGTTTAAATACCATGTAAAAGAATACATTACCCTTAATCTCGAAACAGTAATTCTCATTTTTCTTCTTTGGGCTTCCCCCCCACCCTGTCTCTCCCCAAAAGAGGGAGAAAGGGAGTAGGATGAGAATGAGATTGGCATGCAACAAATGCTAAATCTATATGTGCAATGGGTGTGGAGATGGGGATGATAGAAATAGTCCATAAAAGCCCTCTATATAAGAAAGAAATTGGGATGATATAGATATGGTTCATATTAATTTCACCTATTAAGATATATATGGAAGTTATTTTTTTCTTGCAAAATCTGAGAAGAAAGGGATGAAGAGGAAGGAAATACAGGGAGCAATCCAAATTGGAATTGGAAGTAGTACTGGGGATATGTCATAGAGTTGACAGAGGCACAAATGCAAACACCTTCAAACAAGAATAATGATCTAAAGCAGAAAAAGAAACATCACAAACTCCAAAGCATAAAGCTGAAGAAGAAAAGTCGACATAAGATAAAATACAAGCATGCATATATGAATGAGAAGAAGATATATAAGAAAAGTGAACTCCATCTGCATGTTTTCATTGCTTCCAAACTCGTGCATAAATGCAGCGCAAAAGGCTTCACTTTTTCAGAACATGTGGAATCCATGGTTGCTAATTTGGCCCAATTTCTAGGGTTTCCATGCTGATGCCCATACTACGGCTTCATCTTTCCATGTTAAGTAAAGTCCTGTTTCATCTTGGTGTGGTTGTGCAAGCGCCCATCCGGCTCTGTACCTTTTTAGCAATGCCTTGACATCATCGACGACGTCGTCGCTGAATCCAACCGGTGAAAAAGCCTCCTTGAGCCTGTCAGACCATTGGCTCCCTTTCTCCCTTCTCTCACACTCTCCTGCAGTACTATCTTCCCCTTCGTCACAAGCCAAAACCCTAACTATGCTCCTTGAACACTCCCTCTCCAGCATCAGCTTCTCATTGCTGGTTGGGGCAAAGCTCTCCTCAAGCATCTCGAAGTACAATGTATAAAATCTTAGGCATTCTTCGAAGCACGTGACAAAGTCATATCGGGTGCTTGAAAAATCTGCTTCTTCCTCGACAACCGTCACGACTTTAGGCCCAAGGGATTGGAACATCTGGATCACGGCTCCTCTTTCCTCCACTGCAACTCTTCTCAAGGCCCCGATGCAATTCACCGCGACGGCTTCATCCTCAAGAACACCGAGTGCCTCCTTTGTGAGTTCGCCCAAGTGATTCGGCCCACTTATTACATTAAACTCGAAAGGCACACCCATTAACCTAGCAAACTTCTCCATTCTCTGGCGTATTTCCTTCATGACCGACCTTACAATATTAGCTGTAACCACGACAGTGAGCTTTAAGTGTGGTGTCTCATCGTTTCTCGTGGCCAAAGCTTCTAGCAAAGTAGGCCATTGAGTGCAAAGGGTATTGCTTATATCGATGATGTGAAGTTTGGCCTCCCCATCTAAGGCCTCCAAAATTGCACCATTCGCAGCTACATGACCAAAAGTAGTCCATGGACTTACCTCTTGGAACTTAAGGATTAACTTCCTAGCTGAATCAAAGGAGTGGCTCTTTTCCGCTACCGAAGTTAGGGTTCTGTAGCATCGTTGCCCCGATTCGGTGGCCTTGCAAAAGAGTGCCTGCAAGAAATAAGATGCTAGTTTCTGGTCACAGTCTCCATAAGGGGAAGCGAGCTCGTTTAACATCCACAGAAGGTGATGGATTTTGGTAGAATCCTTGTCGGAGATGGCTCTAGCGCATTCCCTTAGGAGCCTTGAGGCCCATTTGTTACCCGTGGCACAAGGCTCGCCGGAGTCTGATGAACGGCTGGTTGATGTGTGGCTATTTTGGGGCTGAATACTGTTGGTGTTGTGCATGTCTACCGCTACTGACCATTGCTCTGCTGCTTGGACGGGAAGAGTTGTGCGCCCGCTCCTCCTTTTTGAGTGAAGAGAGTAATTATGTCCATCAATTGGGGAGGCCCCCTTTGACTCCTTAGGCACCTTTGCAGAACTCAATTTCATTTGAGTTCACAAATGGCCATGTACAAAAGCTATGTTTTAGAATGCCCTTATTATTATATTTGGTGGTCATTGTCCTACTATTTTATTACTATTTCTTTGTATTTGCTTGAGTATCATATAAAATATTAATATTTCAAGGTATATATAATATCTTTTTGGAGTTAAGCTGTAGTTATAAGCAAGTATATGCTTCTTCTATGCAACTTCCACTACAAATTTTAATCTCCTCTCTCTTTATATATATACGAAACAGAGTGAGTTATTAGTAATAAAATAATGTCAAATATTCTTGTGGCTTCTAGTGTTTGTTTCTTATTGTTTTAATAAACTATACATGGCATGATTGGCAGAAATGCAAAGAAATAATGTTCTACATAACACACAACTATTTAGCTATGTCTAAAATTAATTTATACTGTTTTATAAGAACAAAACATTTAAAACAAGGTTCCAAGACCCACAGTGGGGTCAAACTAAGAAGGACAAGTATCTATTGGTTCTGAAAGAAAAAAAAAATTGCATTAATTTAGCTGAATTAATAAGCCATGGGGTCTTGTTTCCGGAGACAAGAGTTTCTCCAATTCAAGCAATCTTGTTTCTGGTTAGTCCATTATGTATCAAAACAATCCTCACAGAGCGGGGCATTGTAACGTTTTCTTCAACATAGAAATATACACACTATATATATCTATATATATGTATGTATGTATGTGTAGGATGACGAGTCCTACTTAGGTATCCCGGACGTCTAAATTGCCTATGACATGAGTAATTAAATAAGGTAATTGAAATAATTAGATTAAGATTTCTGACTAATTACAAACTTGACTATACCTAGAACTAGGTAGAGATGTTTTACTTCTTTGGCAATTAATCTCCATTGATATGGTTTTTGGCCATTGTCACCGGTGGTATCATAGAATTTCAATGCATCCAGGGTTTGCATATGTATTCGATCAAGTTGATGTCATCATAGTTATTAACATTTGGGGTGGTTTGAAAGGAATAAAACATTTATTCTCAGAAATATAATATGTCCACGGAATCCCTATTTCCCCATAGGAACTGCACGATGCTAAAAGGAAGCTAACAAACAACATATTTTCTTTTGCTAATACGAACAAGGAGGTGATGGTAAATGCTATAGTATACTTGATGTAGACAAGATTATTGTCACTTTAATCTGATAAGATTTTACCTAATCTAGCTATGTCAACTTTACTACTAGCTAGTACAAGGACTCCCTCATGTAGATAAAGTTTTGTGCCTTCTCTCTTACAATGTACATCATAATTATTGTTTTACCAATACCAACACTCTTGTTATTATTATTTATAAAAATCATTTAATTTTATGATATAACGATGAAAATGTATGGTGGTTTTTTGACGTTTCATTGGTTAGAATTTTAGTATCGAGTTTGAAGTTTGGAACAGGAAAAGTGAGATTTATAAGGTGGGAATAATGGCTACAACCTCATTATGCAGCTGAAAATCATATGAATATATATAAGAACTTCTAGCTTGAACCAGCGTAGAGCCGGTCTGTCTTTGAATGCTTAGGTATGTGGGTGATGATAATGTATGAGAGCTATACCTCTATAGGGAGACTAAGAAAAGGAGGAGGGATATTTCCATGGGGTAACCTAATCACTTAATTAAATTAAAAAAAAAATGAAGGTGTGTTGCCCAAGAGAAGGTTGGAAATTCTCATTCTTCTGCCACCAATGCATGCTACATACTAAATAACAATTATAGATTTCAATTGAAAATTATGTACATAATAATTCTTAATAAAGGTTTGGAGTAGGAATGTGCAGTGCACTCAGGATATAACTCATGCCGTAAAGCATTGTTAATAATTATTTAGTAACCATTACAATAATCACTTACCCCTTTCCAGAACATCTTCAAAAAATATGTCAACATGTCTTTTGTTATGTTCTATTCTCAGTTCTTGATATATTTTCATGTCAATTCAATCCCTCTCAGATTTGTTAAAATCCTTGACTTAGTCCAAAATCGCATGCGATTGCTAGTTGCAAGTGGCACCTCATTGTCACAACTCATTATAAGCACTTAAAATTAGTATTTGAGAATAAAAATAGTAAGTTTGGGAAGATTAAATTATCATTAATATATCACTTGTTTAATACTCTATGTTTACTTGTAAAGGGAAATCTTAGCGTCTCATTGAAGCAATATTGTATATAGTTCGATTTCTTGACATCGCATAAAATAAAAATAAAAAATCGATAAGTAATTGATTTAATCATTAAATTCGATTATTTCGAAACAAATGATTTTGAATTTTAGATTTATTGATAGCTCTAATTATTAACATTAATATCAAATGTATAATTTTTGTAATAATATAACATATCTTGTGATTTTAAATCGAGAGACTAAATAATCTATTTATTTAGTTAACCAAGTAATTCTCTTTGCGGGGTTCTATAGGGCTAAAGTTTACTTTGAGTTATGGTTGGGTGCAAGTTTGTAATATTTTAAGTATGAGGAATGATGGGATTAATAATATTTATTAGTATACCTAGTTATCGAGGTTTTATATGAAGATTAAAGATTAAAAAAAGAAGAAAAGGGGGTCCGGGAGGTGAATAAACCAATTTAAATGGTATCAAAATGAAGCTTATTCCAAACTAATGATTAGACAAGAAGACAAGGTAAGAGGTTCCTGTTTTTTCTATCCAATCATTGGAGAGCTGTCTTTGCCTCAGCCTCCTTAACTTTTTATCTTTTTTCTTCATTTTCTTTCTTTGAAAAATATGCTGGATGATGATGATTTTTATGTCGATTCCATTCATGTGGTCCTATATTTTGCAGCCTTGCTTGTCTGCATCTGTGTTTCTCACACATCATTTTTTTGTTTGATTTGTAAACATTATAAACAACAAGTGATGTTCAACAATTTTAGAGAATTTTTCCACTGCATTATAGGGTTCACACTAGATCATCTTTTCTTTTGATGAATCGTTTAATTGGTTGGTTGGGATAGCTAGTAAGGTAATTAAACCAATCAGTAACTAAAAATACTTATCCTAATCAGGTTTCCCTCATTATCATTTATATGATTACTATTTTTTATATTGTTTTTAGTTCCCATAACAATACTTTCATCAGTCTCAAATTGGGTATTCATATATATATATATATGTAGTTTCAACACTTTTTTTTCCCTTTGGCATATAAACATTTAGTTTGATGCTAAATGTATTATATCTTTTACTAAAAAAATGGAGTGAATTTTTTTTTCACAAAAAAAAGATGATTTTTTTCCCTTTATTTTTCCTTTTCAAAACTCCTTTTTTTTTTTCATTTTTTTAATTTTTTTTTCATTAAGAATAATCCAACACCAATATTATAAAACTTTTTCAGTACTACTATACAGAAACTAAAAATAAATTTTTTCCATTAATTTTTGGGCCAAATCAATTGTAGATATTACATTTGGGATGAATGGATTTTGTTTTTTCCCAAAGACTATAGGTCTAAAGGTGAGGTATCCCTTGGACATATATTTCAAATAAAATACAAATGTTTCCATAAGTATTTCTTTTGACTGAAATGAGAAAAGTATGTCAATTTTTTTGCAAAATGGTTCAATTTTGTTATTGCAGCATTAATACAGTTTTGTCTAATACAAACTGATGAACCTTAGGAGCCAACGTCATGTGTGAGGTTGCGTGATGGGATCCATTAGCATTGCCTAAAATTTTGGCAATGTGTCCATGCATGGACGTGCGATTGAATGCTTTTAGCTTCGAATCAAAAGCTTTTCCAAAGGTCAAAAGTGTGAATGGTAGGGTTAAGGCATCTGCTTATAAAAGGCTACCAAAGTTGCAGAAAAGCTCAAGGCCATCTAGAATGATATGGTTCCCCCTCCAAAGCCTTTTCCCGATGCTGTACAATAATCCCACTGTCCAATTACTTATTCCAAACCCCTTTATTGTTACAAAATATGTAAAAAATATGTAATGGGGTCCTACAAAGATAAGTTTGCCCTCATAATTTTATAATTACATTACCTTTTTCATAAAGAGGGATCAAATTGCGCCTACCAACCAAAAAACAGAGTCATTTCCAGGAGACATGAAATAAAGCAAATGCTTTCATTGGTTCAATTACAATTTAGGGCTAGAAAGAAGCAAGTCAAGGGAACTACACGTGTGTTCCTTCTGCTATTTCTCTTCCTTTTTCTTTTTTTTTTTTTTTGTAATTTTTAGATTTATCAAAGGGCTATTGGGAGTGAATGGGACTGAAGGACTCAAGATAATTCCTGAGAAAAGGAATCAAAATTCGAAAACAATAAGATACATCACAATTATATTGAGGACCTCTAGAGAAAGACTTTTTAGTTCTCATCTACTATTTCCATGTAAAGGTGGGATACAAAAATTTCATAGATAAGGACTGAATACGGTCACATTCATCCCATGATAAACAACAACAGAAAGCAACCGCAAGCAAATGGATCAAGGTCTATGAAGTTAGGAGTCAATCAAAAGCTTTGATGAAGTTTTTAGAGGTGAATGTGATTTGTAATAATTTTATGATGTGGGATGGAAAATTTCAAGAGCCACATGACATGTCCAACAAAAGTAGAAAAGAGGTACAACTTTAAGGGCTTGATGTTACATTCCTCCACAAACTATAACACATAATTTTAAAATGCAATCAGGGAATAAGGCCATTGCCTGTATTCATCTTTCTTTTTTGGTGGGTTCATAAAAGATTTTAAAGAACAATGTACACCGAAAGCATTAAAAAGGTAGCGAATAAATGACACGGCGCAAGGCAGAAATATTCTGCTGGTAAGTAAAGTGAAAGAGCAGAGTTACGTATCTGAAAAGGTCTTGGGTTCAACTTACTGTTTACATATGAATGTATGGATCCAACTTTGGATCAGAAATCTGAGCTTTTTGTTCATCGTGGGTGTGTCAGCTATCCATGCTTGCAGGTGTTATTTACGGAAAATTCATGAATAAAGTGGGACACGTGGCATGCAAGCAAAGGGTATTGGCTTCTGCCACGTTTGCAGAAAAGAAAAGAAAGCCAAACCCACCACAAAATCATACCATCAGAAAGTTTTACTGGCAGATCATGTTGCTGTGCTCAACTTGATTACCCATTGGATAACTCCAGATTCCGGAAGACAAACCTGTTTCAGATTTGCTGGACAAAAGAATTTGGGGCTTATCAGAATCAAAACTCATAAATTTAACAAATACTGATGTTCTTTTGTTAATAGTTAAACCACCAACAAACATTCAAAACATGTAGTTTAGTATGTCAATAGATGCCCTCCGATATTGCAATTAAATTTACACAAAGCAAGAATCACCAAACGGATAAACTAGGATTGAGGGGTCCATTCTATTCATACAAGCCTCCCTTCTTCTACTTCCTGAAACAATAATCCCTCTAGATCTCCTGCATAATCACACTGAGTCCAACTAAGTGTTTAGCATATTCAAGGAGCTTTAATGTGTGTTTTTTAAAAAAGCCAACAAAAAAGACTTATTGTGTACTGGAGGTAAGACACAATAAGGTCAATAGAATTAGTAAAAGAGCTTCATAGAAATGAAGGTAAATACCAGTATCAGATGGTGGGATGTTCGAATAATTTTTTGGTTCAATAATTTACAAAAGTTGGGAGGAAGCATAGAGTATCCTAGCTCGTGCATGTGTTCAAGCATACTTAAAAAGCTAAAATCTTAACATCAGTTGTCCTTGAGATAATTCCATACACTAAATGTTCATGATAGAGAAACAGATTGTGATGACTCAACTCAGATATTGCTTTGAAGTATGGGGCCAAAAAACCAACTTGCTTACTATAGTCAGCACTTTTCCACCCAAGGGGCAGTTTGATGCAATCTTGTCACAACTAAATCCATGTGAAAGCTCTTATCATGAAGTGGCCGACAAATATACACACTTGGCTGTCATCATCATTGCCATCACCAATCCAAATTTGTCAGCATCAGCTGCAAAGTTTATCGTCTGTCGGTTCTTTCTCTTCTCAATCATCTTTCCCTTTCAACTATTCAGTCAAATTTTGCAACACCAAAAATGATGAATCAAAAACTCAAAATGCATATTCATCTGAGACACTGTTTAATTGCACTTATTGCCACCACTGAGCTACCATTTCCCTGTAGCTCAGCTTAAGAATCATCCATTCCTCCACTGGCTAACACCCCCCAATCCTGTTTCTCTCCCATCCCATCAAAAAAAAACAAAGGATACTGGATTATGCCTCCCCTTGAACAGGATAAGTAACATTATTAATATCTTTTTAATAGGAAGAACAGTAAGGGAGGAAAAAGGGAAAGAACAACAAAAAACTGCCCTAGTTCGTGTAAAGCATACAAATAAAAACAACAAAAAGTAGAAAACAAGAAGCAGAAACCAAAAACCAGAAAAACAACAAAACTCAATGGCCAAAGTTCAAGATAGGAAATGCAAGAAGAAACGAGAATCAGCAACAAAGAGGGATAAAAAAGCAAAGAAAGTAAAGTGCCCAGAATTCCATCTTAATCTCATGTTAGCAACTTTATTCTTTCAAAGGAACTATCATTCCTTTCACTCCATGTAGATCAATGAAAAAGTATATTACTACCTTACAAGCATGACTCTTCCAAGTTTAGATTACCAGCTTGTGCCTTCAATACCAGCAAAAACTTCACAGCAAGACGCCGTATTGTGGTAAGAACTAGATTAATATTAGCCTACAAGTGTTGTGTTCACCAACATTCCAGCTAAATCAAGGCAGTCTACCAAACATAATTATAACTCCATGAATGCATTACTTATGAATTTAAATTACTAGTTTCTGTCAATTACCACTCTCTGCCACCATGCCACACTCAATAGCAGATATATACCATATCTTATCCTATTCAGGATTACGACCACAAAAGCATAAATTCACTATTAATTCTTGATGCACTCACCAGTGTCTATGAGATGAATCAGTTCAACATATTGAAGTGGCTCCAAAAAACCAAGTCAAAGCCATCCATACGCACAAACATAAATCTACTAGGATAAGAACATTTTTATACATAACAATTGCCCTCTTCAGAATCGAAACCCTAACATTGGAAAACTCTAGCCCAAAAGAAATAGTTTAACCAGTGATATGGAAAAGGATACCCTCAATATGAAAATATGAGAATGGGTAGTCATGTAGTATCCCATGACCCTAGTTTAATTACTTACTCATTCACAACGAAGAAAAAAAAATAATTATTTGATTTTTTATATAGGTAATTGCAGATATAGGTCAGGGAAATAAAACCTTTCCAAAACCACATGACATACAAAACCCGCTCCTAATTATCCAATCTATTTGAAGGAAATCTAAAATGAGCTCAATCCCACTTATATAAATTAGTAATATTGGCTTCATGTTGTGAGTTTCCCTACCAGACTGATGCGGCTACAAAGATTGGCAAATGTATTTTTGCAGTTTCACATATGGTATAACCGCTAGATACAAAACCTTGGAAGAAAATTATTAGTCTCAACTCTGAACCATAATTCTAAAACACAGCAAGGCGCAACCAAAGTGGGTCAGGTTTAATTTTGAAATGCTCATGCATATGACACAGTCAAAACCGTTGACCTGGCAAGTTTTAGACAAACCAGGACAGCCTTTTCTAGGGTCAACCAGGGCTTTTATTATTTTTAATTGGCAAAATTCTTATATGTTGTTGCTGACTCTCAACCTTGGTTTCCAAAGTTTGGCTCATTGATTGGTGCATGATCTCTGCTTAAAGAGCAGCGTTCGAATCCCTCTTTCCCCAATTTAAAAAAAAAAAACCTTGGTTTACAAAGGATAGCTGATACCTCCATCATTGCTTCATTAAATATTTTGATAAAAAAAATGAAAAGGACAAATCTTCCATATAATTTTACTTATATTCCTATTATTATCATAATATGTCTAATGACTAGAAAGTTTATAACAATAACTCCTTTTATGAGTATTTTGCATCAAATTTTTATTTGTAACCACATTTTTTAACTATAATATCCTTTATATTCTTAAATTTTAAAATTATGTTATATAACATAAATATATTTAATTAATCCAATGGTGTCAAAAAAATAACCCAATTTATGAACTAATCACCCAGCAACCCAATGCTATCATCAAGTCTGACATCTGATTCAACTTTAATGACTATGCTTTGACCCAAAAAAGAAAAGAAAAGAAACAAAAAGTGCCAAAGAAAAGTAGACAAAAAAACCAAGATCAAGAACTGTAAAACTGTTTGTTTAAAACTTGTGACATCGAAAACCGTGCTGAAAAGCCACAAACCTCAGTTTTCAATCTATTTGGTGTTGTGTTGTGGCCCAAGTCACCATTTTACAACAAAGTGACGATGCCAAACTTAACCTTAATAAAAAGGTCTTCAAAGGTGAAAAAAATTACTCTTTTCTCAAAGAAGAGAGAAAAGAGAAATGAAAACAATTAGGAAATGAAAGGAGAATGGAATGAACAGAAAGAAAAAGAAGGTTAAAAACCATGTATTATGCAAGTGATTAAAAGGTTGCAAAAAAGAGGGAAGAAACAAGAGTGCATGTGCGTTCATGTGTTGTGGTGAAAAATTGCACATGAAATGAAAAGTTCAATTTTTCTCAGACCAAAGCTTCACAAAGTGGGGTAGCAATTAGATGGAAGGGGATACCTTGTAGATCATGGAAGCCAGTGCAAAGAACTCCAGAGTCAAGTCAATGCTTCCATCCCTTCAAGTGACCATCATCCATGTATGGTTCTAGAAATCCAACGAACTAAAACAACAGAAAAATGTTAAAAACTATATCCATTAAGAGTTTAAATATTAAAGTGAAATATCTTGAAGCAAATAAAATGTATATCTATCAAAGGAATGGCGTCAAGTTGCTTTAGCAGTATGTATAGCCAGTTATTAATATACAGTAGTAGAAAAGATGCAGATGCCATAAGTAAGGCATCTTTGTTTTGTTTTTAAATTGATGACAGTAGCATATACATACATTCTGTTATGGCATTTATGGGCATGTTTAGGGGACTTATAGGACTGCAAGTGGAAGTTGACATTAAAAGAGATAACACAAAAATATAAAAGTAAATAAAAGGTAGATGGGCTCAATACTAAAATATTAAATATTGGATGTGAAGGATCCACCAGGTCCCACAATCATGCATATAGGCAAACGGCGCAAAGCCAAGTGGCACTAAGGAATCACAATATATTCCATCCAAATATATATATGTATAGGCATGAATTCCAACCAAAGAGAAAAAAAGCTTTAAGCCCAGTTACCTAAAATTAAATATTTAATCAGCCCAATCCAAATAATGTTGGTACTATCACATACATATCAAACATATCCAGGAATAGATATTTTATCTTATATAAATATATAAAATTTTCAAGTACCATGTAGATCACACATATTAATCTTCAACTTAACTGAATAAATCAAATTGTTTCTTTTGCATCATAAATTATAACTGTTAAATACATACTGTTTGAGACAATCTAATTGATTGATCCATGGTTATATATTGGATTGGCTTGAAAATGGATTGGTAGGATATAATCTGCATAACAAGTTACTAATAGGTGTAAAGATTGCTAAATTAGGGACAGTAGGGATCAAGTTACCACTGAAAAAATTAAAATAATTTCACCCATAACCCATCAGTAATTTCTTTGGTGGATCATATTAAATCAAGCCCCCAACAATATCATGCACATAAATTCATGCTGACCCAATATCAATTACTGGTAAATCAAGAAAACTACAGTTTCACTCATATGTATCTAACAATTGAAATAATTTTGAAATTAATGAATCAATTAGAAAATTATAATCAACTTGAAACTTGACATGCATGATCAATGTTAATGGGACATCAAATCCAAGGATTGGTAAAATAAAATTGATATAAGAAAATATGAAAAAGGCAATAACTATTACACTAGGTTGCTTATAGAGTTACAACCAACTTACCCCAGTCTAAGCGCTTTATGCAATTTTTTTTTTTTAAACAACCATTTAATTTAATATTCTATTTATATAGATGATGACACTTACCAATTTCCAATGGTTTGGGCATGTCTAACCACTTTTCATAAAATTTATATAGTTTTTTTTTTTTTTTTGAAAATTCATGGTATATTGATAATAGAGGTAAGTAAAAACTTTACCTCAGGGATAAAATTTATATAGTTATATAGATAATTTAAGAAATTTTCATTGATCAACGTAATGTATCATGTTAGCTTAGATTTTGATGTGCATGTTGTGTATAAATAGATTATTACATCCAACAATCAGATGATAAAATACGAACTACACAACAATCGATATAAATGCATCACTAGCATACATGCATACCATAACTATGCTTTTGATAATATATGTATACCTTAGTTCCATCTTTGGACCATCGTGCACCATAGCCTTCACCAACTCTTATCTCAAAGACAGCACCATGCAATTGAACAATATACACATTCAACCAGCAACAATTAGTGATCAAATGAGTAATGACGCCCATTGCAAGATTATTTTTATTTGAATCTGGGGAAATAGAAATAGGAAAGTACCGATTAGATGGTCACTTACTAAAGAAATAATCAAGGTTCCATGTGTGAGCATGTGTAACACTCAACATAGACTATTTAGGCATCCCGCTATCAATTTTAATTTGGTAATATTGGAAAGGTCCAACTTTGCACTAAGAGGCAAATATCCTAACTAATATGATTATCCTCTTTCCCATCCTAATTGGTGCCCACATCTAAGATGCACCTATCTTCCAATGTAAACACAAGAAACTTCATGATTAAACTCAAGGATCTCTTCCAGAATTGTAAGATTCTATACACCAAGTAAATAATTACTATATAGGTATCTCACAAAGTATAGCAAAGAGCTTTAGAGGAAAGGCATAAAACCCAAATGGGTTAGCCTCTCTCTCTTTTCCCTTCATAAGTCATATTTTTCATAATGCACTTTTTAGAAGATTGAGAGCAACATTGTCTAATCACCTACACATACTCCAACCTAAAAATCATGTGATCCTAGTCTGGTCTTTCAGTTATGGTATATAAACGGAGATTGTTCAATAGATATAGGTTTATCTTCTTACAACATTAACACTTACCACCCTATCAAATATATATCTGGTTACTGCATACTCAAAGCAAAACCTAAATCCATAAATTATTCTTTAAACACTAAACCCCCTTTTTAACTATATACTAACATTTCTAAGTATGAATGTATAGTTTATACTCTCATGTCTTCTAAACATTATAACAATACTTCAGTTGTGTGCTTGATACAGAACCTATGATGATCAACTTTTCCAAACTAAAAATCAGAGAATTTGGGTTGTTTAAAACCAGCAAAAGTAAATTATGCTCCTAGAATGAGTCATAGAAACTAGAACTCTTGAAACCAAAATTCAGATGGTACAAGTGATGGAACAATAGAATTTAATTTTATGTTATTGCTAGTGGAGTTATCTTTATTTTAGATGTAACCTAGTAAGATCAAGCTTTCTGTTACGCACTCAAGTATCTCCAAGAAGCCTCATGGAAAATTTGCAAGCCCAAAATAGAGCTAGGATTTTAGTCTTTTCATACACCAGAGTAACCAAAACCAGACCCCTCTATCAACCAAAGAAATCAGGAAAGATTCACACATTCGATAGTCAATGTTAATGAAATAAACACACACACAAGCACACAAATAACAAAAACAAATAAGATAGAGAAAAAAGGCAAACAAAAAGCACATCTTTAAGCATCATGATGACAAGTTGAATCCACAAAAGCACTCACCACTTCCATTTAAATTTCCCCAGTACTTACTACTACTTCGATCAGCGTGCTTTGACAAGGCCCTAGCTCCATGAGTCAAGGTACTGCCTCTGACCTAGAGACCACAAAAAGAACAACCATAATCAAGTCATACAATATGTTAGCAGCAACAATGTTGGGATTAATTATTAAAAGAAAAGGAAGAAAAGAAAGAAAGATACCATAATCAAATCGTGCTGTATAGATGTATACCCCTCCCCCACAAAAACACACAGAGAGGCACACTAAAGATTACCAAACGTTATATCCAAAACAAACTAGCTTGTGACACATGGCTAGAGTAAAATGTTTTTCTTTACCAGTTCAAAGACCAAAAGTTGAAATCATGAATAAAGCAAAAAGGAGCGCCAAAACATACATTTATCTAGTAGGAAATGTTAAAATGATAATATCAATGTCCTTAGGACCCGTTGTTTGGTGGGACACAAACTCACAGTCACCCATCGACAGGTCAGTTTTGCACAGGCATGGTGTGAGAAAAATATGGATAGCCTCTTCTCCCTGCACCACCCAGACTATCGTAGTTCTTTGCATTTACTTACAGAAATTTTTTTATAGGGAAAAAAAAAAAAACCTATCTCTTCAATCAATATAACCAAGCCTTTTCATTCCGTTTTTATTTGAATACTAAAAATCATGCACACTAATTGTGATTCAGTTGAGATAATAAAAGAAAGTCCAATGCAAGAAACAAACCTTAGGGCAAACAAGAAGAAAAGTAAAAGAGCCTTCTTTGCAAATAGAAAGCATAAAAGCAATTCACAAGTCATTATCTTACATCTGGATTATATGGCAACATGAATGACGAGAGAAGTGTCGATTTTGGTGGGGGGAGTGCACCAGAAATTGTTCCTGGAGTATGTGCTAGAGCCAGAAGCCTTTGAACACCTTCATAACTTAGTTCCTGGATTAAAACATAAAATGTTTCAACATCCACTTGGGGCACTTAGAAAATACATTGGGCAAGTAATGAGTTTGGACTTTGTATTTTTGGTTATATGAGATTCAAAGAGCTAGTGCATTCACAAACAGACATAAAATAGTAACACTAATACTGATCTCATAAGAAGTGAAATGACATGTTTAATCCGTCAATAAATCCATATATGAATGGCAAATGAATTGATCACTCTGCCAACATGATTTAAGATTTGAAACAGGCACCATGAGGCAAATGCTGCCAGAAATAACTGTTAAACCAATTAAATCCCTACAAAAGTTACAAACATAAAAAGGATGTATGCTGTACATATAGAATTATAAAAAGCACTAGCACGTGGTGCATTCCTATTGGTTCATTGTCAGCAAAGATATAACTACAATATATGTAAAATAATCTGTTAATGTGGCCAACTAATAAAGTAGATATAACCATATACCATTAGTTCAAGATGTTTCAATTGGTAATAGAATAAATCTCTATTAGTCCAAAATGCCTTTTTCTCCTATGCATATGGCCTGGAACGTTGCTATAGTGTTGGGATGATAAAATAGCTGAATCAAGTTACTAAAATCCTTTAAAATACAGCTCATACAATCATGTCATGATCTTGCTTAGATCTAAGATGAAGCATATTCTTGAGAAAAAGATTACTATTCACCAGAAAAATGGATCTCAACTCATGTTCCAAGAGAAGATTTAAGTTAATCATAATCAATATTTTACCACTTTTTTATCAGCAGTTCTACTGAATTGAGAATTGCGTTTCTAAGTAAATGATAACTGAGAATCCAAAATTAGTATTTGTTACAGTCTAGGTATATATATTAGCAGTTCTACTGAGTTGAGAATTACGTTTCTAAGTAAATGATAACTGAGAATCCAAAATTAGAATTTGTCACAGTCCAGGTATATATATTATGCACCCTTAAATATTTTCAAGAGTTTCAGATCATGACGCAAGATTCACTTTACTTCTTTCTTTCTACCGCCATATCATGAATAAGTTCACATGTCTCCTTTTTGTAATCATGACTGATGGTGATAACATACAGATCTAGACACTTACCTGTTAACCATTCCTTATATAGGGTATATTATGAAAAAATGGATAACATTGTTTTTTTCATGTTTATAGAATCAATAAAGGAGACTACCACAATGTTAGTTTGTTCCTTCTAGCTTTTTCTTTCTCTCTTGACACTCATTACTATATAATAGTAAGTTCCCAGTAAACTATTTGGAATTGTATCAGAAATTCAAAGGTTTTTAAGACTCGATCAACATGACATAAGCCAACCAGGCATGCACAAAGCAACCACACAGAAATTTTCCTTTGGCAAGATATTAGATTAATTTGATACATATAACAAAATTTACAACTCAAAAAATGCTGTAAACGACTCACAGAGAGTATGCTGGCCAACAAGATAGAGGGCTGATCCACCAAATTAGAAACACAGATTGCAAGGACGCCATTAGAACTTTCCTTCTCCTCTGTATAAAATTTCCTATATATTTGCAAGCCTGCAAACACAACAACAAATTACCACAAAGGAATTAGCAAATCATTTAGAAACAAGAATTAAACTACCCACAATATTCCTTTCAATGACTCCTGCATTAACTAAAAACCTGCCACATTTAGAATAAAATTAGATTTCGAAGTCCTAATACATAAAAATAGGTAAGCACAAGTATTTTCATTTTGTTAATGACTAATAAAACAAAAGAAAGTTGGAGGCTAAGTAGCACATAGACATGCATGGTTATAAGTTATGGACCCAAGACACTAGCAACCTCCTATACTTATTATGTCAAATCCTTAGTTAACTTTTGTTAACATTCCTCTATAGTCTCTATACATTTAAGATGTTTCTGATAAAAGAAAAGCTACGATTTCTGAGATTTCTCAGCAAAATCAGATTTCATTAATAGCTACGTTAACAGATTTTATGATCTTATGATATTCAATAAACTCTCAGAGAACCAAATGAACTAGAATCCAATCTTTTAACAACATCATTTACTCTCAGTCTTAAATGATTTTTATACAGTGATATTAATCCTCATTTGAAATCCGGTAATGAGTTCCCTCATTCCATATATAGTACAACAGAATAAACCATGTTCTCCCCGTCTGAAGAAAGAAATATTTCTAAGCCAATCATGGGCCAACTTCCACTGCCATTACCTTCTTCAGTAGATTTAACTCCCGGAAGGACTTGCAAAAGACTTTCAGCCTCTAACATTTTAGAAAATGTAGCATAACGATGAACATCCTGCGAATTGATGAAATTAGAAAAGCCCAACTCAGAACATGAACATAGAGTATAAGGCATCAGCATTAGTTCACCTGAACTTCAAGCACCAGACATTTATTAAAGAGGATCATAGCACCTGGTTCAATACTAAAAGAATAAATAATTAATATATGGATCAATAAAAGGTCTCACTTATCAAAAGGAAAAGAAGGAAAAGAATCAAAGATAAATCAGGTTTCTACCAAGACACCCTGAAACCAATAATGGAAAAAAGGGGGAAAGTCAACTGGAAATTAATTATTAAATTAACAATATCATAACAAAGGCTGACCATCAATGAAGAACTGAATTGGCTTATCATTAAAAGCTCATAAATTGTTCAGAAGACATGCAAAACTTTAAATCACACAGCTTAGCAATTATAAACTCTGATTTTCAGGTCACATTGACACTTCAATCTCCAGGCCGTCCGCTGCCCCCTCAAACAAAGTTTCCCACCTCTGCCTCAACAGGATGAGCATGTAGGATAATTCAAATGTATGATGAGTAAGTAAGCCACAAAGTCACAGGCCTTCTGTTTCATGAACCCTAAAAGCATGCATTGATTAGAAAGAGGAGTTCATTTTGTTTCTTGCTCAAAATATAAAGCAGGACATATTGAGAATCCTCTTATGGCCCCTAACCAAGAACATTACATATGTCATGTAGATTTCACACAAGTATATACTCTCACAGGCTGAGTTCTGCAATATTGAGTTTTTGAAGCTGTCAAGCAAACGCATAATTTTGTTACCAAAGATAAGAGCTTAGATAGACAAGGGGTTACCTTTTGTTTATATACTTATCATTGTCACTGGAATAAAACAGGATCTATTCCTTTTTAAAAGAAAAAAAAAACAAAAAATTCACCTATCAAATATGCTATCAGGATGGTTTTTATTTAGCAACCAGAAAGGTCGGCTAAGGCTGAGTTTAACCTGCCAAAGCAACTTACTCCCTAGCTACTTGTATAGAGTATATTCCACGCTGGATTAACTACAGTTGAATTAGAAATCTTAATTTGCTCGGCCATCAGTGCATGCATACGGTGTCCTCAAGTAACAAAACAAATAGATTGCATAACAGAAATCAATGAGTACAAAACAAGTTTAAAAAGTAAGTGCCAAAGAAAAAGAAATAACAGTCATGCAAAGGAACAAGGGGGAAGAAAAAAACGAAGTGAATCCCAAGGCCTACTTATTGTATTTGCCACCTGCACACCTTCCTTCAATGGTCTTCAAGCCGTCTGCGAAGAATGTAAAGTTTCTCAATTGCTTAGATAATGAAAAAGGAACAAGGGCAATGGTAAAAAATAAAATAACCAAAAATACCTCTTAACATTGAAAAGAAGGGCTCCTGAACATGAAGTTCAAATTCTATATTATCCATAATCTACAAGAAAACAAATTATTAGTCATAAACCTAAAAGAAAAACAAAAATAGCAGCATCAACAATGACTAACTAACATTTATCAATTCAAGTCCCTTATTTGAAACCAACTTATTCCACTCTTCCTTCTGTTTGGTAGAAATTTCGTCGTGCATTAGCCCCAAATTGTGTTGTGTATTGCAAATGGAGCCGGAAACAATGGATTGGTACAAAGCTAATGCGAGATGCTTGTATAAAGGGTATGAGGGAACTCCTTTCAAAATATCTGCAGCATCCCAGTATGAAAAAGCAAATATGCTTCTATCAAATGACTAAAATTACCCTAACAACCTTCTGATTATCAAGATGCATTGCTTTGCTATCGCTTCAAATTTTGTGGGGGATTTTCTTACCAGGGGGGCCCGGGTTGGGATCGGCGGGGTCGGAATTGAGGAGGCCGGAGCAGAATTCAGGGGAGAGACGCAGTTCGAAATTGAGGGATTTGTTAATGTGAGATTGGAGTGTGAACTTCAATAACTCTTCTATACATTCCCCTAATCTCTCCATTTCTCTCTCTTTGTTAGTGTAAGTTCTTCCACTTTCGTTTACTGAGCTCCACTGTTGAACCACTTTCACCTCTCTTCAAATTCAACACTATCCATTATATATATACGTTACAGTGAAGGAATAATAATCGGATAAAAAGCAAAAACTGTTATAAATATTTTTGTAAATATCTATTTATTCTATATATATCTAGATTTGATTTAAATTAAATTAGATTATAATTTAATCTATCTAATCTCTAAATGTTATCTTCATCTTATAAATTTTATCAAGATAAGGAAGTTATTTACCTATAAATAGGCCCTTTAGTTCATTTATAAATATACACTTCAATAAGATCTATTTTCCCTATAAATACTTTCTTTCTTCTCTTTAATTGTTCTTTCAAGTTATATTTATTTATTCTTTTAAGATTTATTTCATATCTGATCTCTCAAGTTTTACAATTATTATGTTTTTATTATCTTCAAGCTTCAAAAGGATTTCAATAATTGGGTCTGATCTCTCAAGTTTTACAATTATTATGTTTTCATTATCTTCAAGCTTCAAAAGGATTTCAATAATTGGGTTTTGATTTCTGATTTTAAAAAATCAAATAAGTGACTTGATATCTCTTTAGTATTTTTCATTCTTTTAAAATCAACCTTAATATGAATTTTACTATCATGCTTTATATATTATATTTTATCTATTGATTGGAAAGTGAATTTACTATTATATAGCTATTAATGAAAAACTATGAATCTTCATTCCTTGAAGTGAATGTAACAAACGAAATACTAATAAAAAAAATTATAAATCTCTCCATTCTCTGAAGTGAATGCGACACATTTAATAATTATGGTCATAATCATGAATCCATCCATTCTTTGAAGTGAATGCAATATCATTTAATTATAATGGCCATAACAATATACATTATCACTATTTTAATTATTATTTTATCACTAGAAGTAGATGGATAATTTTATCATTTGAATTTAAGAATAATTTTACTACTAGAAGTGGATAGATAATTTTACCATAAAAAGTAGATGGATGCTCTAACTCACTAAAAAAAATGAATAATCCACTAAAAGTGGATAACCCATCATATGTGGATCACTCACCAAAAGTGGATGTATAGTTGTAACTTACCACAATAGATGAATACTGTCAACGTACCAAAAGTAGATGAATACATTAACCCACTAACCCATCAAAAGTGGATAACCCATCAAAAAGTGGATGAATACTTGTAACCCACCAGAAGTGGATAAATAATGAAAAGAATAAAAGGAATGCAAAAAACGTACTATTATTGATGTGTCATGAAAAATCATTGGTCACGTACTTATTGTACGTCTTAAATTTTATTAAGCATCATTGAAAATTAAAACATCTTGTGAAAATTTTAATCATTGCCAAGTTTATATAGCACATCAAGATATTTGTCTACCCTGAAAGAGGAATTGATTACATGATTGGTAATAAAAATATCTATTATTGATTTTCTTATCCTGAAAAAGGAATTGATCATTCGATTGATGATAGCAATATCTGATAATGAACTTAATAATAATTGGTATATTTAGTATCTATATTATAAAGATGTTTTAATATGTTTTCATTATATTTAAATGATATGTTATTATTATGTGTTTTAATTATGCATTTAATATTCTTTTATGTTAACTTGTAAATTTTTTATTTTATTAAAGAAAATATAAATATTGATCTTGTTGGATCTAAGATCAATAATGTAAATATATGTCTAGCAGACATTGCTACAACACACACTATATTTAAAAACAATAAATATTTTTCCTACTTGACAAAAAAATCAATGTTAGTTCAATATCTGATAGTACAAGATTAATTGGAGGCTTCAGAAGAGCTAATATTTTACTACCTTGAGAAATAAAGTAATAGAGGATGTATTATTTTTTATTAAGTCTCAAAAAAGTTTATTAAGTTTTGAAGATATTCGTTTGAATAGATATCATTTTGAGACAACAAATGAAAATGACACTTAATACCTCTATATTACATCTATTATCTCAAGTATAAAGTGTGTGTTGAAAAGAAAATTACTCACTCTGTTCTCAGAATTAAACTATACAAATATTAGAATAATTGAAACCCATAGTGAACTAGGAGTTTACTAATGATTTTAATATTTGGCATGATTGGTTGGACCATCTCGGATCAATAATGTGCAAAAATGATTGAAAATTTATCATTCATTGAAAATCCAGAAGATTTTTTAATCTAATGAATTTTATATGCTACTTGCTCTAAAGGTAAATAAATTATAAAGCTATCACCAACTAAAGTTGGGACTGAATTCTCTACGTTTTTAATAATATTCAAGGTTATATGTGGATTCATACATCTATCTTGTGAACCATTTAGATATTTCATAATTTTAACCAATGCATCGACTAGATGGTCACATGTGTGCTTATTATAGCTTGCAATTTAGCATTTGCAACCATTCATTTGCAAGCACATTTTCCTGGTTATGTAATCAAGATTATTTATCTTGATAATGCTGGTGGATATACATTTCAAGTCTTTAATATTGCATATTAGTTGGAATAACTATTGAACAACCTATTGCTTATGTTTATACACAAATGGTTTAGCAGAATTATTTATTAAACACTTCCAACTGATTACAAGCTTATGAAATTCAAAACTCCCAATGTTGACTTGGGGGCATGCCATTTTGGATGCAGCAGCATTTGTATGCATCAGGCTAAATGAGTTATTATAAATTCTCCCTATACAATTGGTTTATGGTTAGAAACCAAATATTTTTCATCTAAGAATTTTTTAGATATGCGGTATATGTTTCAATTGGTCCACCACAACGCACAAAGATGGGTCCTCAAAGGAGGTTAGAAATATATGTTGGATACAAATCTCCATTTGTAATTAAATATTTAAAATTATCGATAGGAGATTTATTCATGACAAAGTTTGTCAATTGTTATTTTGATGAAACAATTTTTCCAACATTAGAGGGAGAAAATAAGTAGCTGAAAGAGGAAATTTCTTAGAGTAAATTATCATTATCTAGTTTTGATCATCGCACAAAGCAATATGAACTTGAAGTTCAAAAGATAATTATTTTACAAAATATAGTAAATAAGTTGTCAGACGTATTTACTGACCTAAAGGGAATAACTAAATCTTATATACCAGCTGTAAATGCTCCTATTAGCATTGATGTCCCTGTAGGACAAAGCACGCCAGAAGCGTGGAAATCAATCGATTCCAAAGATAAAGTCCTCGAAAAAGAAAAGGAACAAATATTTAAGATGGTTAGAAAGAAGAAGTAAAGACTTTAGAAGAGACCCTTGACATAAGTGATAAACACTTTAGAAGAAATTCAGGTACCTAGAATCAGTTAAAATAAAAAGATCTCAATCAATTATGTCATGATGGGAAAAGATGGAACCGGTAAATAAATATCAACAATATTTTGTATAAAATATAGAGCTCAATATTATGAAAGAAAATGAGGATCTTGAACTTACATCTATTGAAGAATATAGATATAGAAATAATTGGTCAATGTGAAAAGACGCAATCAAAGTGAAATTGAATTCAATTGCAAAATATGAAGTTTTTGGACCTGGAGTCCGTATACCAAATGATGTAAAACCAGTGAGATATAAATGGGTATTTGTGCGAAAACGAAATGAGAAAGATGAGATTATAAGATATAAAACATGGCTTATCGCAAAAGGTTTTCTCCAAAGATCTAGTATTAAATATGAAGAGATATATTCTTTGTGATGGATATAATTACAATTCTATTTTAACTAGTCTGGCAATATATAAGAAGATTGAAATGCATCTAATGAATGTAGCTATAGCCTATTTATATGGCTCATTTGATATCGATATCTATATGAAAATCCTTGAAGGATTTAAGTTGCCTGAAGCACAAAATTTGAATTCCCGATAAATTTATTCAATTAAATAAATATGTATATGGATTAAAGCAATCCAGACACATGTGGCACAATCGTCTTAGTGCATATTTATTGAAAGAAGGCTATAGAAATAATCCTATATGCCCATGTATGTTATAAAAGGGTTTAGATATGAATTTATTATAATTGCTGTCTATATTGATGACTTGAATATTATTGAAACTCTTGAAGAGCTATCAAAAGACGTGGATTACTTAAAGAGAAAATTTGAGATGAAAGACCTTGAAAAAATAAAGTTTTGTGTGGGTCTTTAGATTGAACACTTGCCAAATAGAATTTTTGTTCATCAATCAAATTATATTACAAAAATGTTAAAATGATTTTATATGGAGAAAGCATATCTATTGAGTTTACTAATGGTTGTAAGGTTATGAGATGTGAAAAAAGATATTTTTCGACCTTGTGAGGATAATAAAGAACTTCATGATCCTGAAGTACCATATCTTATTGAAATTGGAGCATTAATGTATCTGGCTAGCAATACATGACTTGATATAGCAATTGTTTTCCAACTCGAAGACATTGGAATGAAATTAAATATATACTTTGATATCTCCGAAGAACAATGGATATGGCTTATATAATTCAAATACATCAAAATAAAATTTAATTAGTTATGTAGATGCAGAACATTCATCTGATCCACACAAAGATCGATCCCAGACAGGTTATTTGTTCACATATGGATGTATGGCTATTTTATGGCGTTTTATAAAGCAAATTATAGTTGCTACTTCTTCTAGCCATGGAGAAATGTTAGCAACTCATAAGCAAGTTATGAATGTGTTTGGTTAATATCTATAACTTAACATATTCGAGAAACGCATGGCATGTCAACCAAGAAGAAAATTTCAACAATGTTACATGAGGATAATACTGTTTGCATAGCACAACTAAAGGAAGGATATATTAAAGGCGATCGAACAAAACACATAGTTCGCCAAAAATTCTTCTTCACTCATGATCTCCAAGAAAATGGTGAAATTAATGTTAAGCAAATTTAGTCAAGTGACAATCTACTAGATTTGTTCACTAAAGCCCTTCTTACTGCAACATTTGAAAAGTTGGAATACATTATTTTAAAGATCTCTATAATGCAGTCATCAGGGAGAGTAAAATACGCACTGTACTCTTTTCCTTCATCAAGGTTTTTCCCACTGGATTTTTCTTGATAAGATTTTTAATGAGGCGGTATTTCATAAGCGTATTCTTGAAAAGAATTATATACTCTTTTTTCTTCACTCGAATTTTTTTCCCATGAGGTTTTTTTCTTGTATGGTTTTAACGAGGCATATTCTTAATATAATAGATATTCAGGGGCGAGTGTTATAAATATTTTTGTGAATATCCATTTATTCTATCTATATCTAGATTTGATGTAAATTAGATTGAATTAGCATTTAATCCATCTAATCTCTAAGTGTTATCTTTATCTTGTAAATTCTATCAAGATAAAGGAGTTATTTGCCTACAATAAGCTCCCTCAGTTCATTTGTAAATATACACTTTAATAAGATTTCTTTTCCCCCCTAAATACTTTATTTCTTCTCTTTAATTGTTCTTTCAAGTTCTTTATTTGTTATTTTAAGATTTATTTCATAACACTATTTAATAGTAGCAAAAGTTTAATTTCCAAGAACAACAAAAGTTAGCAAATTTAAGTAAAAGTTAATTTAATTGCACTACTTAATAAAAACAATATAATTTAATTAATTTCAATGTGAATTTAATCATTCTTAATTTAAAAATTACTTTATGGGATTGATTGTTTAAGCCTTGTGGGGAAGGTGAGTTGGTTTTGCCACAGCATATTGCCAAGCCCATTTTGGGCGGTCCCTTAAGACAAGTCATTGGAAGAGTGGTTCTGGAATCAGAGCAGCTTTGCAAGGATCAGGGCAAGGGGTTTCACCAACTCATTGTTTTAATTTAAGTTTAAAATCCTACAACATTTTTGTATTATTCTATTTTAATTCTCTCGAGAAGCCATAGAAGAATCCAAGTTCCATATTTCTGTGGTTTCGTTTCTTGAATTCAACCATACACAAGATCACCATTTTTCCATCTCTCTAACCAGCTAAAATATTTACAACAAATGGAACAGAGGGCATGTTAGCTGCCTCAGTTGATCAAGTCTTTTGGTGGGTGTATTAAGGAATGGAGATCAAATCCTGCCTTCAGGAGAAGCAGCAGGGGGATTTGTTTTTCCTTTAGAGAGAAATTTAGGCTGTGTCTATCTTAACATCATGGTCAGAGAAATCATTTTCTAGCTCTGATAGTCGGGAAAATTTATCTCAAGGCACTGTGTGCATGTTATATTTTTGCATAACTTCCCAAGAGTCTCTTGTTGCACCAACTTCATAGCCTGTCTGACATGCGTATGGAAGGTGAGAGTGGTGATAAACGAGTTCATCCCAATTTCAATCTACTCTTCCAATATCAATCTACTCCACATGTTGGAACTTTTTATAATCAGTCACAGGATTCAAAACCAAGGAAACAGAAGATATTTCTAGAAGCTATATCAAGCAAATTTTCTTGGGATGGAGTATAACACAACAAACAATGGATCCTGTGTCCTCATCTTGCATTTGACTTGTATTTGCGGTGCAGCCGTGTAGCAGAGAAGTTACCCTTACCAATGCGAGTTCTCATGGAATAGATCCAAGAAGATGCTCTTCATTTATAAGGCTGTGAACACCCTCATAACTCAACCCCTGAAATCACACATAATAATTTACCACAACACCAAAAAAGTAGAAGGATACAACTGTCAGCACAGGTCACAAAATTCCTAGCCTACATATATACATCAGACAGCCTACAATCTCCATAGTATAGAAAACTGCTTTATTCAGATGGACACTTCAAGTGCTACCGTCCATTTTCCACTGAAGTAGGGTTTCTGCATATATCATCTACATGCATGTATGATGTAAGTGAGATGCTCAACATTTGCAAAGCTTAGTCTTTAGTCTTTACTAAATACTTTTAAATGCAGACTGACCAATATTCTATACATCAACTATGCCTCCTAACGACATCAATGCTCTCTAACTATTACTCCACAATTAAAGCATATTCAAGATCCTTTCAAAGCCAAGTTCACTCAACTCATTTTCAGTTCTGATATTACTCAGAGGCAAAGATTGCACTTTTCATTTTGGATTGTTTTCATTTGGAAGCTTTTGGTTTGAGCACTTGACATAAATTCTGCCTCTCTTTGTGATTTTTCCTATTTGTTGATGAATTTTATTCAGCTGGAAAGAAATTTTCCCTTACTCTAAAAGTATAGAATTTCATCTATCCATACGGTTATAGTCATGAATCCATGCAGGACAGAGTCAGCTCACTCACAGATAGTATTCTGGCCAATGAAAGGTAGGGTTGAGCAGCCACTTTTGCAACACAAATTGCAAGTACACCATTGGACATTTCTTTCTCTTCCGAGTAAAACTTCCTGTAAACTTGAATGCCTGAAAGAGCAATATTTCATAAATTTGCGTGATGCCGAATATGATGAAGAATTCACTTTAAAAAGTTCAAAATTTCCTCATTAAAAGAATATAAATGTAAAGGAAAAAATTGTAGCATGTAATTACAATTATAAGGTATTGTCATTAATTCCAAGTAAAGTTTGAAACTCACATATGACGGGGCTCAGACTACAATGTATAGAACAACTGGTGTTAGGTTGTGTCCGCCATTTCCACAAAAACTGCTCTGTAAACTGTTAACAGTGCTCACTGGAGCTAAATTCAGAGAACAGAAATTTTAAACATTTAAATTCTTGTCCAAACGTGATACTTTCTGTTTTACTTGTTTCTTCATCTGCTTTCAACTTTTTCCTGCTTAATAAAATTAACTTCTCATAACTGGATTTATCATTATGAAATGATCTCATATCTGCTTAATACAATGATCTCAGATCATCTTCCCAAGATAATTTTGGTTTGTAATTTAAAGGTATCGAGATTATTTGATATGGTTTAAAATATCCAAACACACCTAGGCTAACTACTCTTTCAACTTTTAGATAACTAAGTACTAAGGGACCAACATATTCCTTTCTTCCTTTTATTGTTCTAGGAGTGAACAATATTTGTTAATTGTGCTTGTGGACCAAACTTATTTGTAGTTTTAACCCTTATGGAAAAAATCATAATTTATTTAACCCTTCATTACCTTCATCTATTGTTTCAACTCCTGGAAGGACCTTTGCAAGACTCTCTGCTTCCAACATCTCAAAGAATGAAGCATAACGGTGAACATCCTGCCAATCAAATGTATTAGAAGAAACTAACAGAATAAAAGATTAAAAAAAAAGAAGAAGCATGGATAACTTGAAAAACACCTGCTACCTGAACTTCAAGTACCAAGCATTTGTTGAAAAGGATCAAAGCCCCAGATGCAATTCTGAAGTCAACGCAATAAGCAGAAAATATAAAGAAAAGCTTATAAAATATACTCAACTATTCAATATAAATCCATTATAAGTTCAGTGGCAAGCATAACCAGAAAAAAATAAAAGCAATATCACCAGTACCTATCCTCCAATGTCTTTCTTTTTTTTTTTTTTTGAAGATAATGTCTTACTATTCTTGATGTAAATATCTATCTTCCCTATCCACTTTGAATAATACACCATATTTCTATTGAGGCTGATAAAAGGTGATTCTCAAATTAAAATTATAGCATCGGTTAATAGGATAATCTTTCTTTTGGTTTTTCAAGATAAGGCCGGTTGAGTTCCTTCTGAAAATGCTTAAGCCATTGACCCCCATCCCACCAAATGAAATAGAAAACATTATGCAATATTAATGATGACAACATTGATTAAAAAATTTATGTTTCCACCTCTTTTTCCTTTTTCTTTTGTCAGATTTCATAGGACTTGTTAGATAATGGTATCCGTGTAGTGAGTTTATTGTTACACAAGAAAAATCTAAACAAGGGCATACATTAAAATGAATCATAAAGGGCAAAAACTGCAAAGTAGGGAAAGAAATGAAGCAAACACAGATTCATATAAGCGCATTAAGGTGAGGCCTACCTATTATAGTCACCAACAGCGCACCTTCCTTCCATTGTTTTCAGGCCATCTACAAACAATACCAAATTAATAGGAAAAATGTCTTCACTTGAATAGTATACACTTGGAAAATGTCTAGAATGCAAGGTGTCACTTCTTCTAAAGGAGTAATAGAAAAGAGCAAATATTGAAACTGTAGCTGCACTTTAGCTCCAAAATGCAGGTCCCAAGTTCAAATGCCCCTGCCCCAACTTACCTATTAAAAAGGAGAAACAACTAATGTAAAGAAATAAAGAATGGAATAAATGCTGATATAAAAACCAAAGAAACGGAAGAGCATAATCATTAGCATAAATATTTGTGGAACAGAATAATACCCTTTAGTTGAGTGAAGAAAGGCTCCTGAACATGTAGTTCAAAATTGATGTTCTTCAAAATCTGATGAAATGCAATGATTAGCTATGCACATTAACTATGGATATAACTGGAAAAGGTAAAGCCATCATCATCAGATGTACAAACTTCAGCTAATTCAGATCCCTTTTTGTGAACTAAGTCAATCCACTCTTCTTTCTGCTTCAAGCCACTGCCTTCATAAGAAGATGCCAACTTGTTACACTTAGATGACGCTTGAAGTGAACCAAAAGTTATGATTTCATATAAGGCCGATGCTAACTGGATGTATAAAGGATTTTGAGAGACTCCTGGAGAATCTGCTCCATAAGTACAAAGAAATGAATCCCACCTCTAACCAAATGAAGTAGATACTGTAATTGAAAAAAATAAAGAAAAAAAAAACTGGACAGCAAATAGAATACAAATGGGGACTATCAATTACATATTTAGTTCCACAGAAAAAAAAAAAGAAGATTATTTGTTGGGTTTTTTTCATTTCTTACTGGCAATAGTGGAGATGGGGTCGGCTGAGTGGTGATCGAGGAGAGAAGAGCAGAATTCTTGTGAGAGCCCAATATCCCATTCTAGAGTTCCGTTCATCTGAGAGTGGAGAGTGAACTTCACAAGCTCTTCTACGCAGTTCCTCAGGTCAACTGGGTTTGTTCCCGGTGATGATGGCGGTTGCTCCATTCGGCTTCGCTCTCTTACTTCGTTTTCCTTCCTTCCTTACAGTTATCAACTGGGCTTGTGACTTACGAAAGGGCTGACACGTAACAACTTGTTCATTGTGACGCTGACAACTAAATTTTTCAACTTAACCCATAATAACTAAATCTTTAATAACAGCCATATTTTTCAATATAACATTAAAAAAATGTTTAAAATTTTTTATTATTTTATTATATTTAATTAAAATTTTATTTTAAATAAAATAAATTTTTATAATTAATAATTAATTAATTATTTTTATGTCACATGTCATAAATAATAATTTAATATAATAATATAATAATATGATATTTTTCATCTTTCACATTATATACGGATGTTATATGAATATAAAATAATAAGTAATAATTTTATTAATAATTTATTTTAAAAACATATTTAATAAAGATTTTAGTAGATATAATAAAAGAATTTAATTTTTTTATTTTTTAAATAATTTAAAAAATTTTAAATATTATGTCAAAAATAAAAAAAATAAATTCCATATTAGTTTCAAGTAGGTTCAAACTTTGTTGTTCAAGATTTATGCGTATTTCAAAATTAAATCATGTTTGAAATTGGTGATAGAATTAGAGGGAGATAAAAGAAGAAAACGATAAAAGAATGTTGTGAGATAGTTGGAGAGAGAAATTTTTTATTTAATTAATTATTAAATTTTTTTAATATTTAAATTTAAATTTTTAAAAAATTTTAATTTTACTTTACTAATGAAGTAACATTATTTAATAAAAATTATACACTATTAATATATCAAATATTATTAAATCTAAATTTAATGGTAAAATATTGAAGGGTAGCATGAAATAGAAGTTAATGCAACTGAGTGTCTTGAGTCTGAACTCGTCTATGCCAATCCTGTTGGATGATACTCCTGTATTACACTTGATATAGCATAGTAAGTCAAGACCTTTTAATTGAACTGGAGGATGATGAAAGGATGTGGAGGTGATAATTTGTTGTTTTCTTCTTTCTCTCCCCTAACCTAAGCTTGAAGACCAATTTAAAAGGACAAAACATTTGATTATTTAATGTTTTAAGTAGAAGCAAACATCACATAAACCAACCAACCGCTCCATCGTACAACAATTTATTTACACAGGTTCAATAAACCTTGCTCAAAAATAGCATTGAATTTGTCGAATTCATCTGGAGCAAGGGGTACGCCAAATTCAACGCCACTTTCCTCATCACTACTCTCAGCAATGGCAATCGATCCTTGAGAACCAAGGTGAACGACCTCACTCTTTGCTGGTCTTCCCCACCCAAAATCTGTCTCGTAAACTCGCAGTTTTGGCGATCCTGCAAGTGTTATGTAGTGTTCACATTTACGTAAGACTTCCTTTCCACTTGATATCCAAGTCGCTGCCCCTCTCAATGGTTCTTTCTCGAACTCCAGAATTTCTCTTCCAATAGCCTTTGCAGCCACAACCATCCCATTTTCTCCAATTAGCTCACTTCTTTTTGCTGTTGCAACACACGGTTCTAGACAGTTTCCAAAATAATTTGTGGGCAATCTTAGGCGGTACCTACAATCAGCTAGAAAAGTAAAGACGCAAATCGCATCATCATTTCTTAAACGTTGATCAGGAGTTTTATTACTTTGTTTCAGTTTGACCAAACAAACCCACATGAAAGCAGTGGTTACCACAAACGTTGACAATCTGGGCGGCTCCTTCTCGGTCTCTTCCACATACTTTCTTGCAATCCATGTTTTCAACATCTCAACATGGGATTTGTTGATTACAGGCGTGATTCGAACATTGTCTGTTGGAGTCATTCTTTCCAAAGTCTCCCAATCATATAATTCTTTGAGAAAAATGGTCCAAATTCCTCGAGGATCTTGGATCAAATCCCTGCTATAGTTAGGTGGGGAAATAATATTGCGAACAGAAGTTGAGTCCCCTAGTGACCTACAAATAGATGCCCAGGACTTGGTGAAATGACCAAAGGCCCTCCCATCAGCTGCAACATGACAGAAGGTGATACCTATGGAAATACCGGCATTAGGAAAGACAGTGACTTGGATGGCCATAAGCGGCTGCTGCTTGCAAATATTGTCGCCATCGGAGGACATACTTGGCGGTGGCAAGTTGGGAACGAGATCTTCTAAATCCTGAGCATGTCTTGGACGATTGCCTGTGATCAGATGCTTGAAGTCTGCTGTGGATTCAATGACAACAAACGGGAGAGAATCACCATCGGCATAGTAAATATAAGGCCTTTGAGGAAGTGGAGGCAACTTGAGATTGCCTGCAAAAGGGAAGAAATGTTGCAGAGTGAGTGAGAGAGATGTTTTGAGATTGGGGAGAGCGTTATGCAGGAAATGGGAGGTCGGGTAGGGGAATTTGTAGAAGAAAAGGCGTTGTATATGACAGCAAGAAATCCATAGGGTGTCCAAGAAAGTGAGAGGAAGAGAGGTCGTGGGAACTGAGCCCGGCGGTGGAGAGACATGGCTAGCTTCAAGGAACTTGATGAAGCAATGTTGAGCCATACTGTGGAGAGGTAGCCAGATCAGAAAACTTCTGCTCACGCAAGCTTTATATAAAACTAGAGGTGCAGTAAATAGTAATGCAGACGATCAGTTCGTCACGCTTGCCTAGAATCAGGTGCATGGCTTTGAATTCACGAGATGAAGCACCGCAATCCTTTTGCGAATCAATTTTCGGTATAAAGCAATGATTATGTGTCTCATTCGGATCTCGGAAGCAGGAGTAGTTTCGGCCGCCTACCAAGTTCTACGTTATCTAAACTTAGTCCCGCACTTTCTCGCGGTTTCCATGTCATATAATTGCATTAAACATAGATAAAGTAAGGCATGGATGCTACATTCAATTAGCAGCTTCAGATAGAGCCAACGGCCCACGTGAAAAGGGTATTCTGTGTGATGCAATACTTGGACCGACAACAAACAAGACAATTTATTTCCTCACCAACCGCTCATATGTAACGTGCTTTTGGTACTTTTCTATGCGTCATTTTATATTGCTTGCGGTCTAGTTCGCTTCATCTCTAGTTTTAGACCAACGAGTTACTACTAATCCTTTACATAATAATAGTTGGGAGCCTTTGTTTTATGTTGTTAGCTAGTTTGCACAAGCTATAGTCACGTCTAGAATAGTAAACTACTTGTCTCCTTTAATCTCTATAGGTGTCTTCATCATGTTCCTATCAACTATTCTACCAAATTCTCCTCAAAGAAAAAAAAAAATACCTAACTTGATCAATGAAAGAGATTGGTTGCACCAATTAAAATCACACTTATACATGTTAAAATCTCTTTTAACTGTATAAGCATGAACTTCATTATAAGCTTCTCAATGGAAAAGGATTTTTTTAATTTCTTTTTTTACAATGAGAAGATTATGAGAAATAACCTTTTTTGATAAAGATATTTTAAAAATAATTATCAAAATAAATTTAATTATTTTTAGTCATATTTTGTTATGATTTGAGAAAAATACCTTTGAAACTATTTCAAATAAATTAAACCATTAATCATAATTTTTCTCTATTTGTACTTCTGATTTCTCTCTCTCAACATCTCATTTTCTTAAATTTTATCGATTTCTCTCTTCGACATTCATCTCTTCTGATTTCTCTCTCCCGTATTTTTAGATTCTTTCAAGACACCAAGCAATGGTTTTGATGTGTTTGGGTAGGTGACTATTTGGAGAATTTGATTTTTAGGTATTTTGGATAAAACTAAAACGGTAAAAATGATCTTAGATATTTGAAATAGCTCTTAATTGAATTAATTCGGAACTTAGACACCAATAAACTCAAAATTTTAAAATTTATAAACCTAGATTTAAAAAAAAAAATTATTTTTAGTCGAAATAGGTGTTTTAGATAAGAAAATTTATGTTTTGATTTATGAAAACATATTAGAAACACTTTAATCGGTATCAAATTATAAAAAAAAACAAAAAAAAAATGAAGAAAGTTGAGAGGATTAGAAGTTTTTGTTCGTATGTAACAACAACATTTTAAGCATTAAAGTGTAACAAATTATTTTTGAATATGACGTGTAACAACAATATTTTTTCAATATGGTGTGTAACAACAATATTTTTTTATCAATATGACGTGTAATAACTTTTTTTTATCATGGCGTGTAACATGTTTTTATACATGACATGTAATAACAATATTTTTTTCAACATGGCGTGTAACAATAGTATTTTTTTTCAATATGACGTGTAACAATCTAACTATGGTGTGTAACATGTTTTTGTACATAACAATGACATGTCACATATTTTTGTATATGACATGTAACAACCTAACCATAACAATACAACACGTTTTTTTACATAACTTGTAACAATAATATTTTTTTTTCAATATGATGTGTAATAATCTAATCATAACGCGTCACATGCTTTTGTATATGACGTGTAATAACCTAATAATGATATATCACATATTTTTATACATAACGTGTAACATCGTAGCATGTAATTTTATTAAAAATAATTTTATCTAATTAAATTAAAAATAATTAAAATTATAAAAAAAATATTTTTAAAAATAACCCTTTTACGATTGCAGAAAGATAAAGGAGATGGATGGCCTTTACCACAGACACAAAACCTCGGCCCATGGCTCAATATTGGTCAAACCCATTAGTGGTTTCATGAAATTCAATGTCTGTGCCAAGGTTCTTTCCTGATGATAAAGGGGTTATGAAACGAGTATTCTCCGAACTCCGTAGAGCGGAGGACTCTAGCTTCGTCGTCGAACACATGACAATTAAGGCAGGATTCTCCTTGCTTTCGTCTTAGCTATCATCACACTCGTTTATTATGGAAAATGCCATCCTTTAAGCAAATAACAGTGACCAAGTTGTTTAGAGGATGAAGAATATCTCCAATAACTTATTGACTATTATATGGACTTGCAAAATCCAGATTTACACGAACAAATTACTTCTCTGCCTGTGGGGTTATTGGCACATAAGCTTTCCCCTCCCGCTGCTGTTCCCTGCTTCTGTGCTATGTTATCTTGCCTGCATACAGGGGAAAGGCGTGACACCTTTGAAAATTCTTACAGTTACTATTCTTTTGTAATTCTTGTGAATGAATGGGTCTGTATAAGGTCAACGATGACTCGTCTTGATTCCCCCATATACTTCAAAGGGAGTCTGTTTAGGGGCTGTTTTTTTGTGGTCTTTGTGGTTCTGCTGGGCTGTTTTTTGTGGTTTTTGTGGTTCTGCTTCTGATGTCTTCCCCTTCAGGGGTCCTGGCTTTGGACTGTGGTGGTTGATGGATATGGGGTGCTATGGATGACAAACGGATTCTTTTTGTGTGATTCTCCCCCCTTTTTCCTTTTGATCAATACATCTGCTATTCAAAAAAAAAAAAAAGACTTCGCTGCCTATTTATAGTCTGTAAAGCAAATGAATGTGTCTCAAGTTCTGCTATAGTGAGATTTAATCAACTCATGTAAAGTCTTGCCACAACCAGATAGGCCTATTGCTGCTTAGAAAGGGCTTGGCTGCTCTGTTTTCTGTTGTGGAAGCCAAACGCGGTTTAAGTGATTGGTTGTTGTAAGCCTTTTCGCCTTGTTCTTTGGTCGTCTCTGCTTGCCATAAGCTGATCACAGGGAGCTGTTTGCCTATTTTATTTCAGGCTATACAATTCTTACGGAGATGGTGATAATATCACCTCCAGGCTCCAGTATAAATAAAATTGCCATTGCTCTTCAAACAAAATTAACGATCTACTAATAAATGATTAATTAAAGGTTGTTTTAGCAAGTAAATAATAGCAACCACTAAAGTGTTCCTATTTGAAAGTTCATTATTGAAATGAAACAAATGTACAATATGCTCCCCCAAGGCTTCAATTTGTAAAAGATCAATGGCAGCATTTCAGCGTAATCAAATATATCCCTATAGGTATGGTGATACACTATGATGCTAATGCTATGAGTTTTATCACAATATATAGGTACCATTTCAGGGTAAAGGATCGAGCACAAGTTCAAAACGGAACCTCGACAGCTTAAAATAAAGCTTCAGCAGCAGCTGGAGCTCACATCAATGGTGGCAGGAAATCACAAACAGAAGCAGCTGCAACAGCAGGCACTCTAAGCAAAGCACAACAGCAACAATTCAAGACATATCAGCAGCCACTTCAATAATTAGCTCAGCTCACATATCAGCGGCAAAAGCATCAACGAAGTAAGCAGAAATTCTGAAATGAAGATCAAATCTATCACACTTGATCTCAGCAGCAAACACTTTATTCCAGCAACAGGAACATCAACAAGAGAATCTGAATTGAAGACAATACGATTCAGATTTGATTTCATCAACAATTCTTGATATGCAAATCGAATCTCAATATCTGTTATGATCATTTGTATCACCTGTAATAAAGTTTAGATTTTGTTATACTTGTATATAAAGATGTACATAGTTTGTTATATTCAGCTCCAACAATTAGTTAATCGTAATTTAACAGTTTATTGCAACTTTAATAAGCCTTGCTCAAAAACAGCATTGAAGCTATCCAATTCATCTTGAGCAAGTGCTAAGCCAAACTCAACACCACCTTCCTCTTCTCTACTCTCAGCCATAGAAATGGATCCAAAAGAACCAATGTGAGCCACTTCAGTTTTTCTTGGCCTTCCCCACCCAAAATCTGTCTCATACACACGCAATTTTGGTGATGCAGCAATGCAAACATGGCGTCCAAATTTGAATATTTCCTCTGCCCTCGATAACCATTTCTCTGCCTCTCTCAATGCTCCTTTCTCCAATTCCATGACTTCTCTCCCAATAGCCTTTGCAGCCACGAGAATTCCTTTCCCTCCAAGCAGCTCACTCTTCTTAGCTGCTGCAAAACGTGGCTCGAGGCAGTTCCCAAAGTATGTTGCAGGCAATTTCAGGCGGTCTCTGCAATCTGCCAGAAAAATGAAATGGCAAAGCATGTTATAACTATCGGTTGATGAAAGATCATGAGTTCCACTTTCTCGTAATTGGACCAAGCAAACCCACATGTAAGCACATGTTACCACAAAAGTTGACGTCCTTAATGTCTCCGATCCATTTTCTTCCATGCACTTCCTTGTGACCCAATTTTTCAATAACTCAACCTGGGATCGTTTGATGACAAAAGTGACCCGAAACTTGTCATAGGGAATGCTGTCCAAATCCTCCCAATTCCACTTGTCCTTCATGAAAATGGACGCTAGCCCCAGAGGATCTTTGATCAAATCCTTGTTGTAATCGGGTAGGGACTTGTTCAGACAAGTCATGAGATCGCCTTGAGATCTATGAGCGGATGCCCATGATTTCATAAAATGAGTAAACGCCTTACCATCTGCTGCAACATGGTTAAACGTGGCACCTACGCAAATGCCTGCCTTCGGAAATAGAGTGACCTGAATGGCCATGAGAGGCTTCTGCATGCACGCAGTACTAGTCGTGCTATGTGAGTACGTACTTGCCGGTTTCAGTTTGGGGAGAAGAGCTTGAAATTCTTGAACATGTCGTGCATGGTCGCCTTTGAGATGGCTGAAATCTGCCGTGGATTCTTTGGCGATAAACTGAACAGAATCACCCTCTTTGTACAGAATATAAGGCTTTTGAGGAGGTGGAGGGAACACAAGATTGCCTGCAAGGGGGAAGAAATGCTGCAGAGTGAGTGAGAGAGATCTTTTGAGATTGGGAAGAGTGCTTTGCGTGAAATAAAAGGTAGGGTATGGGAAATCATAGAATAAAAGGCGTTGCATGGGAGAAGAACCAAGCCAGTGTATATCAAAGAAGGTAAGAGGAAGAGAAGTTGTGGGAACTGAGCCTGGTGGAGGAAATACATGGGTATCTTCAAGAACTTTGAGAGTGTCTGGTAGGACAGCCATTTGAAGGTTGGAAAGATTTGGCTATGCTAATTTGTTTACAATCTTAAAAGGACTGAAACAAGGAATTATAGTGCTATTGATTTCTAATAGAGCTCAATATTAAAAGTATAGGAAGCAGTATTTGAAAATCAGCACGTTTCTTTGACTTTTCTCCTCAATGAGGAGCTTCTATTATCATCCACATTAGAAGTTTGATCTTTGTGTTAGGTTAAGAGTTGACAAATGTTATTGTTTTTGTCTGTTATTTATTAATTTATATGTTCTCTAGAAAGTTATAATGTTATAGAATTATACCCCAAAGGATTGTCAAAGATGGAGATAGGTCTCCCTCTATATTTGATCAAATTCAAACTTTGGATACTTTTATTCCCACCAACTCTATACATTTTACAAATAGTGCAACTTGTCCATATATATATATATGATCTCCTTTTATCCTATGTAATTCATTGACTATTTTCTTTTCTAGAATCTGGTTTTTTTGTCAAATTATTTATTATATTATATATAGAAAAATGACATAACTCACTTAATAAAATAAAAGTACATAAAGTACCACATCAAATATATATAAAATAATGACAAGAAAGTCCACATTTTGTTGAGGATGTTAGGTGAAGACCTGGTGCTGAAATTTAATTATTTTAAATTTGAACATATGCTCTCTTCCATACAAGTTATTGGACCCTCTCACATCACATACATTACACGATTTATTTTAATTATTAAAATAGGAGAGGAATACCAGAGAATGATTCGAAATTTATTACGAATGAGAGAAAGGCATCACGTCAACAAACAATACTACTAATCGTTATATAATTATCAAATTTTATTCATTCCATCGGATTTAATGTCAGTTTTATGAATTCTCTTTATCTGTGCTGCACTTGATGGAATATATATTATTATACCCTTTTTAATACAAAGAAAAACATGAGACATGTGATGTTAAAATAAGATTATAACATCTTAACAAGTGTATTTTATAAGCATCCATTAGTCAAAATATTGTTTTATATTTCCCAATAAATTGTTAACATACGATTACATCATTGATGGGTCACTAAGATATAGGATTAAGCTGACCTATGAAAAAAATAAAATTATATTCCAAAGTTTTGAATGAAAGCGAACATTTGTCAAAATGCTTACATATGATATATATTATAGTTTTTACTTTTTGTTTCTTATAAATGGCTGACGAAATTGCATTTAAATAATAATAACTAATAAAATAACACTTTTGAACCCTAAAAGTTTCGTACATGTTTGAATTTCATTCATGTTTTTTCCAAAGTTTAAGTCCTTCCATCTAAAATTTGCTGCCAATATATTTTGTCTTCTCCATCCATCTAAAATTTACCTAATGGTTGGTGCATAGTGATTACCTTTTTCAATAGACTATAGTGCATCAAAATACGAAAAATTAAGCATTTTGGCATTGGGAGGTCGGCTGGTCCAACCATGTGGTTGGGCCTTTCCAAGAGCCATAGCCATGCCCCAAACGTGCTGGGTCCAATGGTAAACAAGTGATTTTTTGTTTGAATTTCAATTACCCGAATCTAATAAATGTTACTATTATTATTATAAATGTTTATTTTTATGAGCAGTTTCTTAAAACACTTGAACTTTTTTTTAGAAAAAAAGTGTAACATCTGAAAAAACCCTTAAACTATTTTAAAAAATTCAAATAAAAATCAATTAAGCATTTATACTTTTATTTTAATACAAATAACTCTTGTATTTTTATTTTAAATCAGATAAACTTTTATAATTAATGATTGACTTAATCAAAATATCATTTGTTATTTTATCTCGTGTGACGTTGATATGACATGCTAGCATATCATAATTGATGATAATATGATATGTTGACGTATTATAATTGATAATAATGTGATACATTAATTTGACATATTTACATAATTATTTAACATTTTTCACTTTTTACATCAATGTTATTTCAGTGTTATGTGAATATAAAATGACAAGTAGTATTTTAACTAATGACAATTAGTCAATCATTAGTTACAAGGACTTATTTGATTCAAAATAAAAGTACATGTATTTCATTTAAACGTAATAAAAAAATAATTTTTTTTAATTTTTTAAAATAGTTTAAGGACTTATTTATTATTATATAAAAAAATGACATTAATTTGTATTCATAACATTCAAGTAAAATTTATTTTTATCTGGAAAGGGAGAAAAAAAATTCAACGAGCAAAATATTGTCGTTAATAAACTTTGTTTGTTGGACATATGGCATAATATTACAAAGGGAATAGGAAGGGAGCACCAATTCAAGGTTGCGATTTCCATTCTTGCTACAAAGTAATTTTTTAATATATAGTTTTTGTTGAATTGTCTCTCTTTTTTTAAACCAAAAAAAAAAACCATCAAAATTTACGTATTATTAGATGAGCTAGGGAAGTAAAGAAAGGCAACAATTAATGGACATAATAAAATGAAAATGCAAAATGATAATAATAATAATAATAATTAATCAGACAACCAAAAGAAATAATTAATGCCTTTAATAGCTTTCCAACTTAGTTGAAAAAAAAAAAAGCTAGCTCATTTTTCAATGTGGCTATACATATGAATATCCTACAACCAAAATCTAGATGAAGGAATTGTTTTTTATTGCTAAACAATTAGAGTATTACACCATATTATGGGGTTAATCCCCGTATTGGACACTACATTAGATTACAGAAGCAAAATCTGTAACGCTAGGGTAGTAGAAAATGCAAACTAAACTTCAATCTTTTTCCTTCCTATGGAGACAAAAAAATGGCCCGTGTTCTATTTTTCCTATCTAGATAATCCATCTCTATCCTTATTGCGATCTTGTATCTCTACCTGTACAAACTAGTATTGTTGATGCTTTAGCCGGCGTTCCTGGAAGCTGCTTGCGCATTGTCTTCCAAAATAAACAATATCGAAATTTGCAATTTCTAGACTGAATTCGAGTTCGAGTGATCTTTGATCACTTCATTATTTGCTTGGGATTCCAATGAATTTGTTGTTGCAGATTGAGGTTTCACAGAACCGTCCAAAGAATGAAGTTGTTGCTCGTGATGAGCTTCTGCTGTCCATATCAGAACCAAAAATACCATGATGATTGAGAGAAACACCATTGCAGCCCATGCCATTCGCACGGATCTCTTCAATGGTTTGCAGTGTTCGCGAAGGATCTCAGAAAATGCGTCACTCACTGACTGGCATTCTACTAGACTTTCCATGCCAGGATAAGCATTTAGTAGGTTTTGGATTGAACTTGTGTAAGCCTCCACTGTTTTGTACTGACTAGTGGATATGAATTCTCCCTCTTTGCAGGTCCCATTATTGGCATCAGAACAAGTAAATACGGACAATATCTACAAAGAGATGCAAAGAGAGTCAATCAGACATCAAGCTGTCTCTCCTTTGTAGTTACGGAGTGAGAAATATTACTGGAGATGCTAGCTACAATGCATAAACCATATTGGATTTTTCCTTCTGCATACCTTTGGTATGTCGCCAATCCTAATCGTATTAGCAGGACAGTCATCTGGCCGGTATGTATATTCAGGTGGCGCAGAGAAAGGATTGCAAACATAAGCAAGATTGGGATATGTTGTTGCCTGCAGGAGTGATATGTTTGAATTCACCTGAAGAATAGTCAATAGAAGACGAATTGAATCATAAGTAAATTGTCTTGTAATTAGAAAATAGAAATTGAAAGGACAAATTTGATGTTTGCCTTTGCACTCTCAAGACTTTTCTATTGTATGAGACCTCAAAGTTTCATGAATTTGAATGCAATTGGATTACTTTCAGAAGTTGAATTCAACTTAAGCAGTTGCAGGATTGAATGCCACGAAGAGATGTATTTAATGTCATGAAATGCTACATATTCAAACCAGTTCTAAAGATTGTAAGCTAAAACTTAAACCTTCAGTTTATCAGCAGAATACCCTGTTCAGGTAACATATGAACTAAAATTACAATGACATTTACCTCGTTAACAAGGTCGTAGATTCCAGCGCTAACATCAAATAAGACTGGTTTTGCAGAGAGCAATTCATCACAAGGGAGGATTGAACTCAAGCTGTTGTTGTAGGGATTTTCTTTGAAGTTTTCTAGAGCTGTACATGTATCACCTGAGAACCTGGCAATTCGATAAATTATTTGAGCAATCAGTTATGCCTGCAACCAATTCGAGCAAACCTAGGAGAATCTTGAGAATTGATAAATAAGCAGGAATATAGATAAACCTTAGACTTACTTTTCCAAGAAGAAATAAATCCCGAAGAACAACCAGCATAGAATTGTAAAGAACCAACATATTGCAATTAGCCTGAAAGGAGAAAGATATAAAATATTCTTCACGTCAGTTTTCTCACTTTTCAACAAGTGATTGGCAACATGCATGATGAGTTAGATTCATGAATGGTCAAGTTCCTTACCAGTAAAGTGCTCGTCGTACTCTCAAAATTCCAGTCACTGCATAAGGAAAATCATTCAACTTTCATAAGAACCATAGCATGAGTAATAGATAGGAAGAATCCAAAATTTATCTTGGAGTCATCATTATTATACCTTTAAGTTTGACAGCTTCAAGAGGCTAGGCAACTATAATTTCAACCTTTTCGATTTAAATATAAATATTCTAAGTTTAGTTTAAGGCAACTTCCTTCTTGATAAGGATTATAAATTTTGTTTTGTTTATGATAATGAAAATTTTCAGAAACACTTCTAAACATACCTGACAAAGCAATAACTGCTACCAGGTTCAAGGAGATAGTCACAATGGTTATTATAAACCTGTAACAACAAATAAATATAAGGGTCAACATCCTTCTAATTGATATGCAATTGGAATTTTTCTCATTGGGTGGGGAAAGAAGAAGGGGAGAGAGATTTACACTATCTTGAGACCCCTGTCAATCAATCGTCTGTTTTTTCTAGCCTGTCTTTCTATATCTGCTGCTTCAACATCCAGTTTCTCAGATGTGGAGGTAAGAAAGCTAGTTGCCTCTCCAGTTCCATTAGTTTCTCCCAAGTTATCTCTCATTTCTTTCATTGCCCCTGTAGTGTTGTATATTGTTTCTGATGCTTCATTTGCTGTGCGCATAATAATGTTCACCACAGTCTTCGCTTCAGAATGGAATTTAGCAGTCCCCCCAAGAGCTAAACCAGATGCAGCACTGCAAGGAAATTAGGATCACACAATATATACAGTGTTTGATCAGTGGTGGGTTATGCTTGCCACAATTCATGAACATTTTCTAACGAATCCTCTATTGCTTTTGATCTTTGTAATTGAAATATACATATATATGAGAATTTCAATCAAATTTTGAAGTGCTGCAGCATCATTATACTAGAGAGTTGAAGCACTTACATTGCCAGGATTGTGAAGATTACAGCTAGGAGAATAGGCCATAAGCAAAATTGGTTGTGACAGAGTGATTTTGTCTTAGGCTTTCCCTTTCTTTTACAACAGTAAGCAGTTGCCGCGAGATAGCCTCCATATAAAATTCCAAACAAAAGCCATAGGAGTCCAACTGCATACCCAGGAACCCCCGTAAATATAACTGACTGCAGAAAAAGCAAGGTGGAAATTCTGAGATTAATTTCAAAAGCTGTCTGCATAATCTCAGCTATTTTTAATAAAAAAAAATTAACTTCAACTAAAAAATCCATTTAATTAATAATAAAATTGTAACTGAAAGGGTTCAGAGAATTACACTCCAATAATGCTTGTTAGTGATGTCAAATCCTCCTCTATACTTGTTGAAATTGTCCAATGGATCCACCCTCACAGTATCATCTGATTGTCTCACGGGTCGTGACACATTGATTGAATTTGTATCTAATCAATACATGCAACATAAAAAAAATGATAGATATATCAGTTTTTCTGTCATGTTTTGGAAACAAGAACACATGCTGCTTGCCCCATGATGAATCATTAGGTTAGACCCAAATTGAACTTGTGTTTTAGCCCAACTAATTTGTCATACAACCAGACTTGGCCCATATTATTTATCAAATTGACCAGAAATTGAGAATAATTTATACTATATTTTAATGCTTCCTTCAAGACTGATTGCATTTATTTATTTAGCTACCGGCAAAGGATATAGGTTGACTTTTGACAAAACAAATGCCAAGTTCGTGGACCATCCTTTATGATTTTGACTCAAAAATTCAAAGCATATATTATACATTTTCATTGAAATTTGTATCAAATTGCATAACAGACGTATTTTATTTTATATGAAATATATATTTAATGCTTTTTTTCTTAATTGCAAAGAAGACAATTGACTTCTAAATGATGGAAAAAGGAAATAGAGAAGTCAAAAGAAGTTTATGCCAAACCTGGTAGAGAAGCACTAGCTGAATCGAATTGCCCGGTAGTTTCTGTGAAGGTTAAGGCTAAAATCAGCAGCGCAAACAATGAGGGCAGAAGCAGTCTTGTGGCATTTGGGCATCCCATTTCTACCCTGTCAAACAAGGAAAAAGATTATTTATGAGTTTGGAATTAGAATGCTTTGACAAATGATCAAAGAATCATTAATACTACTGTTTTCCTGGCAAAGTGGAACAAACCCATTAAATGCAAGTGCTGTATGAACTCACTAGGGATGGAACAACTAACCCATTCAACAAGTTAAAACACCACTGAAACTCAGCAAACAAGTTCCTAATACTTTGTAAAAAAGGAACCTAACTGATCAAAAATGGTGGCTTTAATACAGAAGGGGTTTGAATATTGCTAGGCACAAAGACACTATCCCCATGCACCCCTATATGATTGAGTTCAGATAATTTATATTAGGCAATTATCTTCAAATTTATTATTGGGATAAGTACTAAGAAAAAACCATTGCAGTTCATATGAAAACAAGGAAAAAGGTACACAATAATCTTTCAAAAATTTACAGGAAAGAGCATTGAGCTTGAGTTTACTTTGTTTGAGTGTTGAGATTTTCCTTAGCAAATTCAGTTGGATTGGAAACAAGGGAACTTTGACGCACATAATAATAAGATTTAGCAAAAGAAAAGCAAAAGGGTATCTAGTTTAAGTGTAAATGGAGAAAGATATTATTTTTTTGCCTATATTGTGTAGGACTGTCAAAAGGGTTTGAAAAACTTTTCTAAAAGCAGGCTGGTTTGAAAGGAATGACTTCTCGACAAGCAAAGAACATTTTTTAACCGACATGATCTAGACCCTCTAGACATCTAAAGGAACAAAAAAGAAACACAAAATAACAGTTTTCTTCTGTTTAAAGAATCAGAAAAAAGATTGAAGAAGAAGTATGATGGAAACTGCTACTTGCAGATGTTTGCAGGCCGACAAAGTCCTAATCTGGTGGCTCGATGATAGCATTAGAATTAGCTTAGCTTTAACTTGCAACAATGACCAATAAGAGAATTAAAGGACAGAATTAAGAAAGGAAAAAGATTAATTAAGAACAGAAGAAGAAGAGGAAGATTGGGAGAAGTGAGCATGCAAGGGACATGGGTTAACAATGAAATTATACTTACAGAAACTTCAGAGAGAAAACTTTGTGCAATAAATGCTTTCAATGGCTGCCTTTAGGTACAGCTTTTAATATATCTTCAATCTTTGCTTTGATACATCAGTTTGAATTTTCCTAAAACTTAATCTGACTGGAAACTCTGATATAAACTCAAACAGGGTTGTATAGAAATTTAAGAGTTCACAACTCTAGAAGCTTAGACTCTTCCAAATGATGTGTTTCTGGAGGCTCTATAACTTGAAAACCAAAAACCCAAGTCAAGAAACATCAACAGAAACACCTCTGTGAATTTCAAATTTCCTCCTTACATATCAAATCTCCATTGTAAGTTTCAAACGAAAGCACCCAAGCATGTGCGCCGAAGGCTATACTTTGTGTAGAGAGAGAAAGAGAGAGAGAGAGAGGATGGAGGGAAGTTTGAAGTTTCTCAACTGAACCCACTTCTGAAAACTACAACAACTCCTCAGCTTTCCAAATATATGTATTCATTCGTTTCAAGTGGGGTTGTCTGAAACGCATCCGATTCTAACCAAAACACTTTCTCTCTCTGTGTGTGTCTCGTAAAAGTCAAGAAACAACCAAGTTTTCAGGTCAAGATGGTTGCCTTTCCGTCAAGAGTATGGTCATATTTCATATGTGCTGACTTGTAAAAATAAATCAATTTGTCTTCGTTGGATCCAAAGGGATGGCTAAAAGTAAAATGGTAGGCTACAAAGGAGACTAGGGATCAATTTCCTTTTTCTTTATTTTCATAAATTTTGGAAAAGAAGAAAAGAAAAAAACCAAATAATTGAAGAAAATCAGAAGAAACAAAGGTTTGCACACGGTTTCCTTTCCTTTTCATCTTCTGCACTTCATTAATAAATTGCCCTCTTTTTCTCCATGTTTTTGTCTAAAAAAGCACAGTCAAAAAGATACAACCAAAGGAAACTGAGCAATTTCGGTTGTCTGAATATGACAAAACTGTAGTTATGGATTTTGAAACAAAAAAAATCATGTGGGTAAGTGACAAAAGACATATGCCTAATACTGCAACTTGAAGTTATAAACAGATATTCAATTCAAGGGGGGGCTGGCATCTCCTTCTTTGACACTGTACTTTTTCGATCTGTTAACTAAAGTTTAACTAAACCAAGAAAATCCAAATCTTAATTGATTAGACCATACAATTTTTCCCTATGTTTTTGTTTCGAAATTTGACTCAAATATCATTTTTCTACGGTTGCAAGCATAATATATTTATTTTTTAAAATTTTAATTTGTATAAAAATAAATTTAAATATGAAAAAAGTATCACTAATGTCTGAGTATCTATCAATACAAAGACAGGTATTGTTAAATAAGAACATGCAAATTGATTTGATATATTAATTTAGTATAATTAATTTTAAACTTGAATATTTCCCTTCAATTTCAAAATCGATAAATTATAATCATGGAAACAAAATAAAAAATATGCATAGTAATATTCAATGAAATGAATCAAAGGAAAAAAAAAAGAAATTATTTGAGAAATTTACCTTGTCTCGAAGAACCTCTTATTTGCCATGCAAAGAAAATAAGCATATATTTAATTCCTAAGCCCAAATCAATAAAATAAAATCCTTACTTGTCAAATCTTTTGACGTTAGGATGATATTAAAATTAAAGTTGTCAATATATAATAATTTGAGATTTAATTACTCATGAACTCTAATCTAATACTTTTTTAATGAAATTTTACTAGTTAAGAGTTATATAAAGAATCAATATCTTAAAAATCTTATGCTAATGATAACAGTTCAATATAATTAAAACTCTTTTTTTATTCATAAAATAAATTTTATTATTAAAACAATAGATTATAATAAACAAAAAAATTAATCTGAAATGACAATTTCAAAGTTTAATTAAAGTGAATGTCTGCTTTCCTCAATAAAACATTTTACCCACATCCTTACTTCTATATATATGATCATAGATATTTTTATAATGGATTAACAATATTTTTAATCAAATTAAGAAAAGGATTTAAAAAAAAAAGAAATAAAAGTTTAAGAACAAAACCATGACATTTCAATCTATGATGACAAACATGACAATATCAGGGTTGCAATTTGCTTAAGCAATCAAGTGCTATATAAACTTAAAAGGTTATTAAACTATATAAATGAAGCTACTTCTTAGGCCATAAATTAAATAATAGCCAATTAAGAAGGTATAAGATGGTCCATGTGTTTGATTAATTATGATAATGACATATGGCATCTTCTTAGAGGTAACTCAACCAGTTGCGTGAAAGGTTTGTCCCTCCTACGTGTGAGGGTTAAAGTCACACCCTTCGTCAACAAGCCTGGCTCCATTTTTAGCTTTTAGTAACTTTGTGGCTTCCGTCTTTAGACCACGTTTCCTTCGTCTATTTGTTTTCATTTAAGTCGCTTAAACACAACAAAGAGAAATATTGTACTTCCACATATCGTTTGGGTTACGTGGTTAAATTTCTTATTCGAAAATGACAACGCTACCTTCACGCACAGTTACTTTGAAAATGTACAGGTTTGCTTCCTTTTTCTTTTTAATTTTTGGAGAAAAGAATTCAGATGATTTAAGGGTTATTATCTTAAAAAGATTTAATAAGAAGAGGGACAAACAAAATAATTCACATCACACGTCAACATAATGACTGACGTGCACTCCTTGAAGGTTCATAACAAGGGAGCTTTTTAATTTTTATATTGTTTTTGGCAAGGACTCTGGATTGATTCAGTTATGCTCGTTTCTTCAATAGAAAGTTGAAATCCTTTTCCTGCCTTGAATTTGTTTAGGCTTTCTGAAGAATTCGTCCCAATAATATAATATAAAAGGGTTACCATCAAAACGTCGGCTACGCCGTAGAGACGAGTCCAATTCTAGAACGTACATTGGAGGATAATTTATTGCGCAAATGGTGGGCATGTAGGACATTAGCAAGGAAATTTCGCTACTTACAAATTGCAGTCAATAAAATGCTGCTTCCACCCTAAATTATTCAAATCAAACGGCTGCACTTGCATCGCTCTTGACATCATAGCATTTACGTGATCATGATCCTTGGGTGATAATTTACCCAAAAATAGATATCAGATATACAAAGTTCAAACCCATTACCATGCTGTGAGCCAACCCGCCAGACAATCTTTCTACATCCACAATTCGCAGCCTCACCTGTCGGTAGACCAAGAAAAACACTCTACAAATAAAAAGGAGAGACAAATTTGCAAAAACTATAACGAAACAAAGAATTAAAATTGATATTTAAACTCTTTTCTAATGTATATGTGCCCCTATACAAGCCCTAAATCACCTCCTACAGTATCAGCTAAGAAACAAACTATCGAGTACAGAAACCAAAAGGAACCATGAAGCTACCAAGGCTCTACATACAAGGAGGGAAGAGAATTTATTTCAAATGGTAAAAGGTGGGTCAACCTCATCCACAGTTATTTTCTCGTTCAGGTTTGAGGCAGGAGCACAGACTCGTCCCATGCACTGTTACGCAGAAACTAATCAGGAGACTTTGATCAGTCGGAGGCAGGATCGTGATTGCATCGTATGGGTTGAAGGAGGTAGGATGGTGCTAGCTATCTCATCATTCACTTTCACGGGAAGTGGTGGCATCGCTGCATTATATCTGGCATGTCATTCAAGCTGCAAATGAAGCATAGAAGAATTATATTAGTGAATGAAACGATAATCAAGTTACAAAAATCCTCAAGCTAAACCAAGAAAAAAGCATCCAAAAGCATTATTGGTTATACAAAAATTAGTTAGCCTCTTCAAAATCGCATACTCACTTGGCAGGAATTTAATCCATTAGCAAATTTGTAATTGATAAAAAAATGAAATATTACTTTTATGAAATAATAACTACTAGAGGATACACTACTGTACCCCGAAGAGAGAGAGCAAGAGAGAATACACAATGTAAGTTATTTTAAGAAAAACAATCTGGGTTCAGTAAAAACAAAGATGATTTTGAATGGCACTGATAACAGGATTGTTGCAAATATAAAATTATCTCATATTTGAGAAATGGCCAAGACCAAGCAAACCCCCAAAGAGAAGTTTCCACACATCTCAATAAACTGCATTATATTATCATTAGATAAAGTCAGGTGATTTAATCTTTTGTAAACTCTGGCACTTCCCATATGAGAGGAAGCCAAAATAACAGACATGTAACAAACCTAAGCATAAATACAAAGGGCACCTGCTGAACTTTTAAGTCCTTTCCATCAACCACCCCTGTGTTTCCTAAATTTTACCTTCCAATGCTAAAGATTATAAGGGTGCCTAAATATACTAACTTCAGCACAAACTTGGATTGTCGAATGCAATGGCTTTTGGTTTGGAGTGAATGAAGCATTAATAGAAAGATAAACCAATTGCTAATGGAACTTCTCCAAAAACATTGATAATAAATTTTCCCCCATACAACAGCAAGCAGAATCTAAAAGAAACAACACAATCCAGACAACTAAAACCTGGATGAAAACAACAGATACGCATTCCTAGAGGCAGATACTAACTAATGTTTATGCCCAGCAAGACGGTTCAACTGTCATTAACAATACTTAGCACACGTAAAACAGAAGCAGACCTGCATATTTTCCAATTGTATAACAGTAAGGTGAACAAAAGAGATGAGAAAAACATTAATTTGTAGTTCTGTATAATCCAGTGAAACCCAGAGACACTCACAAATACACAAAACACTGCAAAAATATTTTCAAATAAATTATAAATCCACGACGATAAACTTGCATTCCAAGCCTACCGTGCACCTACAGGTGCCAAACACTCATGCATATACATCCTAGCAGTTGAGAAAACAATGTATTAAATAATCAAATTATCATGTCAAGAAAGACAGTTTGCAACAGTGCGTAAGCTGGAACATTGTTTAAATAACTCAACTTTTTTATAAAAAAGAACTCAAACTTTCAATCACCATATATCAATAATATGTACAAAAGTAGAGATGTTGAAAATATTTTGCATTGATGAAAGCTGTTACTCATTATATTTTTAAATTGCTATTTTAAATGTTTTTTATTATCCTAATTACATCAAGTGACTATCATTAAAAATAATTTTTCCAATAAATATTAATAAAATTTATCCAATTTGTAAATAAAAAGTCTAATTCTTTTGAAAGACTTTCATTAAAAAATACTTTTCTTAATGTAATAGTATTAATTTGTAAATAAGAATTTTGATTTTAATGACTTTCATTAAAAAAAAATTTTTTTTAAAGAGTAAAAAAAATGTTTTTCTTAATCTAATAGTATTGAATCATCTATAAATTAATATTACAAAATTTTAATTATTTCTACAATTTTATATTTTATAATTATCTGTATCTTATATATAATTGTTAGTAAAACAAGTGAAAGAACAAGTATTCACACGCAATGCATGAGACAATAGATACTAGTATCATAGAAAGGGAAATTCAGCAAAAACTGGAACTTACTCATTCATGATTTTTAAAATGTTGTCACGAGTTTGGCAGAGGAGACCAATATTTTCCTGTATCTGAAAAATGATAAAGGCGACAAATTCTGTTAGAGAACCACCAAAACTGCAGCAAACAAATAGCACATCAGAATGTTTGGTTAATCCACATGAACAGCTAGAAATGCTATTTACTGGTATGACAGTCATAATTGATGTCACTTTTACATGTTCTTTGTTGCAGCTACACTCTGAAGAATGCTAACTCTAAAAAATTACATGTTGGATTTACAGGGAATGGCTGTGAAAAATGTATAGCTGGGCTGATACTGACCCTTTGTTTTTGTGTCTTTTTCGCTATGGCCTCTTGTGCTTTGAGGCTCTCTGGGTTTTTAACTTAGGTGATTAGGGGATGATGAGTGCAGAAATGTATATAGGGGAAGTGTTATGATTTTGGAGTAGATTTTGGTATGTTGTACTTGAGTGAAAGTGTAACAGGACAAAATCTGCTGTTCCTTTCAGAGGTGGAACAATTGTTCCCTCTGTTTTTAATGAATTCATGAACTTTCAAAAAAAAAAAAATTCACAGCTGATATTAAATGAAGAGACTCTCTAAATATTTAAAAGCATAGGTAAAGGTATACAGAAATCTAAATCCACAGACATGCTATACTTATTCCTTTAACCTTTGAACAAAATCAATACCATCATGATGTTAATATCAAAACAAATAATTTTCTGTAGCTTTATAACAAGCATACAAAATGCCCAAACAAACTAATTCTAATCTGAACTCAGAATGAAGCAACTGCTTTCACCTGTAGAGTAACAAATGCTTTTATTTATTAATACATTTGAAGCATACACTACTTCTCTTGGACAGATAGAAATAAAGCACTCCTTTAAATTTCATCCAACCTTGTAAAATTTAGACATAATGAGAAATCCCTTTAATAATTCCTTGTTTTACCAGTTATTGAATCAACTAATGGACATGAAGACTGGACCTGGTTGTATCCAACCGTATAGTTTTTGTGCTCACACTACTTCCTGACTGCTTTCACATGCAGGCATGAGTATGTATTAGAGAAAGAGGAATTTGGCACCAGGGTAGATGATTTCATAAAGTCAATGTGCTTGATAAATACCTTACACCAGATTTAAAGGAAGTGAGAAATCAAGATGTTCAAAAGACAGGGTTAAGGGACCCAAATCTGATACTAGTCCTTGCACATTGAAAACTGGAATGCAAACTAAATAAACAGAAGAATAAAGTAAAATTGATCTATTCAGAACATGGGTACTTCACCTGGAAAGCTGCAAGATTTGCAGATATTTGATTGAAGGCTTGGGCATTCTGCTCCAGAAGTTCTCCTGTTGCACCACCAATGGCTGTCCAACAGCATAATGGAGCTTTCAATTAAATTTCCAATAACAACATAAACAGCATAAAAGTTTTCATGCTCAGCAAATTTCAGACACTGTAAATCTAAATTCAGGCTTCATTTGCAGAAGAACAAAAACAGAAAAGACATTTGCTAGGCTACCTTGGTTGGTGCTTTTACTATTTGCTTTTTGCTTTTAGGAGCAAAAAAGCAACAAGCCCATTTAAATATAAAAGCAAAATTCTTTTTCAAAGATCATGCACAAAATGCATTATTTTACTTTTATATGGACTAATTATGCAGTAATTTATGTTACATTTTAATTATTTTCCCATTTCGAATAAATTATGATATTGCTTTTTACCTTTTACTTTTCTTTACAGTAATTTTTCAAAAGCAAGTGGCAAAAACGCCAACCAAATGAAGTATTGCAGCTACTTTATAATTCTTTCTGTAATATTATTAGGCATGTCTTGGACCCTTTTTCTGTCACCTGCATTCTGCAAAGAATTGGGAAAAACATGCCTGCGCTGTATCCATGGTAAGAACAGAAAAATTTCGTCTCACTTTTCTCCCTTTCTTTTCTTTACTTGAAATTGTTTGTTTATTAAGCAGATAACTAGAAATAAAAAGGGAACCAACCAAGTCATGCCACAAAAAATGTAGGCTAAAAAAAGAGAAAGAAAAACTGCTTCAACACCTACTGTTGAATTACTTCAAAAGTCTAACCATTTTTTTTGAACCAAATATTATAACCTCTTTGACAAACAGCTCAAGCAACCAACCTTCGATGCCAGCTATAAGAGGTATGAACAAATATAGCATATAAGAAAACACCAAAAACGCAATGCAACTGGTGAGGTAATAAAACATAATAGACTAAGACTCTGTCTCTCTGCCTCAAGACGATGTACATAAAACTTCTTTTATATTATACCAAATATATCTTGATAAAACAGAAAACAACTGATTAGAGAAAATTTAATTAAAAAATGCAGACTAAAAGATAGTATTTTTAAGGAAATTAAACTTGCATATAAGAAGCAACAAAGCACATCGCTAAACCTTGAGTTATTAGAACTAAATATCTTCAAAGATAGAATCCAACCTTTGTACGGAATACCATCATCATAGTCCATAGGAATCATTGGGGGTGCATATGGAGAAACATTAGGTCGAGCTGCAAAATGAGCAGGCTTTGTCGAAGGATCAGCAACTCTTTCCTGAAAATCACAAGCAAAATCTATTGCTAAGTATCTATGATTCCAAGGAATGGTTTAAAATATAAATATGCCCTATTTCTCATCATATTAAAAAAATATTATCACAAATATGTAACTTTGAAAGAAAATTTTTCTTATTCAATCTAATATATTCCAAAGTCTAAAAATCAGTTGAAGTAGAGAACTACTGATCAGCAGACAAAAGACTGCTCCAATAAAACAAAGGCCTCAAAGAAAAGATGATGGAAAAGACATTGATATATACTAATTCACACATAACGTGATTTGAGCATATATGATAACGAACACGCCACATGAACTTAAGGTCATCCATCAAATTCCACCAAAGAAATAGCTGCTTAGGAGCAGGTACTAGTTAAATCTCCATCTAACATCTCTACCAAGAAAAATATAAAATACTATGCTAAACTCAATAACTTTCCTATGGTCAATGAGCTTCGGTCCACTACCTTAATGTATAAGAGAGTTTTCCACTGTGAATGGAAACAGTCATTTGCATCTCCTCAAGCGCGCCCATGTGAAAGAGGAGATAGACAGACAGATAAATAGAAAATGACTGCATGTGAGTGTCATAGAGAGAGAGAGAGACTTGCTTTTTAGCTGATGCCTAATTTTATGCATTCTTAGAAATAACCAACTAAGCAGGGTCAAGGAACAAATAAAACACAAATTACTAAAGTTACTACAGCTACGCACACAGAAAAGAGAGAATCAGTAAACCATACCTTTTTGTTCTTTACTTTTTTTTTTCTTTTTTTTTTCCTGGCCAAATTGTGTTCTTCCTTCCTTCTCTTGCTATTTTCCTTTTTCTGCATAAAGCGTAAACCAGATCATGCTCATATCAAAAAAAAAAAAAAAAACAAATAATATCTGCATGAACAAAATTTGTCTCGGAAAACACAGAATAAATATCCTTTTGACCAAGCAGAAATGCTAAATCATCAGAAATCGAATTAAGAAATGATACCAAAAATATGAATTGCAATCCAATGTTTACAGCCTTTCTTATTTGAGTAGTAGCATGCTTAAAGCCACTTGTGATATATGTTCTAAATATGGTTATATATATGAGTCTATTCATTCTACAATTCAGGTAAACAATAACTAATGGGTTTAAATAAAGACATATGAGAACAGTAAGGCTTACAGTCATCCATCTGCAACGCAAAGCCACATCTCGGACTGTCTTATTTTGCAACTGCATAGCTATTTTTGCGTAACGAATTATGCTCGATTCTGATGCAAATCTGCAAGGAGATACCAACATTACATCAAAACTTATACACCTCTGTGAAAAATCAAAATTGATGAAGTCAATACAAGGCAAACACAAAAACTTCAATTCATTAAAACTTGAAAATGAAGTGGCTGAGTTAATTGGCATAAAAAACAAAAAGAAAAATAAAAGACCAATCAAATAACAAAAATAAAATAATGTGCTGGAAAAAAATAGCATGTTCCATCTACTAGAGGATTCGTTTGGTAATTAGTTAATCAACCAAAAAAGAAAAAAAAAATGGAGGGAAGGGAAAAATTCATATTNTATATACACGTATAAATATAACTATGCACTTAATAATTAATAAGAATCCCATAATTAACCACAGATAAGGATCATAATCAACTTTTTCATGGCAAAGAACAGAACAGAAAAGGAAAAAGATTAGATTATAATGGATTCAGATTGTAAAATCAAGATTGGATTATAATGACTTCAGATTGTAAAATCAATCATATCTAAATATGTTAAATCACTCACCGATTTTTTGTCTAATTATTGGCTCAAAGAAATCCAACCAGATATTCTATTTCTAGCTAATCCTAGACAACTTACAATCAGGGAAATGATTGAGACTCTAGATATGAAACAGATGAAATTATAAGAAAATAGTTAGAAATAAATAAATAGAGAACCCATTTTCAATTTTCCACATCAAATATCAGAGTTTTATAATGCAACAAAAGGTAGGAGGTGAGAAGCAAATCTGTGCAGTCCTCTCCTCAACACGTGCGACGAACTCCATGGACTTTGGCCACCTACTTAATTACAGATATTCAGCAATTGTCCCAATGCATGTTAGTGAAATATTTGAAGACGCATCTTGGTCAAATGTGTCAGAAAATAAATTTATTTGATAATTATTGTTCAGGTGAAGACAAGAATGCACAGACAAGCGTTTTCGTTACCTTCTTAATTACTCTAGATTTCAACACGGAGCAAGCATGTAAGTGGGTTACAAACTTTCATTTGCAGAGAGAAATGCAACTTTAGGTCATCGTAATGCCTTCAAAAGGAGGGGACACTTTCATTAAAAAAAGAAAAAAAGGAGTAAATGAAAAATTTGGAAAACATAGCAATATTATTTTAGCAGCTCCTAATGTGGCTGTATCACCCCAGATACTTGATAGTCCAATAAAATTATTAATTCAAAATGACAAATGGGGGCTACAATTCCCACTAGCTATAGAACGGAATTCATCAATTCAGAAAGCATTTGGGTCATAGTTTGACAATATAGCAGTAGCAAGAAATACAGGTAGTTTAGACCCTCCATCCAGATGATATCCCATCAAGTGTGGTCATTTAAGCAATAAATGTTTTTTTTTTTTTTGCAGAAACAAGGTCCAGAATTTGCCACCAATATAATTGATTGAAGGTTTCACCCTGTGTTCCAAGCTACCAAATGCACATGAATATGCATTTTTTTAATATATCTTTTCTTCTCTTCTCTTCTTATTATATGAGATATGAAGCCATAGCCCACCAGCTCCCACCCTACCCTTCTATAATACAAGGCCCAAGAGCATTGCCCACTACCTCCTTACTCATATCTCAACAAATCTCTTCTTCTTTTTATACATTCATAAACTGCTCTTCTAGCTCGTTCTTGTTCACCTCATCATCTTTCACATTATAAAGAAACATTGAGTTTAAAATTACAAGAAACGTTTTTTAGATGATTTCTTCATTTTCTCTTCTTTATGTTTTAGATGAATCTAAAATTTTGTCTCATCTAAGTTGACATTGTTTAAGTTCGCAAAATTAGTCAATAAGTTGACTAATTGTTCTCTTATCATTGTGGTTTTCAGGAAGGAATAAATTTCCCTCCGTTCGGCTGATTTATTGATCTAGGCTTGAGTCCTTTTTTCTCCAATGTCAATTTGAACAGACCAAAAGATTATGATACCATTTATCTAATCTTGTCAAGGACAAAAGTTTTGGAAAAAAAACAAAAAAGAAACCTTGCTAAATAAAATTATTATTTTCTTTCTCAATAGAGGGATCTCCATATTGATAAGTCATAATTCATTTCAGTATGACACATGGAACTTCCATGGCACCAGCCAGCTAAGAAAGCATGTGCTACTATAGAAGTTAGCACAATTTGTGGCCAAAATTGAGATAAGATAACGAAACCAAACAGCATGTGCTATCCATTATAACTTTGGTGCACCATACATTTCAAATTACTTAAGTTCCTTTGTTTATTTATTTATTTTGACAAGAAAGAAAGTAAACACATTATAGTGCATCAAGCCATATGATATCTACAAATAAGGAGGAGGTTTACGCTAAAGAAAGGCCTTATCCACATAGCTCAACAAAGACTAACAACAAAACTAAGAATGGAACAAATAGAACAAATTATAATAAACTCTAGACACCTTAAAACCCACTATCACAAGCCTTTGTCTTTGTCTCTAGGATACCAGTGGCAATCATTAGTAAAACTATATATGATCACAAAATATTAATTTCTTTTTCTTTTTCTTTCCCATCTCTTACAGATCTAAAGATCGGTGATCTCAATAGAGGCAAACAAGGTCAATTATGAGAAGGGCGTGTAAAGAAGATCAATGGGTATTTAAAGAGCAGGAGTGTGGATGTGACATAGGAAAAGATTGCAAAATAGTAGGGCAGCCAAACAAAAAGGAAAATGGAATGAAACATAAAAAACAAAACAAATAAAAAGAAGGAGGCTGGCAAAAATTACAAGAGAAATTAACTTGATTTAATTGCAATATTCATATTAAACATTACAAAAGATTTTCCAAGATATTGTAGTAAACGTATCAGCCTAATTAATTGCAACACAAATTCCACAACTACAAAGAAAATTCCCCAATATGAGATTCCAACCGCAACTAAATTTAACCTTCCATTATGATAAAAAAAATGAGTAAGAAATGAAAGTTTAAGGAATTACATTCTTATGGGCAGGTCAGATATAGATTGGAATTCAATGATTGAATATTATACAGAATCAAGACTTGGGAGGAAATAAGATGCTTGAGAGATGTCAGGCACTTGATTAGAAGTTCAGATACAAAGAAATATGTAAACAGTACGGTTTTAACTTAGTGATAAGCTTTTGGTTACCATTTGGAAAAATGTGGAAAGACCACACACAAAAATGTCATGTTTTAGATTATGAAACTTATGCATTCCGAGTTTAGAGGAGAGGTGATTCTTTAAGTTTTGATACGTTAACTGAGGTCAGAACTTATCCGAATGTTAGTGATGATTCAAACGTTTGACTATATAGCAGTTTAATGTCTATGAGGTCAGTCATTTCAAGCACAACACTTCATTTTACCTTTGGTGCAAAAATACTTAGTGTGCCTTGGCATGACAAAAGTTTATACCAACAAGCATAAGGTTTTTAAACAGCATTTAAAACACCTCATTCACAATCCAAATCATATCAGTACTCAAAATGCAACTATGATATGTAAATTGGGAATATCGATAACACCTCAAACCATAGAATTGAAATTATATACCTGTGGAATACAAACAGATTTAGAACAAGCACTATTGATGCATTGCCCACTCCCAACAAAAAGAAGAAAAGATAAAAGAAATTAAATAATGAGTTCATCAGCTCAAATGTCGAAAGAATTCAATTGGATCATTAACAGCAGCATGGTTATAACAAAACAATAAATAATTAGGTAAAATATAATCAGTGACATTCAGAAAAACGACCTCTATCTCCATTAAAATTCTGAGAAGGATCATGATGGTATATAATCTGTTGTTCCCACGATTATTGGCTACTAAACATTTCTTCCCTTTTCTTTCCCTGCCATTTATAAACTCGAACACAGTAAGATGTAGACTATCTCCTTATGTATTGTTTCCAACCAGTTCCAAGGAACAATAAAGAAACCACAATTCAATCAAGAATCCAACAAGAAAATTCACATTCCTAGTATTTTAAAATTGAATTTAAAAATTCAAACTTGAAATTAAAGAGTCTCAAAATTCACAGAATAAAATTTCACCAAAAACCCAAAATTCTATGCAATCATAAATAGGAAAAAAAAGACTCACTTTTTTAACCCTTCGTCGAGTATAGCTTGCTCCTCTAAGGTCCAATCCAAGGCAATTCCGGTGTTATGCTTCATACCCGAACCCAAGCTGTCAGGTATGGTACTCCCGTTGCTCAAGTTTCCTCCATTGAAAGAAGACGACGCGTGATTCGCTTCTTGTTGATGGTTCCCCGGTGGGTTTGCCATCAGTGTAGCTTCAAAATTCACCTTTCCTTGGGGTATTACAGAACAAATAATGGAAACAAAACAAACCCAGAATTCCCAGAGGAAATCGTTGGTTCCTTCCCGCCAGCTGTTGAGTTCCCGCCAGAAAAAGGGCAAGACTCAGATTAGAAATGGAGAGAATTCTCAAAGTTTTTGAAAATAAAAGAAAATTCAAAGAGATAAAAGAGTATGGCCTATTAGATTGAAGGGAGCTCTGATTCTAATTCTAATTCTAATTCTAATTGGATTAAGAGAAAGCGGAGAGAAAGAAAGAGAGGGCAAAACGCACCTGGAGAGAGACAGATAGGGAGGGAGATGTGCACGGAAATATATTAAGAAATAAATCCCGAAGAACAACCAGCATAGAATTGTAAACCAACATATTGCAATTAGCCTGAAAGGAGTAAGATATAAAATATTCTTCACGTCAGTTTTGTCACTTTTCAACAAGTGATTGGCAACATGCATGATGAGTTAGATTCATGAATGGTCAAGTTCCTTACCAGTAAAGTGCTCGTCCTACTCTCAAAATTCCAGTCACTGCATAAGGAAATCATTCAACTTTCAAAAGAACCATAGCATGAGTAATAGACGGGAAGAATCCAAAACTTATCTTGGATTCATCATTATTATTCCTTTAAGTTTGACTGCTTTAAGAGGCTCGGCAACTATAATTTCAACCTTTTACGATTTAAATATAAATATTCTAAGTTTAGTTTAAGGCAACTTCCTTCTTGATAAGGATTATAAATTTTGTTTTGTTTATGATAATGAAAATTTTCAGAAACACTTCTAAACATACCTGACAAAGCAATAACTGCTACCAGGTTCAAGGAGATAGTCACAATGGTTATTATAAACCTGTAACATCAAATAAATATAAGTATCAACATCCTTCTAATTGATATGCAATTGGAATTTTTCTCATTGGGTGGGGAAAGAAGAAGAGGAGAGAGATTTACACTATCTTGAGACCCCTGTCAATCAATCGTCTGTTTTTTCTAGCCTGTCTTTCTATATCTGCTGCTTCAACATCCAGTTTCTCAGATGTGGAGGTAAGAAAGCTAGTTGCCTCTCCAGTTCCATTAGTTTCTCCCAAGTTATCTCTCATTTCTTTCATTGCCCCTGTAGTGTTGTATATTGTTTCTGATGCTCCATTTGCTGTGCGCATAATAATGTTCACCACAGTCTTCGCTTCAGAATGGAATTTAGCAGTCCCCCCAAGAGCTAAACCAGATGCAGCACTGCAAGGAAATTAGGATCACACAATATATACAGTGTTTGATCAGTAGTGGGTTATGCTTGCCACAATTCATGAACAGTTTCTAACAAATCCTCTATTGCTTTTGATCTTTGTAATTGAAATATACATATATATGAGAATTTCAATCAAATTTTGAAGTGCTGTAGCATCATTATACTAGAGAGTTGAAGCACTTACATTGCCAGGATTGTGAAGATTACAGCTAGGAGAATAGGCCATAAGCAAAATTGGTTGTGACAGAGTGATTTTGTCTTAGGCTTTCCTTTTCTTTTACAACAGTAAGCGGTTGCCGCGAGATAGCCTCCATATAAAATTCCAAACAAAAGCCATAGAAGTCCAATTGCATACGCAGGGACCCCTGTAAATATAACTGACTGCAGAAAAAGCAAGGTGGAAATTTTTCTGAGATTAATTTCAAAAGCTGTCTGCATAATCTCGGCTATTTTTAATAAAAAAAAAAGAACTTCAACTAAAAAATCCATTTAAGTAATAATAAAATTGTATCTGAAAGGGTTCATAGAATTGCACTCCAATAATGCTTGTTAGTGATGTCAAATCCTCCTCTATACTTATTGAAATTGTCCAATGGATCCACCCTCACAATACCATCTGATTGTCTCATGGGTTGTGACACATTGATTGAATTTGTACCTTATCAATATATGCAACAAGTACACAAGCTGCTTGGCCCATGATGAATCATTAGGTTAGACCCAAGTTGAACTTGTATTTTAGCCCAACTAATTTGTCATACAACCAGACTTGGCCCATATTATTTATCAAATTGACCAGAAATTGAGAATAATTTATACTATATTTTAATGCTTCCTTCAAGACTGATAGCATTTATTTATTTAGCTACCGGCAAAGGATATAGGTTGACTGTTGACAAAACAAATGCCAAGTTCGTGGACCGTCCTTTACGATTTTGACTTAAAAATTCAAAGCATATATTATTCATTTTCATTGAAATTTGTATCAAATTGCATAACAGACGTATTTTATTTTATATGAAATATATATTTAATTCTTTTTTTCTTAATTGCAAAGAAAACTATTGACTTCTAAATGATGGAAAAAGGAAATAGAGAAGTCAAAAGAAGTTTAGGCCAAACCTGGTAGAGAAGCACTAGCTGAATCGAATTGCCCGGTAGTTTCTGTGAAGGTTAAGGCTAAAATCAGCAGCGCAAACAATGAGGGCAGAAGCAGTCTCGTGGCATTTGGGCATCCCATTTCTACCCTGTCAAACAAGGAAAAAGATTATTTACGAGTTTGGAATTAGAATGCTTTGACAAATGATCAAAGAATAATTAATGCTACTGTTTTTCCTGGCAAAGTGGAACCAACCCATTAAATGCAAGTGCTGTATGAACTCACTAGGGATGGAACAACTAACCCATTCAACAAGTTAAAACACCACTGAAACTCAGCAAACAAGTTCCTAATACTTTGTAAAAAAGGAACCTAACTGATCAAAAATGGTGGGTTTAAGACAGAAGGGGTTTGAATATTGCTAGGCACAAAGGCACTATCCCCATGCACCCCCTATATGATTGAGATCAGATAATTTATATTATGCAATTATCTTCAAATTTATTATTGGGATAAGTACCGAGAAAAAACCATTGCAGTTCATATGAAAACAAGGAATAAGGTACACAATAACCTTTCAAGGAAAGAGCATTGAGCTTTAGTTTACTTTGTTTGAGTGTTGAGATTTTCCTTTGCAAATTCAGTTGGATTGGAAACAAGGGAACTTTGAAGCACATAATAATAAGCTTTAGAAAAGAAAAGCAAAAGGGTATCTAGTTTAAGTGTAAATGGAGAAAGATATTATTTTTTTGCCTATATTGTGTAGGACAGTCAAAAGGGTTTGAAAAACTTTTCTAGAAGTAGGCTGGTTTGAAAGAAATGACTTCTCGACAGGCAAAGTGACAGAATATGAAATTGCGAAGAAAAGGCTAAGGCGGTTGAAAAGAATTCTGATCTGTTTTAGAATGAAATTCCTCACGAAGGATAGTTTATCCCTTGTCTTATATACATAGGGCAATGAGCAATTAACAGAAAATAGAAAAACTAATTATCCTAATTTATACAACTAACTATCTACACTAACTGAATTTTAAACTTTACATAAATGAAACGGTGTGTTTTATGTGTGCAGATTCAAAAGAGAACCTTTAATAAACAAAACGCTGCGTACAGGTAGTACTCTCTTAAAGGATAGGTTGTGTATAGTTCTGTCCAGCTCTGTTGCTTCTCCACTTGAGCCTTGAAGAATTCTGGACTTATTCTTAGATCCTGTTTGTCATTCCCCCTCAAGAGGAGGTGTGAATATCATGAACACTCAACTTGCCTAGTAGCTTATAAAATTGCTTTGGTAACAAAGCCTTGGTAAAAATATCAGCTGCTTGCAGATCAGTGGATATGTAAAGAGGCTTAATTATACCTGCTAACACCTTTTCTCGGATGAAGTGACAATCCATCTCGATGTGTTTTGTTCGTTCATGGTACACAGGATTCTTGCTGATATGAATGGCAAATTGACTATCTGAATACAAGTCTATAGGATCATCATGGTCTATCTTAAAATCAGTCAGCAGGTGCTTCAGCCACATTAATTCACAACAGGTGGATGCCATGGAACGATACTTTGCTTCAGCAGAACTGCGAGCAACAACAGCTTGCTTTTTGGATTTCCAGCTGACAAGAGTGTCTCCAATAAACACACAATATCCTATGATTGATCTCCTACTATGAGGACATCCAGCCCAATCACTGTCTGAGTAAGCTGTGATCTTGAGATTTGATATTCTTTTCATTAGAATTCCTTGCCCAACAGCATTTTTCAAATACTTTAATATTCTATGAGCTGCCATCAAATGCATCTGACTAGGTCTGTCCATGAACTGTGATAATGTTTGCACTGCATAAGATATATCAGGCTTGCTAAAAGTAAGATATAGCAGTTTGTCTATAAATTGTCTGTAACATGTTGGATCCTTCAATAATTCTTCTCCATCTTGTGCTTTCTGCAATTTATGATTGTAGTCAATGGGAGTGCTTGTAGGTTGAGCTCCCAACATCCCTTGTTCTTCAAGGAGATCTAAAGTGTACTTTCTCTGACTTATAGAGATTTCTTTTGGTATATCAATGATTTCAAGTCCAAGGAAGTATTTGACATCTCCAAGATCCTTGAGCTTGAATTTTGAGTTTAAAAACTCTTTCACTTCTGATGCAGCATTAATAAATGTACTCCCAATGAGCATGTCATCTACATACACGAGAAGAGCAACGAAATTTCCAATAGGAGTCTTCATAGTAAATAAAGAATGATTTGTTGATGATTGAGTGAATCCAAATTGCAAAAGTGAAGCAGTAAGTTTGGCATTCCACCGTCTGGAAGCTTGCTTTAAACCATATAAGGATTTGTATAGTTTGCAAACAAGTTTGGATCCTTTTGGACACTCCCCCTGGACAGCATAACCTTGTGGTATCTCCATATATATTGCTTCATCTAGATCACCATTAAGGAAGGCATTATTAATATCTAATTGTGATAAAGACCAACTATTTGTAGCAGCTAGAGCAAAGAACACTCTAATGGTGGACTGTTTTGCTACAGTACTAAAAATCTCTTGGTAATCAAATCTTGCAACTTGGTTGTACCCTTTAGCAACCAATCTTGCCTTATATCTTTCAATTTCACCATTTGCCTTCATTTTAACCTTGTATACCCACTTGCAGCCAATTACATGTGAATTTGAAGGTAGAGGTTCTATGGTCCATGTACCATTGTCTTGCAAAGCTTTCAGTTCTAGGTCCATTGCTTCTCTCCAATGAGAATAGTTTATAGCTTGATGGTAAGAATTTGGCTCATGAATATGGGACAAAGTAATAGTAAATGCCTTATGTGCAGGTGGGAGTTATTTAGTTGATAGGTGCTTGGTTATTGGATGAAGGGTAATAGAATTAGATTGTGAAGGTATGTCAACATAATATGCATCAAGGTACTTAGGAGGTTGTTTTTGTCTTGTACTTCTTCTGGCTGGTGCTACTGCTTCTTGAGAAGTACTCATATCAACATTAAAACTGTCTACAGTTTGTGATATGCTGTCGTTTAAGGGTGGATTGAGGAAAATGTCACTTGAATTCAATGAAGAAAATGTTTCAGATGATGAAGAAGGCTCAAGAGAACATAATTCAGGTGTTGTGTGCTGTTGGTAAGGCTGATATGGACAATTAGCATCAAAATCTTCCATGTATTCATCATGCATACTATGTGTTTGATAAAATGCATCAGACTGCATGTTATTGCTTGATGAATGAAATGGAAACACATGCTCATGAAAAACAATATCCCTTGATATTAGGACCTCTTGTTCACAAAGATCATATACCTTATACCCTTTTACATTATTTGGATAGCCTAAAAAAATACATTTGCTTGCTATCGGGTCCAACTTCTTTCTATTTTGTGTTAAGGTGGAAACAAAACATAAACATCCAAAAACTTTGAGATGGTCATATGATGGTAGCTTTCCATGTAACAATTCAAATGGTGACTTATTGTGAATTATTTTGCTAGGTACCCTATTAATTATGTGAACTGCAGTGAGGACTGCATCTCCCCAGAAATAAAGAGGGATACTTGACTGATGTATTAAGGCTCTTGCAACCATCAGAATGTGTTGGTGTTTTCTTTCAACAACACCATTCTACTGAGGGTTACCTACATAGGACAGCTAATGAACTATGCCAGTTTTGGTGAAAAAATCAGTAAGTCTAAACTCATTCCCATTATTTGATCTTATGCATTTAATTGAGCAATTAAACTATTTTTGTACATATGTATCAAAAGAAGGAATAATAGTTGAGACTTCTGACTTGTTTCTCATTAAGAATACCCAAGTGAATCAAGAAAAGTCATACACAATAGTTAAAAAATATCTTTGTTCTGATAAAGTTGAAACCTCACAAGGTCCCCAAATGTCAGCATGAATTAATTGAAAAATAGCATTTGTACTTTGAATATGAAGAGGAAAAGAAAGCTTTCTTTGCTTTGCCAAAGGGCAGATCTCACATATTAATTCATTTGAACAATCAACAACTGGACAATGTTGGTGGATCACATTAATCCATTCTAAAGGTGCATGGCCTAACCTAAAGTGCCAAATATTAAAACCTTTGATTTTGTTTTCTGGTTTACAAGAATCGATAGAGAAAATTGAAGGAAACTTTACAACTTTGTCAAAACAAAATCTAGACATATCCTGCTCACTGTCTTGCATAAGATATAACCCTGAAGTAGCCCTAACAACCCCAATCACTGTCCAAGAGAGGGTATCCTGGATAATACAATGTGAGTCGATAAACAGCACATAGTTTTTCTTGCTACAGGTAAGTTTACTTTTGATATTATATTGAATTTAAAGCTTGGTACACACAGGACATCATATAGAATCAATGAAGAGTTTACTTTAACTGTGCCTATATGGGAAACTAATGTTCTTCTATCATTTGGCAGTTGAACAAAATAGTTCTCTACAGGGTTGGCTTGAAGAAAATTATCTAAGGAATAGGCTATATGATCTGTTGCACTTGAGTCCATGATCCAATGTCCATGCTTAATCATGATAGTGTTAACATGCTTGAATTCAAATGGCAAATTATTATGTGTATTGAAGCAAGGGTAATTAGAGACTATACCTGCAAAGGCAGAATTAACAAGTGAGTGTTTGTTGGGTTAAGTGTTTGCAGGGGCGCTCTTACCATCATTGCTAATTAAACCATTCTCATTTAAGAGATCCATTAACTTGTTAACTTGCTGCTTAAGCATAGTCATCTGTGACATGGAACTAGAGCCTCCTATCTCCTCCACATGATTTGCTTGATTGTCATCTGGCTGTGGTTCAACTGCTGTAGTAAAACTGTTTACAGCTGCCCCTTTCTTCACATGAGGCTTCCCTTTAGTGAATTTAAAATCCTCTAGAAAACCAATTATCTTATAACACTTCTCCTTTACATGTCCTTTCTTCCCACAGTGAGTACAAGTAAGATCCTTCCTTGGCTTTCTCTTTACATCAGTAGTACCTAACATTGCTGAAGACTCAAGGAAGGGTTGGGATTGCAGGAACATATTTCTCTATGATTCTTCTCTCAGTACCATGCTATAAACCTTGTCTAGTGTTGGTATTGGGTCCATTAGAATGATTTGGGACCTAATGGTTAAGAAGGATTCATTCAAACCATTGAGGAACCTAAATACCATGTCCTTTTGGTATTGATTAGAGAATTTCTTGAAGCAACTGGCATTGCATTTTTCACATTCGCAATGTGGCAAGGGCCTATAGTTTCTTAGTTCTTCCCATATGCATTTTAGCTCTATAAAATAGGCATCTACTGTTTTGACTCCTTGAATTACACTTCCAAGTGTGTATTGAAGATTACAAACACGGGTATCATCAGGTTGAGCATAGTTCAGTTTCAGGGTATTCCAAATTTCAGCAGCAGATTCCATAAAGAAGATGGTAGAGGCTATTGGTTGGGAGATAGAATCTAATAACCAGGATACTTTGAGGTTATTGCATCTGTTCCAGATAGGATATAGATCATTAGTGATTGAAGGCTTGGGAATGGAGCCATTTATGAATCCAGCCTTGTTTTTGATTGACAAGGTTAGTAAGAAAGATCGGCTCCATGCAACATAGTTGTTTGTGGTGAGTTTGGGGTTTACAACCACTGAACCAAGGTGGTCAGTGTGATGAAGGTAATATGGTGATTGGGGATCATTAGCTTGTGAAACCTGTGATGTGAGCTGTGGTTTAGGTGCAGTGTTTCTAGTGGTTGATTCACTTGATTCAAACATTTTCTCAGCTAATAGGCAAGTAAATGAAAGCTAAAGAATAAAGGATGAAAGGATAACCAGTATACTCACTGTTCTATTAAAACCACCACTCCAAAAAAAAATTTGCTGTCAAAGCCCTATTCGTCTGGTCCTCAGTCCTACCTGCTCTGGTACCAAGACAGAATATGAAAATGGGAAGAAAATGCTAAGGCGGTTGAAAAGAATTCTGATCTGTTTCAGAATGAAATTTCCCACAAAGGATAGTTTGTCCCTTGTCTTATATACATAGGGCAATGAGCAATTGACAGAAAGCAAAAAAACTAATTATTCTAATTTATACAACTAACTATCTACACTAACTGAATTTCAAACTTTACATAAATAAAACGGTGTGTTTTATGTTTGCAGATTCAAAAGAGAACCTTCAATAAACAAAACGTTGCGTATAGGTAGTACTCTCTTAAAGGATATGTTGTGTATGGTTCTGTCCAGCTCTGTTGCTTCTCCACTTGAGGCTTGAAGAATTCTGGACTTATTCTTGGATCCTGTTTGTCACAAAGAACATTTTTTAACCGACATGATCTAGACCCGCTAGACATCGAAAGGAACAAAAAAGAAAAACAAAATAACAGTTTTCTTCTGTTTAAAGAATCAGAAAAAAGATCGAAGAAGAAGTATGATGGAAACTGCAACTTGCAGATGTTTGCAGGCCGACAAAGTTCTAATCTGGTGGCTCGATGATAGCATTAGAATTAGCTTAGCTTTAACTTGCAACAATGACCAATAAGAGAATTAAAGGACAGAATTAAGAAAGGAAAAAGATTAATTAAGAACAGAAGAAGAAGAGGAAGATTGGGAGAAGTGAGCATGCAAGGGACATGGGTTAGCAATGACATTATACTTACAGAAAGTTCGGAGAGAAAACTTTGTGCAATAAATGCTTTCAATGGCTGCCTTTAGGTATAGCTTTTAATACATCTTCAATCTTTGCTTTTGATACATCAGCTTGAATTTTCCTAAAACTTAATCTGACTGGAAACTCTGATATAAACGCAGACGGGGTTGTATAGAAATTTAAGAGTTCACAACTCTAGAAGCTTAGACTCTTCCAAATGATGTGTTTCTGGAGGCTCTATAACTTGAAAACCAAAAACCCAAGTCAAGAAACATCAACAGAAACACCTCTGTGAATTTCAAACTTCCTCCTTATATATCAAATCTCCATTGTAAGTTTCAAACGAAAGCACCAAAGCATGTGCGCCGAAGGCTATACCTTGTAGAGAGAGAGAGAGAGAGAGAGAGAGGATGGAGGGAAGTTTGAAGTTTCTCAACTGAACCCACTTCTGAAAACTACAACAAGCCCTCAGCTTTCCAAATATATGTATTCATTCGTTTCAAGTGTGGTTGTCTGAAACGCATCCCGATTCTAACCATAACACTTTCTCTCTCCGTGTGTGTCTCGTAAAAGTCAAGAAACAACCAAGTTTTCAGGTCAAGATGGTTGCCTTTCCGTCAAGAGTATGGTCATATTTCATATGTGCTTACTTGTAAAAATAAATCAATTTGTCTTCGTTGGATCCAAAGTGATGGCTAAAAGTAGAATTGTAGGCAACAAAGGAGACTAGGGATCAATTTCCTTTTTCTTTATTTTCATAAATTTTGGAAAAGAAGAAAAGAAAAAAAACCAAATAATTGAAGAAAATCAGAAGAAACAAAGGTTTGCACACGGTTTCCTTTCCTTTTCATCTTCTGCACTTCATTAATAAATTACCCTCTTTTTCTCCATGTTTTTGTCTAAAAAAGCACAGTCAAAAAGATACAACCAAAAGAAACTGAGCAATTTCGGTTCTCTGAATATGACGAAACTGTAGTTATGGATTTTGAAACAAAAAAATTCATGTGGGTAAGTGACAAAAGACATATGCCTAATACTGCAGCTTGAAGCTATAAACAGATATTCAATTCAAGTGGGGGCTGGCATCTTCGTCTTTGACACTCTACTTTTTTTTTAATCTGTTAACTAAAGTTTAACTAAACCAATAAAATCCAAATCTTAATTGCTTAGACCACACAAATTTTCCCTATGTTTTTGTTTCTAAATTTGACTCAAATATCATTTTTCTACAGTTGCAAGCATAATATATTTATTTTTTAAAACTTTAATTTGTACGAAAATAAATTTAAATATGAAAAAAGTATCACTAATGTCTGAGTATCTATCAATACAAAGACATGTATTGTTAAATAAGAACGTGCAAATTGATTTGATATATTAATTTAGTATAATTAATTTTTAACTCGAATATTTTCCCTCAATTTCAAAATCGATAAATTATAATCATGGAAACAAAATAAAAAATATGCATATGTAATATTCATTGAAATGAATGAAAGGAAAAAAAAATTATTTGAGAAATTTACCATGTCTGCTCGAAGAACCTCTTATTTCTCATGCAAAGAAAATAAGCGTATATCTAATTCCTAAGCCCAAATCAATAAAACAAAATCCTTACTTGTCAAATCTTAGATTTGACGCTAGGATGATATTAAAATTAAAATTGTCAATATATAATAATTTGAGATTTAATTACTCATGAACTCTAATCTAATATTTTTTTTAATGAAATTTTACTAGTTAAGAGTTATATAAAGAATCAACATCTTAAAAATCTTATGCTAATAATAACAATTCAATATAATTAAAACTCTTTTTTTATTCATAAAATAAATTTTATTATTAAAACAATAGATTATATTAAACAATAGATTATTAAATTTCTTATTCGAAATGACAACGCTACCTCCACACACAGTTACTTTGAAAATGTACAGGTTTGCTTCCTTTTTCTTTTTTAATTTTTGGAGAAAAGAGTTCAGATAATTTAAGGGTTGTTATCTTAAAAAGATTTAATAAGAAAAGAGACAAACAAAATAATTCACATCACACGTCAACGTAATGACTGACGTACACTCCTTGAAGGTTCATAAGAAGGGAGCTTTTTAATTTTTATATTGTTTTTGGCAAGGACTCTGGATTGATTCAGTTATACTCGTTTCTTCAATAGAAAGTTGAAATCCTTTTCCTGCCTTGAATTTGTTTAGGCTTTCTGAAGAATTCGTCCCAATAATATAATATAAAAGGGTAACCATTAAAACGTCGGCTACGCCGTAGAGAGGAGTCCAATTCTAGAACGTGCATTGGAGGATAATTTATTGCGCAAATGGTGGGCATGCAGGACATTAGCAAGGAAATTTCGCTTCTTACAAATTGCAGTCAATAAAATGCTGCTTCCGCCCTAAATTATTCAAAACAAGCGGCTGCACTTGCATCTCTCTTGACATCACAGCAGATGTGATCATGATCCTTGGGTGATAATTTACCCAACAATAGATATCAGATATACAAAGTTCAAACCCATTACCATGCTGTGAGCCAACCCGCCAGACAATCTTTCTACATCCCCAATCCGCAGCCTCACCTGTCGGTAGACTCCGAAAAACACGCAACAAAGAAAAGGAAAGAAAAGTTTGGAAAAACTATATCGAAACAAAGAATTAAAATTGATATTTTAACTCTTTTCTAATGTATATGTCCCCCTATACAAGCCCTAAATCACCTCCTACAGTACCAGCTAAGAAACAAACTATCGAGTACAGAAACCAAAAGGAACCATGACGCTACTAAGCCTCTACATACAAGGAGGGAAGAGAATTTATTTCCAATGGTAAAAGGTGGGTCAACCTCATCCACAGTTATTTTCTCGTTCAGGTTTGAGGCAGGAGCACAGACTCGTCCCATGCACTGTTACGCAGAAACTAATCAGGAGACTTTGATGAGTCGGAGGCAGGATCATGATTGCATCATATGGGTTGAAGGAGGTAGGATGGTGCCAGCTAGCTCATCATTCACTTTCACCGGAAGTGGTGGCATCTGCTTCATTATATCTGGCATGTCATTCAAGCTGTAATAGAAGAATAGAAGAATTATATTAGTGAATGAAACGATATTCAAGTTACAAAAATCCTCAAGCTAAACCAAGAAATGAGCATCCAAAAGCATTATTGGTTATACAAAAATTAGTTAGCATCTTCAAAATCGCATACTCACTTAGCAGGAATTTAATCCATTAGCAAATTTGTAATTGATAAAAAAATGAAATATTACTATTATGAAATAATAACTACCAGACGATATACTGTTGTACCCCGAAGAGAGAGAGCAAGAGAGAATACACAATTTAAGTTATTTTACGAATAACAATCTGGGTTCAGTAAAAACAAAGATGATTTTGAATGGCACTGATAACAGGATTGTTGCAAATATAAAATTATCTCAGATTTGAGAAATGGCCATGACCAAGCAAAACCCCAAAGAGAAGTTTCCACACATCTCAATAAACTGCATTATCTTATCATTAAATAAAGTCAGGTGATTTAATCTTTTCTAAAATCTGGCCTTCCCATATGAGAGGAAACCAAAATAACAGACATGTAACAAACGTATGCATAAATACAAAGGGCACCAGCTGAACTTTTAAGTCCTTTCTATCAGCCACCCGTGTTTCCTAAATTTTACCTTCCAATGCTAAAGATTATAAGGGTGCCTAAATATACTAACTTCAGCACAAACTTGGATTGTCGAATGGGATGGCTTTTGGTTTGGAGTGAATGAAGCATTAATAGAAAGATAAACCAATTGCTAATGGAACTTCTCCAAAAACATTGATAATAAATTTTCCCCCATCCAACAGCGAGCAGAATATAAAAGAAACAACACAATCCATACGACTAAAACCTGGATGAAAACAACAGATACACATTCCTAGAGGCAGATACTAACTAATGTTTATGCCCAGCAAGACGGTTCAACTGTCATTAACAATATTTAGCACACGTAAAACAGAAGCAGACCTGCATATTATCCAATTGTATAACAGTAAGGTGAACCAAAGAGATGAGAAAAACATTAATTTGTAGTTCTGTCTAATCCAGTGAAACCCAGAGACACTCACAAATACACAAAACACTGCAAAAATTTTTTCAAATAAATTATAAATGCATGAAGATAAACTTGCATTCCAAGCCTACCATGCACCTACAGGTGCCAAACACTCACGCATATACATCCTTGCAGTTGAGAAAACAATGTATTAAATAATCAAATTATCATGTCAAGAAAGACAGTTTGCAACAGTGCGTAAGCTGGAACATTGTTTAAATAGCTCAATTTTTTTATAAAAAAGAACTCAACTTTCAATCACTATATATCTATAATATGTACAAAAGTACAGATGTCGAAAATATTTTGCATTGATGAAAACTTTTACTCATTATATTTTTAAATTGCTATTTTAAATATTTTTTATTATCCTAATTACGTCAAGTGACTATCATTAAAAATAATTTTTGCTATAGATATTAAAAAAATTTATCCAATTTGCAAATAAAAAGTCTAATTCTTTTGAAAGACTTTCATTAAAAAAATACTTTTCTTAATGTAATAGTATTAATTTGTAAATAAGAATTTGATTTTAATGACTTTCATTAAAAAAAAGTTTTTCTTTTTTTTAAAGAGTAAAAAAAATGTTTTTCTTAATCTAATAGTATTGAATCATCTATAAATTAATATTACAAAATTTTAATTATTTCTACAATTTTATATTTTATAATTATCTGTATCTTATATATAATTGTTACTAAAACAAGTGAACAAACAAGTATTCACACCCAATGCATGTGACAATAGATTCTAGTATCATAGAAAGGGAAATTCAGCAAAAACTGGAACTTACTCATTCATGATTTTGAAAATGTTGTCACGAGTTTGGCAGAGGAGACCAACATTTTCCTGTATCTGAAAAATGATAAAGAAGACAAATTCTGTTAGAGAACCACCAAAACTGAAGCAAACAAATAGCACATCAGAATGTTTGGTTAATCCACATGAACAGCTAGAAATGCTATTTACTGGTATGACAGTCATAATTGATGTCACTTTTACATGTTCTTTATTGCAGCTCCACTCTGAAGAATGCTAACTCTAAAAAATTACATGTTGGATTTACAGGGAATGGCTGTGAAAAATGTATAGCTGGGCTGATACTGACCCTTTGTTTTTGTGTCTTTTTCGCTATGGCCTCTTGTCCTTTGAGGCTCTCTGGGTTTTTAACTTAGGTGATTAGGGGATGATGAGTGCTGAAATATATATAGGGGAAGTGTTATGATTTTTGAATAGATTTTGGTATGTTGTACTTGAGTGAAAGTGTAACAGGACAAAATCTGCTGTTCCTTTCAGAGGTGGAACAATTGTTCCCTCTGTTTTTAAGGAATTCATGAACTTTCAAAAGAAAAAAATTCACAGCTGATACTAAATGAAGAGACTCTCTAAATATTTAAAAGCATAGGTAAGGGTATACAGAAATCTAAATCCACAGACATGCTATACTTATTCCTTTAATCTTTGAACAAAATCAATACCATCATGATGTTAATATCAAAACAAATAATTTTCTGTAGCTTTATAACAAGCATACAAAATGCCCAAACAAACTAATTCTAATCTGAACTCAGAATGATGCAACCGCTTTCACCTGTAGAGTAACAAATGCTTTTATTTATTAATACATTTGAAGCATACACTACTTCTCTTGGACGGATAGAAATAAAGCACTCCTTTAAATTTCATCCAACCTTGTAAAATTTAGACATAATGAGAAATCCCTTTAATAATTCCTTGGTTTACCAGTTATCGAATCAACTAATGGACATGAAGACTGGACCTGGTTGTATCCAACCGTATAGTTTTTGTGCTCACACTACTTCCTGAGTGCTTTCACATGCAGGCATGAGTATGTATTAGAGAAAGAGGAATTTGGCACCAGGGTAGATGATTTCATAAAGTCAATGTGCTTGCTAAAATACCTTACACCAGACTTAAAAGAAGTGAGAAATCAAGATGTTCAAAAGACAGGGTTAAGGGACCCAAATCTGATACTAGTCCTTGCACATTGAAAACTGGAATGCAAACTAAATAAACAGAAGAATAAAGTAAAATTGATCTATTCAGAACATGGGTACTTCACCTGGAAAGCTGCAAGATTTGCAGATATTTGATTGAAGGCTTGGGCATTCCGCTCCAGAAGTTCTCCTGTTGCACCACCAATGGCTGTCAAACAGCATAATGCAGCTTTCAATTAAATTTCCAATAACAACATAAACAGCATAAAAGTTTTCATGCTCAGCAAATTTCAGACACTATAAATCTAAATTCAGGCTTCATTTGCAGAAGAACAAAAACAGAAAAGACATTTGCTAGGCTACCTTGGTTGGTGCTTTTACTATTTGCTTTTTGCTTTTAGAACCAAAAAAGCAGCAAGCCCATTTAAATATAAAAGCAAAATTCTTTTTCAAAGATCATGCACAAAATGTATAATTCTTTTAAATGACAAAATGCATTATTTTACTTTTGTATGGACTAATTATGCAGTAATTTATGTTACATTTTAATTATTTTCCCATTTCGAATAAATTATGATATTGCTTTTTACCTTTTACTTTTCTTTACAGTAATTTTTCAAAAGCAAGTAGCAAAAACGCCAACCAAATGGAGTATTGCAGCTACTTTATAATTCTTTCTGTAATATTATTAGGCATGTCTGGGACCCTTTTTCTGTCACCCGCATTCTGCAAAGAATTGAGAAAAACATGCCTGCGCTAAAACTATCCATGGTAAGAACAGAAAAATTTCATCTCACTTTTCTCCCTTTCTTTTCTTTACTTGAAATTGTTTGTTTATAAAGCAGATAACTAGACATAAAAAGGGAACCAACCAAGTCATGCCAAAAAAAATGTAGGCTAAAAAAAGAGAAAAAAAAACTGCTTCAACACCTACTGTTGAATTACTTCAAAAGTCTAACCATTTTTTTTCAACCAAATATTATAACCTCTTTGACAAACAGCTCAAGCAACCAATCTTCGATGCCAGTTATAAGAGGTGTGAACAAATATAGCATATAAGAAAACACCAAAAACCCAATGCAACTGGTGAGGTAATAAAACATAATAGACTAAGACTCTGTTTCTCTGCCTCAAGATGATGTACATAAAACTTCTTTTATATTATACCAAATATATCTTGATAAAACAGAAAACAACTGATTTCAGAAAATTTAATTAAAAAATGCAGACTAAAAGATAGTATTTTTAAGGAAATTAAACTTGCATATAAGAAGCAACAAAGCACATCGCTAAACCTTGAGTTATTAGAAGTAAAAATCTTCAAAGATAAAATCCAACCTTTGTACGGAATACCATCATCATAGTCCATAGGAATCATTGGGGGTGCATATGGAGGAACATTAGGTCGAGCTGCAAAATGAGCAGGCTTTGTCGAAGGATCAGCAACTCTTTCCTGATAATCACAAGCAAAATATATTCCTAAGTATCTATGATTCCAAGGAATGGTTTAAAATATAAATATGCCCTATTTCTCATCATATTAAAAAAATATTATCACAAATAGGTAACTTTGAAAGAAAATTTTTCTTATTAAATCTAATATATTCCAAAGTCTAAAAATCAGTTGAAGTAGAGAACTACTGATCAGCAGACAAAAGACTGCTCCAATAAAACAAAGGCCTCAAAGAAAAGATGATGGAAAAGACATTGATATACTAATTCACACATAACGTGATTTGAGCATATATGATAACAAACACGCCACATGAACTTAAGGTCATCCATCAAACTCCACCAAAGAAATAGCTGCTTAGGAGCAGGTACTAGTTAAATCTCCATCTAACATCTCTACCAAGAAAAATATAAAATACTATGCTAAACTCAATAACTTTCCTATGGTCAATGAGCTTCGGTCCACTACCTTAATGTATAAGAGAGTTTTCCACAGTGAAAGGAAACAGTCATTTGCATCTCCTCAAGTGTGCCCATGTGAAAGAGGAGATAGACAGATAGATAAATAGAAAATGACTGCATGTGAGTGTCATAGAGAGAGAGAGACTTGCTTTTTAGCTGATGCCTAATTTTATGCATTCTTAGAAATAACCAACTAAGCAGGGTCAAGGAACAAATAAAACACAAATTGCTAAAGTTACTACAGCAATGCACACAGAAAAGAGAGAATCAGTAAACCATACCTTTTTGTCTTTACTTTTCCTGGCCAAATTGTGTTCTTCCTTCCTTCTCTTGCTATTTTCCTTTTTCTGCATAAAGCATAAACCAGATCATGCTCATATCAAAAAAAAAAAAAACAAAATAATATCTGCATGAACAAAATTTGTCTTGGAAAACACAGAATAAATATCCTTTTGACCAAGCAGAAATGCTAAATCATCAGAAATCAAATAAAGAAATGATACCAAAAATATGAATTGCAATCCAATGTTTACAGCCTTTCTTATTTGAGTAGTAGCATGCTTAAAGCCACTTGTGATATATGTTCTAAATATGGTTATATATATGAGTCTATTCATTCTACAATTCAATTAAACAATAACCGATGGGTTTAAATAAAGACATATGAGAACAGTAAGGCTTACAGTCATCCATCTGCAACGCAAAGCCACATCTCGGACTGTCTTATTTTGCAACTGCATAGCTATCTTTGCGTAACGAATTATGCTCGATTCTGATGCAAATCTGCAAGGAGATACCAACATCACATCAAAACTTAAACACCTCTGTGAAAAATCAAAATTGATGAAGTCAATACAAGGCAAACACAAAAACTTCAATTCATTAAAACTTGAAAATGAAGTTACTGGGTTAATTGGCATAAAAAACAAAAAGAAAAATAAAAGACCAATCAAATAACAAAAATAAAATAATGTGCTGGAAAAAAATAGCATGTTCCATCTACTAGAGGATTCATTTGGTAATTAGTTAATCAACCAAAAACAAAAAGAAAAAAAAAGAATGGAGGGGAGGGAGAGAATTATTCCTCTCTATCTGCTTACTCCCCGCAAAAAGCTTCGATATGCAATCTTACCAGTAGTACCTCCTGCCAATGGTTGTTTGAAAGACTAGGTCAAATTAGTTTATATATGTATATATATATATAATACAAATTGTTTATATATGTATATATATATACTATATAGAGATNTATATGTATATATAATATATATATACAAATTAGTTTATATTATGTATATATATATATATTACATATAAATATAACTATGCACTTAATAATTAATAAGGATCCCATAATTAACCACAGATAAGGATCATAATCAACTTTTTCATGGCAAAGAACAGAACAGAAAAGGAAAAAGATTAGATTATAATGGATTCAGATTGTAAAATCAATATTGGATTATAATGAATTCAGATTGTAAAATCAATCATATCTAAATATATTAAATCACTCACCGATTTTTCGTCTATTATTGGTTTAAAGAAATCCAACCAGATATTCTATTTCTAACAAATCCTAGACAACTTACAATCAGGGAAATGATTGAGACTCTAGATATGAAACAGATGAAATTATAAGAAAATAGTTAAAAATAAATAAATAAGGAACCCATTTTCAATTTTCCACATCAAATATCAGAGTTTTATAATGCAACAAAAGGTAGGAGGAGAGAAGCAAATCTGTGCAGTCCTCTCCTCAACACGTGCGACAAACTCCATGGATTTTTGCAACCTACTTAATGACAGATATTCAGCAGTTGTCCCAATGCATGTTAGTGAAATATTTGAAGACGCATCTTGGTCAAATGTGTCAGAAAATAAATTTATTTGATAATTATTGTCCAGGTGAAGACAAGAATGCACAGACAAGCGTTTTCATTACCTTCTTAATTACTCTAGATTTCAACACGGAGCAAGCATGTACGTGGGTTACAAACTTTCATTTGCAGAGAGAAATGCAACTTTAGGTCATCTTAATGCCTTCAAAAGGAGGGGACACTTTCATTAAAAAAAGAAAAAAAGGAGTAAATGAAAAATTTTAAAAACATAGCAATATTATTTTAGCAGCTCCTAATGTGGCTGTATCACCCCAGCTACTTGATAGTCCATGAAAATTATTAATTCAAAATGACAAAAGGGGGCTACTATTACCACTAGCTATAGAACGGAATTCATCAATTCAGAAAGCATTTGGGTCATAGTTTGACAATATAGCAGTAACAAGAAATACAGGTAGTTTAGACCCTCCAGCCAGATGATATCCCATCAAGTGTGGTCATTTAAGCAATAAATGTTTTTTTTTTTTTTTTTGCAGAAACAAGGTCCAGAATTTGCCACCAATATAATTGATTGAAGGTTTCACCCTGTGTTCCAAGCTTCCAAATGCACCTGAATATGCATTTTTTTAATATATCTTTTCTTCTCGTCTTATTATATGAGATATGAAGCCATAGCCCACCAACTCCCACCCTACCCTTCTATAATACAAGGCCCAAGAGCATTGCCCACTACCTCCTTACTCATATCTCAACAAATCTCTTCTTCTTTTTATACATTCATAAACTGCTCTTCTTGCTCGTTCTTGTTCACCTCATCATCTTTCACATTATAAAGAAACATTGAGTTTAAAATTACAAGAAACGTTTTTTAGATGATTTCTTCATTTTCTCTTCTTTATGTTTTAGATGAATCTAAAATTTTGTCTCATCTAAGTTGACATTGTTTAAGTTAGCAAAATTAGTCAATAAGTTGACTAATTGTTCTCTTATCATTGTGGTTTTCAGGAAGGAATAAATTTCCCTCCGTTCAGCTGATTTATTGATCTAGGCTTGAGTCCTTTTTTCTCCAATGTCAATTTGAACAGACCAAAAGATTATGATACCATTTATCTAATCTTGTCAAGGACAAAAGTTTTGGAAAAAAACAAAAAAGAAACCTTGCTAAATAAAATTATTATTTTCTTTCTCAATAGAGGGATCTCCATATTGATAAGTCATAATTCATTTCAGTATGACACATGGAACTTCCATGGCACCAGCCAGCTAAGAAAGCATGTGCTACTATAGAAGTTAGCACAATTTGTGGCCAAAATTGAGATAAGATAACGAAACCAAACAGCATGTGCTATCCATTATAACTTTGGTGCACCATACATTTCAAATTACTTAAGTTCCTTTGTTTATGTATTTCTTTTGACAAGAAAGAAAGTAAACACATTATAGTGCATCAAGCCATATGATATCTACAAATAAGGAGGAGGTTTACGCCAAAGAAAGGCCTTATCCACATAGCTCAACAAAGGCTAACAACAAAACTAAGAATGGAACAAATAGAACAACATATAATAAACTCTAGACACCTTAAAACCCACTATCACAAGCCTTTGTCTTTGTCTCTAGGATACCAGTGGCAATCATTAGTAAAACTATATATGATCACAAAATATTAATTTCTTTTTCTTTTTCTTTCCATCTCTTACAGATCTAAAGATGGGTGATCTCAATAGAGGCAAACAAGGTCAACTATGAGAAGGGCGTGTAAAGAAGATCAATGGGTATTTAAAGAGCAGGAGTGTGGATGTGACATAGGAAAAGATTGCAAAATCGTAGGGGAGCCAAACAAAAAGGAAAATGGAAGGAAACATAAGAAACAAAACAAATAAAAAGAAGGAGGCTGGCAAAAATTACAAGAGAAATTAACTTGATTTAATTGCAATATTCATATTAAACATTACAAAAGATTTTCCAAGATATTGTAGTAAACGTATCAGCCTAATTAATTGCAACACAAATTCCACAACTACAAAGAAAATTCCCCAATTTGAGATTCCAACCACAACTAAATTTAATCTTCCATTATGATAAAAAAAAATGAGTAAGAAATGAAAGTTTAAGGAATTACATTCTTATGGGCAGGTCAGATATAGATTGGAATTCAATGATTGAATATTATACAGAATCAAGACTTGGGAGGAAATAAGATGCTTGAGAGATGTCAGTCACTTGATTAGAAGTTCAGATACAAAGAAATATGTAAACAGTACGGTTTTAACTTAGTGATAAGCTTTTGGTTACCATTTGGAAAAATGTGGAAAGACCACACACAAAAATGTCATGTTTTAGATTATGAAACTTATGCATTCCGAGTTTAGAGGAGAGGTGATTCTTTAAGTTTTGATACGTTAACTGAGGTCAGAACTTATCCGAATGTTAGTGATGATTCAAACATTTGACTATATAGCAGTTTAATGTCTATGAGGTCAGTTATTTCAAGCACAACACTTCATTTTACCTTTGGTGCAAAAATACATAGTGTCTTGGCATGACAAAAGTTTATACTAACAAGCATAAGGTTTTCAAACAGCATTTAAAACACCTCATTCACAATCCAAATCATATCAGTACTCAAAATGCAACTATGATATGTAAATTGGGAATATCGATAACACCTCAAACCATAGAAGTGAAATTATATACCTGCGGAATACAAACAGATTTAGAACAAGCACTATTGATGCATTGCCCACTCCCAACAAAAAGAAGAAAAGATAAACGAAATTAAATAATGAGTTCATCAGCTCAAATGTCGAAAGAATTCAATTGGGTCATTAACAGCAGCATGGTTATAACAAAACAATAAATAATTAGGTAAAATATAATCAGTGACATTCAGAAAAACGACCTCTATCTCCATTAAAATTCTGAGAAGGATCAATGATGGTATATAATATGTTGTTCCCACGATTATTGGCTACTAAACATTTCTTCCCTTTTCTTTCCCTGCCATTTATAAACTCGAACACAGTAAGATGTAGACTATCTCCTTATGTATTGTTTCCAACCAGTTCCAAGGAACAATAAAGAAACCACAATTCAATCAAGAATCCAACAAGAAAATTCACATTCCTAGTATTTTAAAATTGAATTTAAAAATTCAAACTTGAAATTAAAGAGTCTCAAAATTCACAGAATAAAATTTCACCAAAAACCCAAAATTCTATACAATCATAAATAGGAAAAAAAAGACTCACTTTTTTAACCCTTCGTCGAGTATGGCTTGCTCCTCTAAGGTCCAATCCAAGGCAATACCGGGGTTATGCTTCATACCCGAACCCGAGCTGTCGGGTATGGTACTCCCGTTGCTCAAGTTTCCTCCATTGAAAGAAGACGACGCGTGATTCGCTTCTTGTTGATGGTTCCCCGGTGGGTTCGCCATCAGTGTAGCTTCAAAATTCACCTTTCCTTGGGGTATTACAGAATAAATAATGGAAACAAAAAAAAACCCAGAATTCCCAGAGGAAAACGTTGGTTCCTTCCCGCCAGCTGTTGAGTTCCCGCCAGAAAAAGGACAAGACTCAGATTAGAAATGGAGAGAATTCTCAAAGTTTTTGAAAATAAAAGAAAATTCAAAGAGATAAAAGAGTATGGCCTATTAGATTGAAGGGAGCTCTGATTCTAATTCTAATTCTAATTGGATTAAGAGAAAAGAGGAGAGAAAGAAGGAGAGGGCAAAACGCACCGGGAAAGAGACAGATAGGGAGGGAGATGTGTACGGAATTGGTACTAAAATCAAAAACTAACAATTTGGGGAATGGAAGGGTTTTGATTTGAAGTTTCAAGCTCGAACTACAATTCTTTCTTTACCATTTTTTTTTTCTTTTCTTTTTTATATTTTTATTTGTATTCATTTTTTATTAGCCGACTTTGCAGCTATATGATTTTTTAAATTACTATTTTACCCCAGCTAACGTAGTTTTTCAAATTACAAATACAGTATAAAAATTGAAAAAAATATGTAACTGTGTGTAGACAAAATTACAAACACATTTTGGGTGTTTTTTATATTAAAAATTGATAAATAAATTTTATTGGAAAGATAGTATATTGATCTCGTTTAAATTGTTTAACTTTCGCTATGTTGAAACATTTAAATTTCCTATATAAATTTTGTTGTGATTTTTTTACATGTTATAATCTACCCATTTAATTTTATCAATATATTAAATTTAATTATTAAATAAATTTTAAAGATAATTTTAAACTAAAAATTTAAAAAATTCACACTTTTGATTCGGAATTGGAATTTGGATTCTAAAATCCAAATACATTATTTGATAATAATTTTGAAAAAAACATATTTGGATTTAGGTGTCATTATATAAAAGATTTAAAAAGCATTTTAAGATTTCAAATCACTCTTTTTCGGATAGATATCTGTTAAATTCAATTCAATTATAACTCTCACTGTCACCTCCTCAATATTTAAAATCTTTGAAATTATGAGATATAAAACAAAGTATTTAAAATCCAAATTTGATTTTTTAACATAATTTAAAAAAAATTCTTATTCTGGAGTCTTGCCTTTTAAACAAAAAATAAACTCTGCATGATATTTTTTCACGGAATATTCTAAGATTTTTTATCAGATAAAACTTTATGTTTGACTTTTATTCAAAAAAAAGATATAGCTATATTAAATTTTAACTACTTTTTGTAAAAAGATAATAAAAACCTTCATCTTATAAATTTTTTATTTTTATTTGCTAATTAAAAAAAGATTTGAGCATTTTTTTATTTCTTTTAAAACTTTTATTTCACTTTCTCTCCTCACACAATTGTTTTTTTTTTAATTTTTGAGTCGCAGCATGTATATTAAGGTTAAAAAAAAACCATATTAATATAAAAGCCATTTAGGGAAGCATTAGCAAATTGATCAACATTTTGCTGATCCTAGTAGTGTAATTACCAGTGCTATCACAGAAGAAATACCTTTATTGATCAGCTATGGAGGCATAAATAGAATAGCTTAATATCCAAGTTCAAAAAAGTCTTAATATCACAGAAGAAATACCTTTATTGATCAACAATGAGAAGAAAATTGTTCCCAAGAGTTGCTATTTTGCATGCCTCCTAAGAATTTTCTTTGTGAGCATATTGAGGTAGTGCTCGTACATTCGTATTATCATCAAATTTGTACGGCTTTTTTTTACAAAAAAAAATATAACATTTAAGCAAGTTGTTTGTATTTTAGACAATGATTTGGGCTAAAATCTTAAAAGTTACAAGCTTCACATTGAGATAAACATTAAGTAGGTTCAGATTAACAACTTTTTTAAAAGTGTTTTCTTAAGCAGTAGATACAGACTGAAAATTAAGGATTATAAATAAAAAAACAAATTAATATACATGCAACTACCCAAAAATTAATTAAAAAAAAAGAGTGAGGAGAGAAAGTGAGATAAAAGTCATAAAAGAAATCTAAAAAACACTCAAAATTTTTCTTTAATTAAATAAAAGAATAAAAGAATTATAAAAAAAGGTTTTTGTTGTTTTTATAAAAAAAATTAATTGAACATTTAATAATATTAACTATTTTGGAAACAAAAGTAAATTACAAGATTTTATGTGAAAAAAATAACCTTAAAGTGTCATTTGAGAAAATGTCATATCATTAAAAATGTATATAGAATTTACCCCAAAGAAAAATAAAATTGAAACCCAACTCTATCATTATAAGTATAAATGACATCATATATTAGAATTTTCAATAACTTACTATGAAATGGTTTTTTTTTTTTTGTGCAATATGAGCATTCTCGAGTCTCCACAAAATGGGTTGAAAAGGAATTTGAAAAAAAAAAAACGTAGACCCATAATTTGGGTTGTTGAAATCAAATGACAAGGACAGATTGTTCATTATTTTCTTTTGGAACTGACTTGAAATCGGCTTCCAAAAATGTCTTAGTTTGGTCATGGGGCATCCCATACCTGTCAGTCCCCAATTATTGGACTTATTCCAAATTATTTTTTGAACCCTTTGTCCTTATCTTTTTGTTGTGAAGTTGATATTTTTGGACCTTTTCTTTCCCTTTTATGCAATCAATTTTCCAATCAAAATATTCATCAAACAACTAATTCTACCATTGATGAAATGATTAGAAATATGTAGCATCAAACACTGTTGGGTTGAATGTACCCAAAGAAAAACTTGTTGGGTTGACAATTTTTTAGGATTTATTTTAACATTGTTAAAAGGGGATGGAATACAAAAATTGTCCTTATCCTTTTTTATTGTTTCATGCATATCTAAATTATAAAGTATAATGATTTTTACCTACAGATAGTATTATAGTTATTTTATATCTTTTAATATGTGCTTTTTGATATTTTATTATCTATTAAGTGAAAAACATGTGTCTATCTATTTTTAAAATTTTAGTATTTTTTGTTATGCTTTTTAACAACGTATCACTAATATTTCACAGTCATTCTTCATACATGATTTAGATTTTTATTTAATTTTAATAAAATGATTTAGCCGATTTTTTTTTCTTTTTTTCTTCTCACTCAATTTCTAAGATTTCCCTCTACAAACAATTACCACTTCCTCTAATTAAAATCTTATGTTTTCATGCCCCTCGCTCCCTTCCTCCATTTTTTTGCTTCATGTTTTTTTCTTATTTTTTTTCCTCTTGCTAGAGAGTTTTTTTTTTCTTCTTTCGGTTATCTCTTTTCTTAGTTTAAAATCAAAAAATAAAATGAAAATAAAAAATATATTACTCTAAATAAATTTTAAAAAATTAAAAAAAATTGTTATCAATATTACTCTAAACAAACTTTAAAAATTTTAAAAAAATTATTATATTTAATGTCGTAAAATTTATGCAACTCGAGTTAATAGAATTGAATGAGTTAATTCTAATTGGATAAGGGGGAGAAGAAGGGGAAAGATAGAAAGAAAGAGGAGTCAATGGAGTTGAATGAGTTAATTCTCATTGGATTAAAGAAAGGGCAAACCATAATCGGAGAGAGACAGATAGAGATGGAGATGTGTACGGAATTAGTAAAAAATCAAAATCTAATAACTTTGGGAATGGAAGGGTTTTGATTTGAAGTTTGGAAGCTCAAAGTACAATTCTTTCATTACCCACTTCCATTTTTTTATGGTTTCCTCTGTATTCTTTTGCCAGAATTGATACTTTTTTATTAGCAGACTTTGTAACTATATTATTTATTAAATGATTATTTTATCCCTATTATTGTAATTTTACAACTTACAAATGCATTACAAAAATACAAAAATATATATGTGTATGCATACAAAATTACAAATACAAATTCAATAACAACAATTCTGTATTTGACAAAATATGAAAATAAGCTTCTAAAGATCGAATTTCGAGTGTTTTTTATATTAGAAATTGATAAATAAATTTTATAAAAAGAGAATCTATTAATCTCATTTAAATTTTTTAATTTTCATTATGTCATTTTTAACAGGTTGAAAAATTAAATTTTCTATATATTTTTTTGTGATTTTTTTACATATTATAATCTACTCATTTAATTTTATCAATATATTAAATTTAATAATTAGATAAATTTTTAAAATAATTTTAAACTGAAAATCTACAAAATTCACACTTTTGATTCCAAGTTGGAATTTGGAATCTAAAATCCAAATACATTATTTGACAATAATTTTGAAAAAATATATATTTGGATTTAGGTGAAATTACAAAAGGAATTTAAAAAAAACCTTCTTAGGATTTCAAATTACTTTTTTTAAGATAGGTATTTGTCAAATTCAATTCAATTATAACTCTCACTCTCACCTTCTCAAAGTTTAAAATCTTGAAATTATGAATTATAAAACAAAATATTTAAAATCCAAATTGGAGTTCCTAACATAACCATAAAAAGTCTTGTCTAAGAGTCTTGCCTTTCACCAAAAAGAAAAAAAAAATGAAACCCAACTCTACTATTATAAATATAAATGGCATCACATATTAGAATTTTTAATACTTTGTGTCACCAAAATCTTTTTAACTATGAAATATTATATTTTTGCAATATGAGCATTCTCGAGTCTCCACAAAATGGGTTGAAAACGAATTAAAAAAAAAAATAGACCCATAATTTGGGTTGTTGAAATCAAATGACAAAGACAGATTGTTCATTATTTTCTTTTGGAATTGACTTGAAATCGGCTGCCGAAAATGTCTTCGTTTGGTCATGGCGGCATCCCACGCCTGTCAGTTCCCGATTTTTGGACTTATTAAAAATTATTTTTAGAACCCTTTTGTCCTTATCTTTTTGTTTGTAAGTTGATATTTTTGGACCTTTTCTTTACTTTTCATGCAATCAGTTCTCCAATAAAAATATTAAACTAAACAACTATTGATGAAATGATTGGAAATGTGTAGCATCAAAGCCTATTGGGTTGACAATTTACGATTTATCTTGACATTGTTAAAGGGAATGGAGAAAACTTGTCCTTATCCGTCTTTCTTGTTTCATGCAGTTGTCTTGCTAAAATAATATTTTTATATATAATTAAGATTAAATACCAAACTTAAATAATTATTAAATCAATTAGATGTAGGACTTTAGGGTTTCTGAAAATCAGTTGTGGGCTGATTGATAGTAAGCCCAAAGAATGGAACAATAGAAGAAAGAAAGGAGCATGGTGGGTCATTTGCAGCTAGCTTGTTGCTCCTTCGACTAATTTCCTAGTGAGTGCAGAATGCTTTTTGATCATTCAATGAAGCAGTGTCACTAAGCAAAACCAATTTCAAGTTCCTTCGGAAGTAATGCAGCTGCTGCACGTTGTGCAGTTGGGGTTGGACCTTGACCTCGTAATTCAGTTTATTAGGCTAACAAATAAGTCAATAACCCAATGATTGGACTAAAAGGGGACGTCGGGTCATTATATTTTCACTGTATTTTAAAAGTTATTAGTTCAAATTTTGAGATAAACGGGAAGAGATTTATGAAATAAGAGATAATCGTGTAACTCAATGTATAAAAACAAATCAATGACTATATATTTTAATAATATCTTTTTAAAAAGGTTTTAAGATCTCGAGTTTGTATTTTATTATTAAAATAAGATGAGAATTTTTTTTTGTTAATATATAATTTAACTAATTAGAGATTAATAAAAATAATTCAATCCAATATGTTTGACCAAGAAATAGCTAGAGATGGTGATTAATATATGGATTAATTGAAGTAACATTAGGCATGAATTGTTGCACGTAGGAACATAGGCCAAGAGTACTTTTCCTTTATATATCAATAGAGTAAAGTTACACCAAGCAGACACAATCTTTTTGCATCCCTTCACCTATGAGACTTTGAAATCCAGTTAGATCAAAATTTTGAGTTCTTAAATTACTCAGTTTGAGAATGATAATGTCGTATTATTATTGATTAACATTTTAATTAGTACATTGCTGATGAGACCTTTATCTCAATAGCAAGCAAAAAGTTTTGGAACTATTAGGTCATAAGTTCAAATTCTACCGCATTATAGGTTAGTCTGGTTTAATTTTATATTATTTTATTAACTTATTATATTAAATGTATTATTCATAATATATTTGTTTGTGAAGTGAATGTAATTACAACTTATACGAATGTAATCTCATTAAAAGAACAATTTAATTTTCAAAACAAAGAGAATAATTTAGTGCATGCATTAAGGTGCAAGACAATGAGCTTTATCGTACTTGTCGGAGAAGCGAGCAATCAGAAGAAAACAAAGGAAATTTCCTGTAATTTAGTAGGCCAATGTCTGCCATAGTCTTAGAAAACAATATTGATTTAGTTTTGCTTTCCAGGTTCAATAGATTTTTTCAGTGACACGATTCAAAATTTTTATAGGAATGATGAAATTATATATTTTGAATTATATATATAATATAAAAAATTAAAAATAAAAAAATGGTGATCACCACCACCTTCCGTCCGTCCTGAACTTGAGCAAGCAAATGAAAGAGATAATTACATAGAAACTGTGTGCATGGACTAAAAAGACACTGAAAAAAAAAAAAACAAGGTTAGAAATATAGAGGTTAAAAAAATGGTAAGATTATTAGCAATGGAATCTTGACCTATATTGATAATAAATATAATAGTGCAAAAAAGTTGTGTCTACTTCCCTTCAATAGCAACCCAAACTTACAAAATCCAAGGTTCGTAAATGATAATTCATCAATGATCACAACGTTCAACATTGGTTAACGAGTTCTCGCATCCCACCGCATTTTTAAATCAATCCTAAAAGTTTTTGGATCACAAAATTCTTTTGTAGTAAAATGAATAAACCCTAAAGCCAAGGCTGAAATCACATGCATTCACGTTGCCTGCTATCGAGGTACGTTTTGCTTATTCACGTAGCGTACAAGAATGTTGAACGCCTTGGTCCATGTGAACAGCCTACTGCTACACATTTCCTCCACCCTCACGCTGCCTAGTTATAAAATGATCAAAGTTCTAAAATTAAGAAATAAAAATATAATTTTGAATTCATCCCGCTTGGTGTTGTCGGTCAAGACACGTGGCAAGTAGAAAAACTTGACTCTATATAAAGCTTACCATTACTAGCTATGAAGAAATATACAAGCTTGGGTGCATCTTACCTTAATTTGTTTATTTAGGGCTGGGAGAGAAAATGAGGAGACAAATGATTGTGATATTCCCACTGTTAGCTCTTGCACTGAGCTTGTGCATGGTGGATGTGGAGGGGGCGTCGTCGCTGCAACCGCCGGTGAAGCTGGTTTGGCATTACTATAGGGTGCATAACACGTGTGTTGATGCAGAGGTTTATATCCGGCACCAAGTAGAAAAGTTCTATAAAAGGGATAAAACTATTGCAGCTAAGCTTCTCCGGTTACAATACTCGGATTGTTTCGTTACTGTAAGTGCTTTCTCCCTGCTAGTTACTACTTTCTATTTGAATTAAAACTCAAATCAGTTTTGGTTGCAGGGGAGAATCAAACCTAATTTAAAAGTTAGGGAACACAAGGAACGACTATTAT